>NC_136491.1:54210490-54582990 GCF_053919585.1 Euprymna scolopes
AAATCTTTGGGCACAAGAATATCCTTCGCGACTGTGGCGATTGTTATTACAAACACCGATTCCCAGATGGAGACTCTCCAAACAAAATTTATTTTTTTTTTATTTTTTTTTTATTGTAAATATTCTAGAGTTCACTTCCCTATTCAATATCATAGATCATACAAAACTTTTTGCACCTGTTTGGTAAATGACCATATGCTGTCTATTAAAGACTTCACACTTTAATATCATATATTTTACATGCATGGATTTTTTTGCATAGTTTTTCCTTATCAACAATATCCTTTGAAATATTCTACGTTTCCTTATATTTTGTTTGGTCTATCTTTTGTTTTTGGTACAAGTGAAAATCTAGATGAAAATCTAGTATTGCCATCTTCATAAAAAGACGAGTCTCAAATATTCAGTACGTGCAATAAATGCATTAATATAGATATAAATGAAATTTGATTTCATTAAAATAAAATGGAACTCTACATAGATTTCCAAAACAAAAATAAATATGTATTTAAATGGTATTTAATTTATATACCCACAAATGTCTCATCGGTTTTGAATACGCTGTGTATTTGTATATCTATGCCTGAATACACTACGTAACATTTCAAATGTTTAAGCCAAACATTGTCTCAGTAATTTCGTAGAGACAGCAGAGGTAATTTTTTTAAGATTTGCCCCGAATTTTGACAGCTTAACATTTATTGTTTTGGTTTCAACTCCAAATTAAACGTTTACCCATGTCCAAGTTACCTACATTTAAAATCTCAAATCTTTAGACCCAAAACTGGCGGAGGAGTTTCGTAGAATGTTCAACGGTCAACTCTTTAAACTTTGAGTTTTTGGCAGCCAAATCTCCTCCCCATGTCTGAATACCCGTTATGTAAAATTTCAAATGTGTAGACCCAGAACTTGCTGAGTAGGTATCTGGACACCGCAAAGTTAAATGCTTTTGAACTTTGACCGCTTGGTAGCTCTAATTTAAGACTCAAACCTATTCAAAAGTTTGCCCTATCTCTGAATACCCGTTATGTAAAATTTCAAATGTTTAGATCAGAAATGTACTGAGTAATTTAGTAGACACCGCAAAAGTCATATTTAAAAAAAAATTGACCCATATTTTGAATAAGTTACATTTATTTATTGGGCTTAGATCAAATAATCAAGTTAGAGTCATATCTAAAAATTCTACATTTTAAATTTCGAGTAGTTAGACCCAAAATTTACGGAGGAGTTTGGTAGAGTTTCCAAATATCAAATCATCAAGTTTGACCCATTTACAACCAAATTTCTGGCTCAAAACGGATTACAACGATTTTCTACACGCTTAACACCCCTGATGTCAAATCCCGAGTCTGTAGACTTAAAATTGAGAGAGTTGTTTGGTAGAGAAATGTACACAGACAGACGGACAGAGATACATATATTTTCACTTATATATATATTTATATATATATATATATATAATATATATATATATATAATATATATATATATATATATATATATATATATATATATATATATATACTGCTATGGATTCATTTTTCTTTTGTGTGTATTCATATTTATATTAAATCCCGCTTTTCTATTTATTTAAAAAGGAACTACAATTTTCTTACATTTGGATTGTGGAATTGCATTCACTAGCAAAAGATCTAGTTAAGTTGCATATTCTTGTATACATTCATTTTAATTAATTCCCTGTTAGTTGCCTCAGCTTTCTCATGAGATACTGATCTTTAGTTAACTATTACATGTAATCATATCCATGCAGCTATACTACATGATTTATGGTTGCATAATATTTGCAAAATTGTTTCCATATATATTTATGTATACGTGTATATTTTTGTTTAAAAACTTTGCCTTCAAAAGTCCTCTTAGAGTTTTGGGTCTACGGACATGAGACCTAATATATAAGGTGTTTGAATCCATGCAAAACTTTACATTTGAGTTTTAGGCCGAAAAAGTCGGTGCAAAATTTGAACACTTTTAAAAAAATGAATAATTGCTAGGGCAAACACCGGCATTACGAATGATATTCGTTGATATCCACGTTTTCAAGCATTCATAAACTACGCTTACAATCCCAAAGCATGCATTGAAGATGGTGCTTATGACTTTTAGAAGGCGAACTATTAAAAATACATC
The DNA here is from genome assembly GCF_053919585.1 of Euprymna scolopes. NCBI lineage: Eukaryota > Metazoa > Mollusca > Cephalopoda > Sepiida > Sepiolidae > Euprymna > Euprymna scolopes. The sequence goes on from NC_136491.1 coordinate 54,212,642, forward strand.
TGCTGTTCATAAAACATTCTAGATTAATTTGTGGTGTCTTAAAAAAACACCCAATATTTTTGCGGATGAGGAGACGCTGTTTCAAAAAAACTTTATGATAAAATTATTGTCTAAGATTATTGTCTATCTCCAAAAAAACATCGTTTCCGAAACGATCGTACACTTTATTGATTTTGTTTGTTCTTCCTTATGACACCGATTTCTTATTTTTAATTATAAATTATCATTCATCTTTCTCTACATGAAAATCGCTCTAGGATATATATGTCTATCGAACTTATTATATCTATACATTACAACGAGCACTGTTTTTATCTTATTTTAATTGTATCAATGAATTTATTAATACATTAAAATATATTCTGCTCTTTAGACTGTTGTTCCAATCCCTTAATATATACATATATATATATATATGTATATATATATATTTATATATATATATATATATATATATATATATATATATATATATATATATATATATATATATTAGCATGGGAGCCCGGCGTTGCTCGGGCTTTTGGAGGTGTGCGTTGACCAAGAAGAAGTGGTAGTTCGAAGACAGGCTCGAACCCGTACCGCGAAGGAGGCAAAGAACGGGAAAAAAACGTGACGTCTTTGCTATCGAAAATGTCGGCGAAAAAATACCCCTCCCTGAAGATACCTGCCCAGTTGAGGGTAGAGAAATTAATGTTTTTAGCCAATATTTTCAGTATGTGTCGCCTGAAAGGTCACACTTTAAAACGATACTGATCTTGTCAAAATCCATCGCCTCCGTTGAAAGTTTTAGGCAGACATACAAAAATACACACACCATTTATATATTGATTGCTGAATTTTTCGACCCAAACAGATAAAAATACTTGCCCTATCTTGGAATACCCTTTATATAAAATTTCAAAGGTTTAGACCAGGAATTAGCTGAGTGTTTTTTTACCCCTTTTATGACATCGCAACATTTATTATTTTCGGTTAAAATCAAGTTATTAAGTTAAATCCATGTCGAAGTAACCTTTATCTAAAATTTCAATTGTTTCTACCAAAATTGGCGGAGGAGTTTGGTAGAGTTTCCAAAGGTCAAATCGTTGAACATTGACCCTTTATCAGCCAAATTTCTCGTGGAAAACGGGTTACAAAAATTTTCCTAAATCTCACTAACCTGTATCTCAAAGTTATTTTGTACGGAAATGCCCACAGACATACACACACAGATACTTCCACCTCTATAGATATATAGATTGATAGATATAGATATAGATAGATTGGACAGAATACGCAGTACTCTTCTTTATTCCTATGATTTTTTTTCTTTTGTGTGTATCGATATTCGCATTAAAAACCCTCTACTCTATTAATATTTATTTGCTTTATCACCAAAGCAAAATGTGATACGAGATCGTTTTTAATGTAGGGTAAAACCAGTTCTCCGAAAAAAGGCAAAAGCGGCACTTTGTTTTGGTCCAAATATAGTAATTGTCCCAGTATAGAGGGTTTGCCCTCCATTGACTGGAACAAATTACCTGAAGTGTAGCATCTGCAGAACAGATACAACACATTGATCCGGCCCGAAGGCCAATAACAACAGAAAAAAAGGCAATCCTCTTTTTTATTTAAAAATAAAATACAATTTGCTTATATATGGATTATGGAATTGCATTCACTAGCAAAAAATCTGAATTATTTGTATATTCTTTTAAACATTCATTTAAATAAATTCCTGTTAGTTGGTTCGGTTTTCTAATGGGATAATCATCTTTAGTTACCTATTACGTGTAATTACTTTCATGCAAATATTCTACATGATTTATACTTGCATAATATTTGCGTAAAAAGTTTATAGTAAAACAAAATGCGTTTCCATATATATTTATGTGTACGTATATACTTTTTTAAACAAATTTTGCCTACCAAACTCCTCCTAAAGTGTTTGATCTACAGATATTAAACTTCACATATAAGGTATTTGAATCCATGCAAAACTTTATATTTGGGTTTTATCACAGAGGAATCGGTGCAAAAGTGTGAAAATTATAAAAAAATTAGCATTTTCAGGTGAAGGTCGAACGCCGACCTTACCAATGCATAACGTAGTAGCTATTGGTTCATGTTTTAATTTTAAGCCTTGCAGTAATCATGTTTTCATAGACCGATCATTGACGGCAGAAGCAAAATAAATCATGAGCTGGACATTTTGGCTTCGATTCTCGGTGGTGGCGCATGAGTTTTTTCATATACTTTTTAAATTATTACTATATATTGCATCCAATCTATCTATCTATCTACATGTATATCTATAAAAGGGAAAATGCCCCTGTCGTTTCTCTATGGTAGTTAATGAAGGTTTTTATACGGAAAGGCATTATTTTAAACATTTGCATTGTTAATATATACATGAATTATGAACTGTACATAGGGCCCGAGCAAAGCCGAGCGTAACTGCTAGTATATCTATAAAAGTGAACATGTCTGTATGTATGTCTGTGTGTTTGTCTGTGTGTGTCTGTGTACATTTCCCTACGCAATAACGCTGTCAATTTTAAGTCTGCAGACTGGAAATTTGATATACAGGGTACTGAGATTTGGCTGTTAAGGGGTCAAAGTTCAACGATTTGACCTTTGAGAACTCTACCAAACTTTTCCGACAATTTTCGGTCCAAACACTTGTAATTTTAGATGTAGGTTCCTTGGACATGGATCTAACTTAATACCTTGAGTTAGGCCAAAAAAAGTAAATGTTAAGGAGTCACAATAGGGGTCCAAGTTTAAAAAAAGATTGGAATCTACGGTCTCTACCAAATTACCCAGACAATGTCTGGTCTAAACATTTGAAATTTTCAATAAAGGATATTCAGAGATAGGGCTAACTTTTTAATCGGTTTGGGTCGAAAACGTTTAATTACCAACATATAATAGTATGTGTGTATGTATTTTTTTCATGTCTGCCTAAAACTTTCGACAAAGGCAACTGATTTTTACAAAATCAGTATTGTTTTGAAGTTCGACATTTGACGACAAATATAGAAAAGTAGGCTAAAAGCATTACTACCTTCACCTTCCACTAGGCAATTTTCTACGGGCGGGGCCGCTATTTTCGCCGATATTTTCGAAATCCATCTTCTCCTTTCGATTTTCTAGCCTTAATAAAAACCTACGTCAATTCCGGTTTGGGGGTGGTTGTAACAGCAAAGACGTCATTTTTCCCCCTGTTCGTTTCTTAGTTTGCGGTACAGGTTCAGGCCTTCGTTCGTACTACCACTTTTTTTTGCTCAACATACACCTCCACACACCCGGGTAACACTGACTCGAAATGCTAGTATATCTATATATCTAAAAAAGTTAACGTATCTGTGAGTCTGTCTGTGAGTGTCTGTGTACATTTTCCTTCGCAATAACTCTGTCAGTTTGATATACAGGGTACTGAGATTTGGAAAAGTCTATGTAATCAGTTTCGGCTAGAAATTTGGCTGTTACGATTTGACCTTTGAGAACTCTACTAAACTCCTCCGAAAATGTTGGGGTTAAACACTTGAAATACTAGATATAGGTTCCTTGGGCATGGATCTAACTTACTAACTTAATTTGAGCCCAAAACAACAAATGTTAAGGGGTCATAATAGGGGTCAAAATTTTTAAAAAATGACATTTTTTTGTTTTTTGTTTTGTTTTTGCTCAGCATACACTCCAAACACACGGGCAACTCTGGGCTAAAATGCTAGTCTATATCTATCTATCTATATATCTATAAAAGTGAAAGTGTCTGCCTGTCAGTGTGTGTATCTCTGTGTCTGTGTTTGTACATTTTCCCACGCAATAACTCTGTCAATGTTTAGTTTACAGACCCGAAATTTGATATTATAGGTACTGAGATTTAATAAAATCGATGTGATCGGTTTCCGACAAGTAATTTGGCGATGAGGGGTCAATGTTCAACGATTTGACCTTTGAGAACTCTACCGAAAATGTTCGGTCTAAACACTTGAAATTTTAGATGTAGGCAAATTGGACATGGATCTAACTTAATAACTTGATTTGAGCCCAAAACTATAAATTTTCAGGGGTCATAATAGGGGTCAAAGTTAAAAAAAAATGACGATATTTTTTTTTTTTGCTTAACATACATCTCCAAATATCCGGGCAACGCCAGGCAACCATCATAGTATATCTATAAAAGTGAACGTGTCTGCGTGTCTGTGTAGCTGTCTGTGTACATTTCCTTACGCAATAACTCTGTCAATGTTTAGTCCAGAGACTCAAAATTTTATATATAGTGTATTGAGATTAGGAAACATCGATGAGATCTGCTTTCGGTCAGAAATTTTGCGATTAAGAGGGCAATGTTTAACGATTGGACATTTGAGAACTCTATCAAACTCCTCCGATAATTTTGGGTCTTAGCACTGGAAATTTTAGATATAGGTTTCTTGGATATGTATATAACTTAATAATTGATGGGAGCCCCAAACAATAAATGTTAATGGGTCACAATAGGGGTAAAATTTTTTTTTAAAAATGAGCGTTTGTTTATCTTTTTTTTGCTCAGCATATACCTACAAAAGCCCGGGCAACGGCAGGAAACCATGTAAGTATATGTGTAAAAGTTAAAGTTTCCGTGTCTGTGTGTCTGGGTGTCCGTCTGTTTTTCTGTCTTTGTACATTTCTCTACGCAATAACTCTGTCAATTTTTAGTCTACAGACTCGAAATTTGATTTACAGCGTACTGAGATTTGGGAAAATCTATGTGCTCGGTTTTCGACCAGAATTTTGGTTGTTAATGGGTGAAGGTTCAACGATTTGACCTTTGAGAACTCTACCAAACTCCTCCGACAATTTGGGGTGCAAACACTTGAAATTTCAGATATAGTTTTCTTGGACATGGATCTGACTTAATAACTTGGGTTTAGGCTAAAACAATAAATGTTAAGGCATCATAATAGGAGTCAAATTAAAAAAAAAATTGACCGTTTTTTTATTATGTATTTTTTTTAATCAACATACACCTCCAAACACCCGGGCAACGCTGGGCACCCGTGCTAGTATATCTATATAAGTGAACGTGTCTATGTATCTGTGTTTCTGTGTATCTGTGTGTCTGTCTCTGTGTGTGCATTTCCCTACGCAATAACTCTCTCAATTTTAAGTCTACAGACTCGAAATTTGATATACAGCGTGATGAGATTTGGAAATATTGATGAGATCGGTTTCCGGTAAGAAATTTGGCGATTAAGGGGTCAAAGCTCAACGATTATACCTTTGAGAACTCCAAACTTGAGAATGTTAAGGGGTTATAATAGGGGTCAAAGTTTTAAAAAAATGACCGCTTTTTTATTGTTCAACATAGACCTCCAAAAACCCGGGCAACGCCAAGCTGGATGCTAGTGATTGAAAAAGTTAAAAAAAAAAGAAGGCTCGTGCTCCACCATCGAAAATCGAAACCAAAATCTATCTTAGACTCCGTCATCAATGGCGGGGCTATGAAGACATTTGTAATGCAAGGTTTAAAATTAAAACATGAACCAATAGCTACTACATTATGCATTCGTAATGCCGGCGTTCGACCTTCACCTTGCCTTTCATTTTTTTTCACACTTTTTCGCCGATTTAACCGAGTAAAACCTAAATGTATAGTTGCGCATGGACGCAAATACTTTATATATGAAGTTTCCTGTCTTTAGACCAAAATCTCTAGGGGGAATTTGGTATGCAAAATTTGTTAAAGAAAAATATATACGTATACATATATATATATATATATATATATATATATATATATATATATATATATATATATATAGAGAGAGAGAGAGAGAGAGAGAGAGAGAGAGAGAGATAAACAGTTTTTGTTAATTATGGACTTTTTACGCAAATATTATGCAAGTATAAATCATGTAGAATATCGGCATTAATATAATTACACGTAATAATTAAGTAAATATGGTCATCCTATAAGTAAACCGAATAAACTTATAGGGAATTAATTAAAATGAACGTTTTAAAGAATATGCAAACGAGCTAGAACTTTTGCTAGTGAATGCAATTTAAGAACCCATATATAAGATTTGGATTTTCTTTTTTAATTAAATAGAAAAAAGGGTTGCATTTTTTCTCTTAGATCAAAGTGTAGTATCTGTTCCGGCATATACTGCAACCAAAGACCATATGTGGGGGCAACCCCACATATAAGACCTTGGTCAATATGAGGGCAACCACGCTTATAAGACTTTGATCAATGTAGGGGCAAGATACTGCAAGCAAATACCATATGTGGAGGCAACTCCACATATAAGTTATTGGTCAATGTAAGGAAAACCCTTCATATCAAGTGTCACTGCCCAGCTCCCCGACTCCCCGGAGAGTTGGTCACCACTTCCCTTTACTCCTCACATTAAAAATCGGCCTTGTGCCTTATTTGCTCGGTGGTGGAGCAAACATATACCCTGTTGTTATTGGCCTTCGGACTGCGATAAAAGTGTAGTATTTGTTCCGGCAGATACTGCAAACACCAAATATAAGACCATTGCCATTGTGACAATCAGTTATTGGTCAGTGTGGAGGAAACCTGCATACCAATTGTCACTATCCAGCTCCCGTACTCTCCGGGGAGATATTCTCCATTTCCCCTTCACTCTCCACATTAAAAAAAACGGCCTTGTGTCTATTTGATCAGTTGGGAAGCAAATAAGTATCCTGTTGTTCTTGGGCTTCGGGCCGAGATCAAAGTGTATTATCTGTTCTGCAGATGATACACTTCACGTAATTTGTTCCAGTTAATGGAGGGGAACCCCCTCTCTGAGTAGAGACAATTACTATTTTTTGACCCAACAAGAGTGTCCCTTTTCCCTTTTTTCAGGGAGCTGGTTTTACCTCACATTAAAAACGAACCGGTATCACATTTTGCTTTGGTGGGAAAGCAAATAAATACCAATAGAAAAGAGGTTTGCCTTTTTTCTGTTGTTATCGGCCGTCGGGCTGGGAATTGTAAAAAAAATTTCATGCGAAACAAAATATATACGGGATCAAAGTGTAGTATCTATTCTGCAGAGGCTGCACCTAAGTTAATTGGTCCTTAGACAATGAAGGGGAAGCCCTTCATACTGAGACAATTACTATTTTTTGGATACTACCAGAGTTCCCCCATTTTTCCTCTTGTTTCAGGAGATCTGGTTTAACCCCACATTAAAAACGATCTTGTGTTTAATTTGCTTTCGTGGGAAAACACATAGATACATAAATAGAAAAGAGAGTTGCCTTTTTTCTGTTGTTCTTGGCCTTCGGGCCGGGATCAAAGTGTAGTATCGATTCTCTCAGCAACCTCATATTTTGATCTTCAAAGAGACCCGCCACCGGGCTCTCGGGCTAGGTTTAAGGCGCTTAATTTTTTATCACTTTGACTTACTAGCCTAGATTAGTTGGACTGACTTTCTTTTGTGGAAGGCAGGGCCCTTTTTGCTCCCCCAAGACCGACGTCATTGTGTGGTAGTTGGGACCCAAAACCGATCCCTTCTTTGGAAGTCTCGTGTTTTCGGGAATGATAAACACTTTCTTTGGTAGACGCAGCCTGGATTTCCGCAAGTGTATCTTTGTGTTTTTGGGGTACTTCGTTTCCTCCTTCCCTCTGAGGTTGAAATGGTCTATTCTCTTCACACGTAATTCGCCCTAGCAGCCCTCTGACCTGCTAGGCAACCACTGTTCTTCCTTCGCTGCTCTCCTCCTAACGCGGGATTGAGCTTATAACCGGGGTACCTATTTCGCTTCCTTGTTGGGGGATTTTGTAGGAAGGGTTGGTTTAAAAAAAAAAACTCTTCGTTTCCGCTCCCCTCTTGGGGGCGCAAATGTTTTTTATTTAAATTACGGTGTCTTCTACGTATATTCTTCCACAATCAATATGCATATATATAGCTATATCTATATATATATATATATATATATATCTATCTATATATATATATATATATATATATATATATATATATAAATGTAAAGTTGGTTCGTTCTAAACAAATAAAACCATGTTTATACGTTACCAATTTATTTGAAATTTTCAGACAACCCATTTTTAGAGTCGAGGTATGTTTTTATGTTATTAAAATAAATTTACGTAATTAAAATTAAAATATTAAATAAAATAAATATATTTATTTAATCGTTTCTGCGAATCTGTTCTGTTGATAAAACTGAACTTCCGGTTCGATTCATTTCACAGCCACGAATTGACGAAAGGTTTCATTTTCTGTTAACTCGATAAGTAAAAAAAAACAAAAAAAAAGATTTCATTTGTTTATCTTCCAAATTTTTTAATTTACACATCTTTTGTTTATTATATAAGGCCAAAAAAAAAGTTTGTTGCTTGCTTTTGAGTTTTTTTTTTTGTTTTTCTATATAAGATTACTCATGCAGAGAGTGATCCGTGCTGAAATAATGTTATTATTTAAAAAGTCATTCTTAACATGGGGAGGTAAGGATGTTTTGCACCTATTCTGTATTTTAACCTTACAATTGAATAAATAAAAAAAAAATATCGTAAAACGTTATTTAAACGTGGAAATATGATTTAAAAAATAGCGCGGATCGCTCTCTGCATTAGCACCATTTTTATTTATTGCGGACTATTCTTCTCATCTTTATTAGTTGTTGTTTCACGAATTTTCGGCCAACTATTCCTCTGACTTTCATGAAAAGAAGTCCTTTTCTAAATGTTCAGTAACTTTTTTTCCTTTTATTATTCTTAAAGAGTAAAACTTTTCTTATTCATGAAAGGAGTTCAGCCTACGTAAATAAATAAATGTTTGTACACGTGACAAATTATCAATAAATGGTTTAGTTACTTTTTTTTAAAAATGTTTGTAAAAGTGCGAAAGGCGACGTTGTTGTATACTCCCATGCTTAATTTCTATACTTATAGGTTTTTGGAATTTTTTTCACTGGATTATTATTGATTGGACACTAATTAAACAGATTAATAAAAATAATGTAAAAAAGAAATCATTATTTCGACATTTGAAAGTGGTGCTCACTTTTTAGTTACAACGTTCTGATAAATCAGTCACCCATTTTGTAAGCAATAAAAACGCGGTATATCAAAACCATAGAAAGTAAAAATAATGAGTCTCTACCGCATTTGTAAGTCAGAAATATATTTGTTTCTCAAATAAAAAACAATAGAGAGAGCAGGACTTTTTTTTATTGTTTTAATGAAAATAAAGTTTCGAGATTTTTAATTATTTTTTTTTTTACTTATTTAGTCAGTTTGTGTGTGTTTTTTTTTAAATTGTTTTTCTGAAAGGTGAGTTTTTTTTAAAAACTATTGTTTTGTTTCTTTTTAATTTTTTAAAGTATAATAAATTTCACTAACATGCTGGAGAAATGTTTAATAATTTGGTATTTTTTTAGATTAGGTCCACCTCCACAATTTTCCTTTCAATGACGACATTTATAGGTTTCCGAGTATGCTGAACACGCAAATTGCATTGAAATTTTGCGGAAATAAATAGTTGTATTATGCATTGTATTCTTCGGCGGCCATCTTTTTACGTGCACACGCGCCATAAACAAATACACACACGTAAAAAAGATGGCCGCCAAAGATTACAATGCATAATACAAATTTTTATATCGTGATAACTACTTATTTCTGCAAAATTTCGATGCGATTTTCGTATTCAGCATAGTCGAAAACCATTTCAAGTCGTCATTTAAAAGAAAATTGAGGAGGTGGACCTAATCTAAAAATTTACCAATAATTTTTAATCCCGTACGCCTCCCGATATATTGCTTCGTCAACATGCGACCATTTTATATCTCCCGAAGACACTTCCGTATTTAGAAAAAAACAATAAATAAAAAGTGACCGATTTACCAGAACGTGGTAACTAAAAAGTAAGTATCCCTTTCAAATGTTGAATTGATTTTTTTTTTCAATTTTTTTTCATAATCTGGTTAGTGTTCAATCAATAATAGTCCAGTGAAAAAATTTCAAAAAACCTATCAGTATAGAAACTCCACCACGTAAATAAATAAATAAAAAATGTTACGTGCGCATGCGTTAGCCTTGACTAGGGGTGTACTAAGGGAACGACCATTAAATAATTCTGCGGGTTTCCATCGAACTCAACGCCAAATGAGTATCAAAATAGTTTTCATGATCTGAAGAAATTTTTTTTTTCCGAAAAGTGGGTGATCACTTTTCCATCTAAATTTAACTTAAAATGAGCACCCACTTTCTGGCCACCTGAGGAAGGGGCATTTATTTTCGTGTTTATTGGCTTAAAGGTTTTTTTACAAGGCAGTTTGGTACACGAATGCATATTTAACAGTTTTCGTTTATGCTCACGCATATCATAAACAAAGGCTACGTCTGTGAAATGGAAAATAGTCCCAGAGTTCAGGGGTTAATACCATGCAAAAGAAATCAAACAAAAAGACTTTTTAGCCAAGAAACACACAGAAAGAAAAAAATAGCATCCATTTTTTTTCTATCGAATTCATTTGCTGTTTTTATTGAAAACTTTTTCCCCCGGATGTTTGATATAATTTTCCATTAAGGGCTGTGCGTCTCACGTTCGTAAATAACAACTTTTTTTTTGTAGATTTTGGTGTGCTACAAACGAATCTGCAAACCGTTTCCGTCGCAAAAACATAGTTTTTATGATATGAAGAAATTACTTTTTCGAAAAAGTGGCGATCACTTTTCCATGTAAATTTAACTTAAAATGAGCACCCACTTTCTAGCCACCTGAGAGAGGGGGGATTTTTTCCCATGTTTATTGGCTAAACAGCTTTCGTTTATGCTTACGCATAGCGTAAACGAAGGCTACGGCTGTTAAATGGAAAATAGTCCCAGATTTCAGGGGTTATTACCATGCAAAAGAAATCAAACAAAAAACTTTTTAGCCAAGAAACAGAAAAATGCCCCTCTCTCAGGTGACCAGAAAGTGGGTGCTCATTCTAAGTTAAATTTACATTGAAAAGTGATCACCCACTTTTCGCAAAAGTAATTTCATGAATGTCATGAAAACTTTTTTTTTGCTACGTAAACGGTTTGCAGATTCGTTTTTAGCACACCGAAATCTACAATAAAATAGTTCGTTATATATGAACGTGAAACGGGCCTTAAAGTAAAATAATACCGGATTTTTTTGAGCAGATTTGCCGTTTAGTTGTACAAATATCCTCAAACCAGGTAATCACTAAAAGGGATTTTTAAAAGTCGTCACCTGTATCGAGCAAAAGTTTAAAACCACCGATTATATGCCAGCCTACATCATGGTAACATATATTGAGTGAGTTCCTAACAGTATTTTTAGTTTAAACTCATTTTCCCAAAATTTCCCCAAACTTAACGTGTTCGATACAGTCTGCCGCCATTTGTATTTTTCAGATATACCGATAAACATTGAATGTTTTTGAACCGATTATACATTACATAAAAACACTAAAATCTTACCCAGTTAGGTAGAACACTTACTTGTCTTGCCTTTGATAACATTTATTTGTTATATATTTATTTTTTGACAACTTCTTTGTATCTGTGTTTAGTAATATAAACCCTTTTCATTTAATGTAACGTTTAGTCGGCTCGAAAAACAGTGTTTATTGGTGTATTTGAAAGCTACAAATGGTGGTTGACACTGTTGATTACTTTAAGTTAGAGAAAGTGAGTTAAAACTAAAAAAACTATACAAAATACTGTCAGAAACCTATCCATTATTCCAGTCTATGTCATGGTAACATATGTTCGGTGAGGTTCAGACACTGTTTTGTATAGTTTTTAGTTTTCAACTTACTTTCGCAAACTTAACGTATTCAACAGAATTCGCGACCATTTCTGTTTTTTGAGCCAATTAAACTTTTTACATTACATAAAAACACTAAACAATTATCCAATTAGGTAGAAACGTAAATTACCTGACCTTTGCTTTCATTTATTTGTTTTTGGACGACTTTTTCGAATCTGTGTATAGTAACCCCCTCCCCCACCATCAACCAAATATTAATTACTAAATCACATTTTTTAAAACAACAAAAAAAGCGTTTAGCGTTTCACATTTTTGCTACGTTCGGCTTCATCCACTGATTGTTGGTCAAGTCCAAAACATGAATGATTGACAGAAACTCTCGAGGATCCAGATCAAATTCTGCAAGAGTACCATTCTTTTCAGTTTCGCCTTCTTTTTCACTTTTTGCAGTGGATTGCTGTACTAATATAAGAAACATGCATTTTCTCTTTCATTAAATTTTTCCATTACACCAAATTGAGCCACTGCAACGCGTGGCAGGGTACAGCTAGTATATATATATATACATATATATATATATATATATATATATATATATATTATACATCTATTAATATATATATGTATCTGTATAAATATAAGTATTATATATATATATATATATATATATATATATATATATATATAATTTGAGATACACACATAATTTGTTCCTTGACCGGGGATGTATTTTAAAAAACATATCTCAAAATAATTACTTCCCTTTGAATTAAAAACAAAAACAAGCTAAACTTATTCTTGAATTATATATCTTCATCACTAAGAAAAGTGTAAAAGTGATTATATGAAAATTGATATATAATGCGACAACATACTATAGCTTACAATAAACATACACAATTTTTTTTGCTTTGCGTTTTGCAATTTTACGATTCTTTTTTTCTTTTTTGCTTTTCGTTATTTAATTATTAAAACCCCTGTCCTTTTTTACTGTTTAATTTTCGATTTTCCTTTTTCTATACAAGCTAATCATTTTCACTACCACTTTTGACCTTTTTTCCTTCTAAAAACACAAAGCCGCATGGTCGATTTATGAGAACGCGAAGAAGAGAGGTCTGCGTTTGCCTCAAAGATGTTTCTGTGGTGTCTTAGGCATTTACCATCATAATAAATCACTGCTTTTCCCTCTGTATTCTGATTCAGTCTGTCTTTTACGCAAAACCAGATACGTTTTGCAACACGCTAAGGATCTCAAGAATTTCTGTTGAATTAAGAACCTTCTCTTTCTTAATTTCCTGCTCAGTGTTAAGTGCCTATATCATACCAATGTGTACAATCTCCTGTAACTGCTACATCGGCTTCGTTGTGAGTTCTTCAGCATGTTCCTCAACCAAGTTAACATTTGTGTCATCTTCCTCCAGCCCAAGTGAACGGGCAATTGAAATAATTTCCTATTCAACAGGTAACTCTGGTGTTTTATCAGAGCTCTAAAAGATTTCGTTGAAAACCCCGATTTCAATTGTGCTTATTTTGTCTTTTCTAAAGTATCCCCATTCCTATCCATGAACGTAAGACCTGTGGCTTACAAAATAAATGTAATATATGTCAATAAAATGAAGAACACAGAAATACTAACACATAACAACAAAATTCTTTCTATACAACAATGAACGCATTGAGAAAGACAGAGTGAGAGATATAGAATAGTTATGATGACTTTGGGTGCAGAGTGAGCATTCAGATCGACTCGAGTAGCCGGACGAACACTATGCTACGTAACAATGACGTCGCGCGGCTTTCGACACCGCATTTCAAAGGATCGACATGTTATAGTGTGTAAATATGGACGCAATGTGTCGTCGTATTTAAAATTAATCGTATATTTTATCATATATATGTATACAGACGGATTTTTATATGGTATAAATAAAGGTGTATACCGGAAGTTATATTTTCTACTTTACCGCGGTGTGTGAAGGAATTACAGCGGCAAAGCTTATCATATATCTATATCAACTTAATTTTGATGGTTGTCGTCTTTTACGTTGGTAATATTTTGCTCAATACTAAATATGAATATATTTTTATGTACATATGCTTCATTATAGCGATATATTTTCCAGGCCATAGATATGCAAACATGCACATAATAACATATGGTTGTCTATATAGATGGAGTGTACCTTTCCCAAAGCCCCCTCGTAAGAGTACTTTGTTATCATTTGGAATCAATGATGTGGTTACTTTCCTAATGTAACGCTGTTTTACGATAACACTTCTCGTGTGGTATATATCAACATTCCCATTACAAGCGTGTTAAACCTATAGATTATTTTAGTAAATCGTGTTCGGGTGTGTAAGTATTAAGTATGCAAAATGTATTCACCTATATCCAGTTGGTGGAATATTGTGTTTCTGTTGGTTTCGTTTAGCATTAAACAATGGCACTGGAAGTGGTGTTGAGGTATAATGAAGGGATGGCTCCTTCCTTAATTTAGTTAGCCTGATTATGCTAGCCTATTCGTCGACACTTTTTGTGTGAGTACAGTTTCCAATTAAAGGAGGTTAGGTAAGTATAGTTATTAATTTGTGGTGTATCGATACACTAAATACTTAAACGAGAGAGCTTCGGGAAAGGAATCGTCCGCCAATATAGACAAATATATGCTATTGTGTACCTGTTTGCATGTATATGATCTGAAAAAAAACAAGTTAAAATAATACCAGTAGCTCCCCGCTGCGACAGCTTGACAACACTGGATCGTACTTCCTCCCTCTTCCTTCGTTCACTCTTCAACCCTACTTCTTTTCATTCAACTCACCTCTATCCAAAATCCTTACTGATCATATTCAAAAATTACACACCTTGCTTTCCTCCAGAGCGTAAACCACACCCGAATATTTTTGGTCTGATGAAGTGGTATCTTTGAATCCGGATTTTACTGAAACATATATGCACATATGTAACCACTAAATTTTTGTATAATAAAAAAGATTATATATATATATATATATATATATATATATATATATATATATATATATACAAAACATTTTTTAAATTACACATACATTCTGTTTAATTTTTCTATGTATTATCAATTTATTTTAAAATAAATCTTTAATATATGTTTTATATGTATCACGACCGTTTTCCATTCGTCGTCAGATTGTCTTTGCAAATAAAGTGTTGGTCGAGAAAACATACAGAAACAAAGGAGTAGCCTCCGAACATGTTCAATGTTTGTAAACAGCAAAAGACAGGTTTAGCTATGTCACATAGAAGAAATGTGATTTAGACTACATACGAACCCAAAGATTCCACTTCATATGTTTGTAGTATTTAAAAACACTGTTACTCGTTTGAAAGCGATATTGAATGCGACAATCATTATACGTACATAGCTTATACTGAGACAGCCCACTCCTGAATAACAATATCCTGCATAAATATGAAGTACTACATAAGAACTTAGAGCACTAAGACATAAATTACACCGGAAACACATTAGCACTAATAGCAAATCCTCAGTAATCTACAACAAAAATTTCCAAAACAGTTGCATCCATAATAGATCCGTGATACACGCCAGACTTTTACATCGAACTTTTGACTGCTATCTATCAATGCGCCAGATGGATGCATGGAGATTGTTAATAAAATCCATATACACGCCCAATTGAGCAAGTAGACTTGTCTCGTCTTTACATTATAAACTTTACATTTAACCATAAATCATACACATAAAACACCCACACACCCACACACACACATATATATATATATATATATATATATATATATATATATATATATATATATATATATATATATATATATATATATATATATATCTCTGTGTGCGCGTTTGTTTTTTGTGTTTCTATGAAAAAATGTTTTATTTGCCCTGGAGTATAGTATATAATAATTTTCTCAACTTACTCCGAATAACGTGGAAGAGCCTAGCTGACAGATGACAAAATAAAATGCAAAACATTAAGATCATCGGTCAGAGAAATATACGTTGAATAGAGCTATGCCGGCGGCAGTCTGTCTCCAACAGTTTACAGAATATAAAAAGAGTGTCAAAATAAAAATGAAACTTATTTTAACGGTTGAAATAAACTTGCATGAGCTAAACAATATTCATCCACATACATACTTGCACACATACGCGCACACGCACATACGCGCATATATTTTTTGACTACTTCGCTCTAGTGATGTATGGAGTGCAACATTATATATATATATATATATATATATATATATATATATATATACCGAGAGAAAAACAGACAGACAGACAGAAAAGAAAAGAGAAATGAGAGATAGCTTCTTATCTACGCATGGATTCTATTCCGCAGGGTTAAAATAATTGCTGAGAACTGATATGGAATAAATATGCTTTTTGTGGATACATAGAACAATACATACACAGATGCATAGACTGCTTATTTCTTGCTGGTCATAGTGTGTTTCACAGGTACATTTAAATGACATTTCAATAAGAAACTAATTTTATCACTCTAATATATATATATATATATATATATATAAATGTAACTCTTGGTTCGTTCGCAATTAAAAGTCTAAAAAACCACTGGACGGATGGCTTCCACGGTTTGGTATAATATGGTTACTATATCCATGTGTGTTTTTATATATTTCTTTTTAATTATAACATTATACTTAATTTTTCTATGAAAAATAGGTGTTTTTTTTGTATCGATAGGCCATTTTTCTAAATTTAGGGGCAATTATTTATTATCGCTTCCTGTCTCGTGACCAGTGTTACAATTTAGCGGTTTTCCTGCTAGATCTGGAGATTTCGTTTGCAATCAAGCGGGTAATTCTAGAAAAGCTGGAGATATTTGGCACTCACACATCCTCAATTTTAGATTAACAAATAAAGAAAAACGCTTGAAAATACTTTAAAACATAAAATAAACTCATACGAGAAAGTAAAAAAAAGTAGCATTTATTGCCTTTGGTAACAATTATTTATTGATTATTTGTTTTGTTTTTCACCTTTTTTCGGCTAACCATTCTTAAATCTCGCTATTAAATCGATTTTTCCAAGTACATTTTAGGTGGGGGGCATTCCAACCTCCGAAGTTTAGTTTAAAATACGATCTAAGCAACTCTGCTTTATTTAGAAGTATTTAGTCGAAAATTGTAAAAAGCAAGAAACAACAGCAAAAGAAAAACTCATACCAATACAGTAGAATTTAATTATCTTCCAACCTAAATACTTTTAATATGCTAAAACAAAGATTTTTTTGTTTTTTATTTTTCTAATTTCAATGTTGCACCATTATTGTGATGTTTAATTTGCAGTATATTTCAATTTAACTTTTATTATAAAAAGTTTGAGTTTATGATTTGTTTCCTACAAAAAAAAATACCCTCTCTGAAAAAAAAACAGGCAATAGCTGATAAAATATCTAAGCCTTCTGGGGAGCTAACCGCTTCAATATAATTCCAGAAACATATAGTGAGAAAACACGGAACATTTTATATATTTTATATATTGAATATACTATATTTATAATTTTTTATGGTAGTAAGTTAAAATATGGAGTTTGTGGAGGGATTAGCGATTTTTAAAAAATTCAGACGATAAAAGTTAAAAATATAGCGATTTTCTGGAGATTTCTGTCTCCTGATCTCGCGTTTTTTTTTTAAATCTCAGTTGCCAACATTGCATCACTAAAAAACACTACAGGCTTAATGTAAACAGAATGTATTTACAATATCGATAAATTTTCAATGGGTTTAATCACATGATTATTGATAATGTAACCATGTGATTGAAATTTGATTTGAATTAACAACACGTGGTCGCTTTCCTATCAAATATTCATCGAAAAATGGTAGGTACACACAAAATGAATGCCGACGCTCAAAGTGTATAAACATTTTGACTCCTCCCTTTACTTAAAAATTCACCAAAAATCAGGAAATTAACAAATTCTAATGAAAATTGCAGTATTTTTCAAATAATGGTCGAAGAATATAATGAACTAATTATTTTTACTTAACTCTTAATGAAAATGTTTTATTTTGTTTAAACAGAAAATGCCTTTACTAAAGTTATGGTTTTCAGTAGAAAATAAAAAAAACGCAAGAATTTATTTTTGCTTTTTTTTACATAAATAAAGCATCGTAATTTGTAACAATAAAAAATAATTTTTACAGTAACATTACGAAAAAAACCCGTAAAGTCCGTATTAATGAATTTGATATAACTCGAAGAAAAATGAATTATCGCATACTATTCAGGAAATTAAAGATTCAATTAGATTCCTATTTTAGTCCCCTACATTATTTAGGGTGAAATGAGTTTAGGAATTTATAGCCAAACCTAAATATTTATTTTGCTTAAAATACTAGCATTAATACAGTAAGTTAGGTAACATTTGCATAGAATGCTCTGCTTTACGGTTGTAAAAATGGAACGGAAATTTGAATTTCGTTCCCTTTTAAATTCGGTACATTTTTACATTACGTCCAACTCATCGTTCACATTCGACGCGTCAACTTTTATAGCTTTTCGGGTATTCTGGCAAGGTTAGGGGTGTCTATTCCGAAAGCGGGTCTTAACATGGGTAGATTGGTAGGTTTGTCAGAAATTTCGCGAAAAATAGTGAATAATATCACCCCGTTTTTCCAAGCTTATAACTCCTCGAAAAATCTAACTCAAGCTCTATTTTTTCCAATTAAAGGAGCAAATGACCAAATTAAAACAAACAAACAAAAAAACAACAAGCAACATGCTTTTTTTTAAAAAAGGTTTTAACTTCGGATTTTACAGGTAAATTTATAAAAAAAACACTACTTTTTTGTTTTAAATTTTAATATATTATTTATTGACCTTTTTTCTTCAATTTGTGATATATAACACTTTGGTGAATAAATTATTTTCTTCTTAATAGACATTTCAAAATGCGAGGCAGGAATTATTCTACCCCCTGTCTTTCCAAGCTTTCGAAAAATGTAATTGAATCCCTAATTTTGTTTTCAATTAAAGAAGCAAGGTCCAGGGTTTCATTAAAAAGACAAAAGAAAAAAACAAACAACGTGGTTTAAAAAAAAAAGGTTTTCAACTTCGGACTTTACAGGTAAATTTCTAAAAAAGCACTACTTTTTGTTTTAAATTTGAATATATTACTTATTGACCTTTTCTATTCAATTTGTGATATATAAAACTTTGGTGAGTAAATTAATTATTTACTTTTTACTAAACACTTGAAAATGGGGGGCGTGAATTAAAAAAACGTTTGTCTAAAATAGTATATTCAGTTTATTGGAAAGAGCATACAAATTCACATTGACGCTGAAAATATCGTAAAGATAGAATCAATACGAAAATTTGGATAGATTTTTACAGTTTAAAAATTGAAAAATATTGAGTTTGTAAAATTCATTACGTCATTACTGTGTTTTGAAAAAAAAAATATTTCTATTACTTTTAAAACAACTTTAATAGTTTATTTTGGAAGTATAATCCATAAAGAAAAAAACAACCCATTTTTAACAGAGAAATTACGAGATTTTTATATTTTATTCGCAGTTTCATGATAGGGGTGTAAAAAATTCCTACAAAAATTCTGATACATCTACTAGATTGTAGTGTTTATTCGTTGTAAACGTACCCGACAACCTATAAATGTCAACATTTCCAATGTGAATGGTAAGGTGGACTTATGTAAAAATAACAAAAAGATATACCAAACTGACTTTTTCGTTTAAAAATGGATTTATTTCCCTTTCGTTATTACCTTAAAAAATGTTTTTTTAATAAATATTTTGTGTTTTATATACATAAAGTACAATTGTTGCATGTTACTGTTTTGATTATATTCGTTGGGGGCACAATTAAAAAATAAGAAAGATTAAAACGAAGCGAAATTTAAGTTTCCGTTCCATTCTTACAACAACCGTAAAACAGCGCATACTCGGTTAAAGTCATTTGCCAATTCATAAAAGACGTTAAGAAATTCAGAACAATATGAACAAGAACATAATGAGATCACAAATCCAAAAAACAAAAAAAAAATATACTCACTTTATAAGCATAAAATTGAAACACTAAATCAACATTTTATTTTTTTTGCATAATTAATGATGGTTGTATTTTTCTTTTTATTCTCTTAACATCTTTAAAAAATTGTGTGTACATTCTCTTGAAAAAAAGAATCAAACTTGTCTCTACTTTTACATGTGTTCCATTTTCACAAATTGAGCCACAGCAACGCGTGGCCGGGTAAAGCTAGTATATATATATATATACTCAAAAAACAACATAAAAATAATAATTAACAAAAAGTGATGAAAAAACAAAGAAAACAACTAAACGTCTCCAGTGCAAAAAGAGCGTCAAGAGCCACAGTCTAGAACCGGTATTATATGTGCGGCCCTGTTTCTACTTACTCTTTCCTGAAAAAAAAATCCACTCAAAAAGAAGGCGAATCACGAATTCCGAAGACAACAAAAGAAAATAACACTCCAATCTTGCTTTTTTTGTTTTTATAAAGATTAATTACAAAATAAATTCCGACTATAGTATTTGCTATTATACAGTAAAGTTACATGAAAATAAAATGTAATTTTTTAAACAACGCAGAGACCTAGAGTAATGTGAACAGTCTGCCTCAAAAACGGAAACATTTGCAGCGAATGATTGTAACTAATTCTTTCTGTTTCGGTACCTGAGCGATAGTGACGTAGCGTGGATAGCGGGGCGATCAGACTCAACTCCTTACAACATCTACTCTCAGCTCAATAAAACTGCAAAACTCGCGCATGTACACCTTATATTAAAGAAACTGCTTGGTGTTACGAGGTTTTAGGTTGTTCTCTGCAAATCCACCTTCCTAACGTCCAAACTGAAATCGCTCCAATTGTCAATTCGAGACAAAATAAAATAAAAAGCATCAGATATGTAATATTAACAAGCACGTCTAATTTCAAAGATGAAAATCTATCATATGAAGAGGATGAAATAATGTTTCCAAAAATTCATAAAACAAGTTACGACAATGAAGTCACCGCTGACGAGGACAAGAGTATTAATGATGATTACAGCGATGATGCTAATGTTAAAGTCGAAAAATCTCCAGACTGTTACCTAAAAAGAAGTAGAAGACGACCTGATTCTTTGTGGTCGACAATTTGGAAGAGTATCAAATCGATTACTTCTATTCCATGCATAATACGCCAAATAGCTTTAATGAAACTGTTAATTATGAGCATTGTTAGCAGTGAAAATTTGCAAGGGAAAGTTAAGTAGATGTTTTAACATAATATAGTACATATTCGTTAGTTCCTATCCCAAATTACAAACATGTAATTTTTTTCGATAGATCTTAAAGAAAAACAGGCGGGATTTATTTCTAAGGATACTCTCAGATTTACGTCAGAGAATATTTTTCTACGCTTTCCCAAACTGCAAACCTTACTACAATCAGCATCTTATTCATAATCGCATCGCATTATAATCTTAACATCCATTACATAAACGTAAACTGCTTCTTTAAATACTTCGATAGACTTAAATTCATATTACCTCTCCCGAGGGATTCATAATTAAAACTTCAAATTGTGTCTGGGAGTTAAGAGAGTCACTGTACGATCTGAGAGAGGTCGGTGGAAATTGGAATACAGTATTTCATGAACACATGATTGAGCAACAGTTCAGGTGGTACTATGTGGACCGCTATTTTTATACTTATAACAAAGACCATAGATTACTGATTTTCATTTTGTGAGTCGATGATATTTTGAACGTATAAAATTATGACATATTAACTAATGTTACGATAAATAAATAACGAGTTAAATAAAAAACTCCAAATGACGGACCTTGCCCATATATCATGGTTTCTGGGCAGACGATTCCCTCATACAAATAGGAATTATTAAAATGAATCAATCAAGGCCCATTGATAAAATCTCATTAAAGTTTGGAATGCAAACACGCTCTACATCGGTCGATATGATATCAATAAAAATACAGACAGACTTTGAAATAATTGACGATAAACTATTCTGAGAGATAATAAGGAATCATATATATTAAATGACTACTACGAAACTTAACATATATTACACAGTAACACAACTATCATAAAAAATTATAACGACTGCCGTCAATTAAAATTTTAATCGGAGCAAAACAAGTCCTTCATTATTTAAAGAAACTAGCGAATAGCATTTAACATTTAGAAATTCAACAAGTCCCCTAAAATTACAGGGGTTTCAGATACCAAGTGGGGAAAAGATGAAGATCGGAAATATTACCAGATATTGTTTTAGACTACAGAAATGGGCCTATTACCTCAAGAAATCTAAAAAAACAGCAGATTGTACCTCTCTTTACTTGCAAGGCGAAATTTATAGCGCTTAAATATTAGGCACAAAGCGCACTATACTTAAAAGCTATTGCTAAGACTGTTTTCGAACCAGACTTTACTCAATCTTCCGTAGTAATTAATTGTGGTAATCAACCCAGCATATGCTTACCGCAGAACGAATAATTCACCAAAGATTTAAGTATATAGATATTAAATATCACTTCAGGAAACATCACTAAACAGAATTCATTCTTGTAAAGTACATAGCATCAGAACAAATGTCGCCGATATATTAACTAAAACGGCGACAAAAATGAAATTGAATTGTTGTGTCGCTAAACTTGTCGAAATATGATTTTAAATAACTTTTCACGCGCCAGGATATATATATATATATATATATATATATATACATATATATATATACAAATATATATATGTGTGTGTGCGAAAAAAATAGTGATTAGAACAAGACATTAACCTGCACGCATTTTGTTTGTATTAACACATTATACATATTAATGTGCAACAAATGCAAAAACTTTACTAACCTAAAAATAAGAAAAAAAATTAAAATGTTAAAACATAAACTTTTTAAAATCATACTCTTCGTATTTTTTATAATTAGTTTTTACGTTCTTATTATAATGCGCGCATAAATTCAAACTGACTTTTTAGAATGTATTTTGTGCGCAATACAATCTTTTTAATATACCGAAAATTAGACAAGTATAGCCTATTTTCTCCTAATGACTCCTTTAAATTTTCCATAACAAAAAAGATAAAAGACTTTTTAACAGATATATCTTTAATATTGTTATACTAACCTTCCTTGAACAGAGGAATTTACATCGATTAGAACTATAAACCAACACCGGTGAGAGAGATGCGACTGCACTTCAACTGCTAGCCGAGTGTCCAGCAGATATACTCGCTTTATCATCTTTGTACATTATTGTTAATACACTTGCCCGTTAACTGAACCTCGACTTGATAGTTCTTATTGTCACTGTTGTTCCACGACACAACAGATTAGCGACAAGACATCGAAACCACCACCGCTGCAGAGAATCACGAAAAGTGAGTAAAATACAGATTCGTAAAATCTTTACGGCAGAAGACCTTCGTAATTTCGACAGGTATTTTCATACGCAAGGATTAATAGCGAGCAAAATAAAGAACTTCAATAGTAATTTGGCGACGAGAAAAAACTTGCTACCAAAATCTACACCGAAAAACGCGAATGTTGTCAATTATGTAATCGTGGGCATGTCACTAGTGAGGATACTGGAATTAAACGTTTCCTCTGTGCTGACATTATCTGCCTGATAGTCAGGGCCCCGAACCTTGGATTAACCACTAAGGAGGCTGTCCTATCAGCAGGTGCAAAATACTGGGGCTGCTGTATTGCCATCTGGTGAATGGACTCGATGCCATAAATGTGGATAATTGTTACGGTTTTATCCCATTATTGCTACAAAAATGATCCCCTCTTTTTCGCTATTAATTTTTCTCCCTGTACTGCTCAAAACAAGTGTGTCGACTTGTTCCACAAATCCCAATCCTCAACATGAAATATCTCTAGAAAAAAAAACACGAATGAAGCTAGACACCCATCCTCCAACGTAGACCTCTACTATCATGTCTCTTTCTCCAACATCAGGGGTCTACGTTCTAACATTCCAGAGGTTCAAACCCAATTACTGGAGACGAAACCAGACATATTCTTCCTAAGCAAAGCTGACATAAGGCCGACCACTTCCATTGACGAATTCATGATTACAGGATACTCTAACTTAACATCTAAATATGACCTCCAAGGTCGCCAAGGGCTATGTGCCTACATCAAAGATGGCTTTCCATGTGGCAGGGATATCTCCAGTGAAGATCCTAATTTACCTTTTATGTGCTTCCGGGTTGAACTTGCTTACACCGCTGCATTTATATTAGCTCTCTATCGCCCCCACAACAGAGGAGTTACTATCTTTAAGAGTATATCTGAGAAAATTGACCACATACTGTCTGCTCACCCTTCAGCAAACATCCACATTTCTGGTGACTTCTATGTCAATAATGTTGAATGGGTGACAACTCTAACAAGACAAGTGATGAAAGGAGGTTCTGTTATGATTTTGCCATTGCCTATGACCTCACCCAGAGTGTTCACGAACCCACCCGAGTGCCCAATATTTCTGGTCAGTATGCTAGCCTTCTACACCTTTTTTCTCATAACTTCCCTGGACTAGGTTCATGTTCCGTTCTGTCTCGTCTGCGATTTACCGACCACTTGGTTGTATCAGTCAACATAAAAAAGAAATGCAATAAGTCTTCAGATGTACCTTTCCACCGTACTGTATATCGATACTGTACGGCTGACTGGGATAGCTTCTGTACACGTATATCTGACCTACCACTGCATTCCATGTTCAAAAAGGATGTGTCCTCTATAGTATCAGACCTGACCGAATGGCTAATTGTTGAAAAAGAGGGATTGATATCATCTAAAAAAATCCAGCAAAAACCTAACAGCCAGCCATGGTTCTCCCCAGAATGTGCTGCTGCCATCGCGCACAGAAATCACTTTTTCCATATTTAACAACGTAATAGATACACTGAGAGTAAAGCTGCTTTCAGGAACGCCAGCAACCACTGTAAAAGAGTAAAAAAAATACAAGAGAGCTAAATGCTCAGCCCGTTAAATCCAAAGTAGTGTTACAGAGAGAGAGAGAGAGAGAGAGAGAGAGAGAGAGAGGTGAGTAAACGCGGAGTGTAGACACGTTTACCAGAACCGAAGGTCAGCTGACCAGATTACGTATATGTGACGTGGTCAGGTTGGCTCGATCGGGGAGATTTGATTTGGGCTTTGAAGAAGACGGACGGTTTTCCGTTGTCTCCCCCTCTTAACTGGGGAGGGGGAGACGAACGCTGACGTGTGTAGAAGAAGCACCTACACAAGCCGATTTAACTTCCACCGTCTGCAGGACATCTGGGGAAAGTTAAATAAAAACTATAAAACCCATTCATCGTCTTGGAGTGATAAATCTTCGTCAAACATGTATCAAGTCTCCCTCCAGAATGAGAAATTTCCAGATGGTCCAACATCGAAGAAGCAGAGGTAGGTTCTGAAATTACATGTCACACACACGAGTCCCTTTATGATAATCAAACACACAACCATTTATATTAGAGACAATCAAACGCACACAGAATCCTTTTTGATGTTATACACCCCAAATGTAAATGGTGCCTCTCGATGATAACCCTAGTGAGAACTTATATGAAGAACCCTATGTAACAAATAATCAATTTGGTGCCGACTATGTAATAATGTTCAATTTGGTGCCGTAACTGTCCAGACCACCTAGCAAGTGTGGGTTTAAAAAAAAAGAAGAAAAAAAAAGACGTCGGTTGCCACGGGGAAAAAAGAAAAAAAAAGGACAAGAAAAACAATAAAATGTATGGAAAAAAAGAAAAAGAAAGAACAGTAGAAAAATACAAATCAACACACACACAACGTAGGGTCCATTAAAACACTAGGCGAATTAGAAAAATAATTAAGAAAAAAAAAGAAAAAAAAACAATACACACGTACAACCTTTCCACGAAGAAAGAAAAGGAAGGCATACAGACACACAGATGTAAAACTTTATATATAGAAAATAGTTAAAAAATGTTTATCGTATTAGGAATTAGCTCGTTATGAACGAAGAAAAATATCACTTAATGTAAAAATTAGAAGGGAAAAGCAAAGAATTGTCTTATTCTGTTTAAAGCAAAGGACCGATGAGACAGTAAGAAAATGTAATGGGAACACGCACAAATGAAATTGTTTGGAAATGTATCAATCATAAGAGCCAGTGTGTAAACCAGAAAGAAAAAAAAAGAAATAGAACCTATGACTTTAGTAAGTGTGCGTCAGGAATGAACCTTTTCAGCTTACCAAAAGATAAACACGTCAATCACAAAAATGTGTTATGAATATTTCGTTGCATTTTTAAACTGTGAACTAAGTGTAACTTTTAGTGAAAAACAATATGTACTTTTGATGAAAAACAATGGATAGGTTCTGAAATGTGATTTTTTTTCCTTTTTCACTAATTGTATGATTTTTTTTCTTAGGAATTTTTTTCTGACATGGACAATTTTAGATCCATCGAGTATTAGGAGTGTCTGAGACTTTATAAGTGAGTCGTTTTATTTTATTTTAGAAACGACAATGTATTTTAATTGTAAATGTCTAGGTATTTTTTGTAAACGACTGTGATTTTTATTTAATTTTGAATTCTGTGGAATGGTAAAAGATGATGCACTATGAAGCCGACCTAGTTGATGACGTGGTCAAATGGGTTTCCACGAATCTGTGTTTTGTTATTTGGAATTTTGTTGTTAGTGAGATGGGACTTTGTGATTGCTTATAGGATATTTTTTGTATTTTTTAATTTATTATTTTTATGTAATTGAATGTGTTGTCAAACGGTATTGGCAGAATTTTCTTGTTCTTTGACATGTATTTTTTTCGCAGAATGGGGAGGTGGAATCTTTGCTTGTGGGGTCTATTGAAAGAATGATTAATAAAAGAAAGAACGTGTTGTTAATTAATAAATTAATAATCATAATAGTAATAATAAAATAGGGAAAAAGAGAAAGAAATAAGATTTAACCCGTGTAATAAATAATAATAATAAAAAAAATTTCGGAAGAGTCAAAGGTTCAGTCGATATTAATTTTAATTTTCGAAATGTAGAATAAATGTTCTATTCGACATGAGTGACGTTTTGACCACATAAGTAAGGTAGAAAAAAAAGGATAAATATAAGGTTAAATAAACTATATGAAGAAATGAAAGAAAAAAGTTGGGCGTGAATGGAATTTAATTTCTGCGGCAAGCATATTAGAATTTTGGAGAGGTGTTGAATTACATGGGTAGTTATTAATTTCATTATTCTCGAGAAATGATTCGAATTTTATTTTTTTACGTGATTTCTATTGATTTCGAGTAGAATCAACATGGAGCAACTTTGAGTACTTCATGTGTGGAAATCCGATGTTTTCCATGAAGCTATGTGTCTTCAAGGCAGGTTGCGCTTACCGACTTTGGAAAAAAAAAGTTTTTTTCTGACATAGCAGTAAACGGACTGTATTCTGTCCAGCGTGAGCGGATCTAGTTGTAATCAACTTCAGGGAGCAAATGAAATGCCCTCTGACATGGTGTAAGGGGCAGAGGGGGTGCAATGGCTGACGTGGCTATTATGTGACGAATCGCTCAAGAGAAGATAAATGAAATATGTATACAAGTACTGAGGAAAATAGAAGGCTACCCACCATAAGGAATGTTAAGAGGTTTTGTTTCCCACAAAATACTAGTATTATTACTAGTATTTTGTGGGAAACGAAACCTCTTAGCATTCCTTATGGTGGGTAGCCTTCTATTTTCCTAGTAGGCTTATGGTGAATAGGATAAGGCTTGGGATGGAAATTTTTTTTGTGTGTTACCTATGGGAAGAAAAGCTGATCTGTAAAGCCAAGGACGATGATAGTCCGTTTTGAAGAGGTAGATGGGCCTCGATTTATTATTCAGTTGATTGCCGAGAATTTACCGATCACGCGTAGTGTCGACGGGAGTAAAGGATGCTCCTGAAATTCTGATTTAAATTATGAAGGGACCATGGGGTCACAGGGAGTTGTTGACCTTCGAGGGCGCAAGGATTAGCGCCACATGGTATTATTTGTTGATATTATTGTACTTAGTATATTGAATAAAGGTATGACAGTTTCCTTTACCAGTGGGGTGAGCATATATATCCCATTCTTAGTAAATGTGGGAAGTAAAAAAATGTATGCCTTCGCCATACATTTTGATAAAAAGGGGGGAAGGAATGTTACAAAGAGAGAGAGATAGAGAGAGAGAGGTGAGTAAACGCGGAGTGTAGACACGTTTACCAGAACCGAAGGTCAGCTGACCAGATTACGTATATGTGACGTGGTCAGGTTGATTCGATCGGGGAGATTTGATTTGGGCTTTGAAGAAGACGGACGGTTTTCCGTTGTCTCCCCCTCTTAACTGGGGAGGGGGAGACGAACGCTGACGTGTGTAGAAGAAGCACCTACACAAGCCGATTTCACTTCCACCGTCTGCAGGACCTCTGGGGAAAGTTAAATAAAAACTATAAAACCCATTCATCGTCTTGGAGTGATAAATCTTCGTCAAACAGGTATCAAGTCTCCCTCCAGGATGAGAAATTTCCAGATGGTCCAACATCGAAGAAGCAGAGGTAGGTTCTGAAATTACATGTCACACACACGAGCCCCTTTATGATAATCAAACACACAACCATTTATATTAGAGACGATCAAACGCACACGGAATCCTTTTTGATGTTATACACCCCAAATGTAAATGGTGCTTCTCGATGATAACCCTAGTGAGAACTTATATGAAGAACCCTATGTAACAGTAGTTCACCGGCTTAGTTGCCATCATTTTTGACAAATAGCAAAAAGGATCCTGAACAGAAGCGTGCGTTCTAATCAAACCATTATAAATGTACATGAGTTCATCTCGTCAGCATCACAAGGCCAAACTATTGTCGAAGAACTTTGCAGCTAATTCTACCTTATGCGACGAAGGCCATCAACTTCTCATATTTCCTCCTATAACACAGAACACGCTGTGCAACATACACATATTTGTGCGTGAGGTCGCCAAGCAAATCAGAACCTTGATTCCAGTAAAGCGACGGTGCCTGGCGGCATTCCAACCTTTGTGCTGAAAAAGCTTCAAGCAGAACTTGCCCCCATACACACACAACTCTTTAGCGTTGCCTTAAATAGGAATGCTTCCCAACACTCTGGAATACCTCATCGGTATGCCCTGTATTTAAGAATGACGGTGATAAGTTACCCCCCTTTCAGTATAGACTAACAAGTCTCCTTTGTGTCATGAGTAAGTTGCTCTAATCCATATTAAATAGAGAAGTAGTACAACTACCTCAGCAGAAATAACCTTCTTAGTGACATGCAATATGGTTTCCGTTCTGCCAGATCTAAAGCATATGCGCTGTTACATATAACACACATATATATATATACATATATATATATATATATATATATATATATATATATATGTTATAGGATTAGCGAATCTCTTGACAAAGGCTTCCTTTCTAGGGCAATTTCTCTTGACATATCAAAAGCCTTTGATAAGATATGACATAAATATCTACTTCACAAGATTTAAGCTACGGTATAACTGAAAATGTTTTCTCAATCATTAAATCATTTCTCTCTGATAGACTAGTAAGAATAGTGGCTGATGGGCACACATTAGGGACCCTCAATATAAATGATGGAATCCCTCAGGGGTCCATCCTGGATCCAACTCTATTCCTGATATACATCTATGATCTCCCAAAACACATACTTAAATCATTCGTTGACATCAATGCTGATGACGCGACAATCTATGGCAACACACCAAATACCGTAAATTACAATGTTTCTCTGATTCTCTCTCATCTGATCTTGAGTACGTGGTATAGTGGCGGAGGAGGTGACTGGTTACTTTTAATGCATGTAAAACCAAAATCCTATCTTTACATCATCAACGCTTTGACCCCCATCTGGCATCAATTGAAAAGGGTGGCTCTCGTATGGGTGAGGCCCCGTGTTTTGATAAGCTTCTGGGCTTGACCTTTACTCCTGAGTTGAAATGAAACACGCACATCGAGTCAGTTGCGAAAGTCGCTGGGAAAATGCTAGGACCCTTCTACCGCAATTTTCTATCTATATAGATAAAAAAGCCAAGTGCGTCCAAAGATGGAATACTGCTGCCATATCTAGGCAGGAGCTACTAAAAACAGCCTATCCTGCATTGACAGATTACAAAATACACTTCGTTGCTTAGTGGGTGATGGCCTTTACTCTTCCCTGAAAGCTCTGTCCCACAGAAAAACGTTGCGAGTCTGTCTTTGTTTTATCGTTACTGCCATGCCAAGTGCTTGGGTGAGGTCCAATCTCTGCCCCCACCAATCTTTCACGATAAACACCCGTCTAGCCGAAACCACTGTCCAAAATTTCCCCACTCTTTATCTGTGCCAAAATGAAAACGTAAATTCCATGAAAAAAGTTACTTCTGCAAAGTGTACGCCTGTGGAACTCTGTCCCTGTTGCCTGTTTCCTACCTGACTACAAACTGGATGTCTTCAAGTCAAACATAAACAAATTCCTGATAAAGCGCCCCCTTAAATAAGACACTTTATCAAATCTCCAATACGAACGTATTTTACACGCAATAACCTCTTTCCTCGAGTGGCTTCCGGTCCTTGATAAGTGGTGACTACCTTGTAAAGAAAATGAATTTAACACATTTACCAAGTGTTTAAGAAAGGGAAAAAGGGTTCATTTTTTCTTCACAAGAAGCCATTTTTCCTACGGTAAGAATTTTCTTCTGCAAAGTTGAATGCTCAAAATCAACTAGCAAATACCGTGTAAGCTTATCGTTATTTCGATAACATCTGGGATTTGAAAAAAAAAAAAAAAAAACAGGCTAGACTTTGTCAAGAGAAAAAGTGACAGAGCATGAAAAATAATTAATCGCGTACCTCATTTGTGCTTAGCAAACACAGAAAAATCAAGTCATTTTTGCAAAAGGCTTAGAGGGTAAAATAAATAAATAAATAAATAAATAAAAGTTTCCGATACAAATTCGTCGGATATTTAAAATGACGGATTTTATTTTTGCTACGTAAAAACGCGTGCTAATAAAAAATGTTAAACAAATGTTATTTCGCTGGATTGTTTCTAGTAAGACTAGGAATATAGCGTTCAAAAATTAAGTTACAAAAGGACTGCTAAACTGTTGTTTTTCAAACAAAAGAATTTTTTTTTTTACTAAGGCATATTTATTTAAGACAAGCGTAAATTGTAAACTGACTTCGTATGATGGATGCGAAATTCAAATATTCACTGTTGGAATTGTTACAATTCCAGGCAGAGCAAAATCTCGCGTTGCAAAAGCAGCAAATTCAACAACACGTAGAAAGAGAAGAGAGATTTAAACAAGTATATTTAGAAATAAAATGCTTCAATAACAGAAACGCTTGGGGGAAATATTGCCGAAAACACAGGAGGAGACAAAGAAAAATTCTGGAGGCGACACAGGCGGACGATTATCTTAACGCATTTTCTCAAACAGCTGTGTGGGCCGCTATGATAATTTCAATTATAATCCAGAAGACGGTGTCACTTTCGTCCAGTACTATAGACGATATGAGGATATTTTTATATCGGATTGTACTACCTGGTCAGACTCGAAAAAAGTTAGGATTTTACTAAGGAAATTGGAAACAGTCGAGCATACAAAGTTCGTGAATTTTATTCTCCCAAAAAAGACCAATCAGTTGAGCTTCCAAGAAACAGCTACGCAACTTACATAACTGTTTTCTGCAAAAACGTCCCTTTCCCATAGGGAATATAAATGTATGAATGTTACTAGAAGAGAGGAAGACGACTACACTACTTATGCAAGTATCGTGAACAAGCATTGCGACGATTTTTAACTGGAGGAATTATCATCAGATAATTTTAAATGTTTAATATTTGTGCAAGGTCTTTAATAATGACGCTGAAATCCGGCGTCGAGTTTTCAATAAACTCGAAAACGAACCGAATTTAAAACTACAAAACTTAGCGGAAGACTGTGAACGGTGTATTGCGTTGAAACAATACAGTCGTGACATTGAGGAAAGCGGAGTGTCGCATATTTAAAAGATCCATTAAAAGAAAAATTCGACTTCAAAAAATAACAAGAGAACGAAATAGGGAAAAGATCCACCTGGACCATGTAGAAATAAATATTGGTACAATGAGTGTACCTAAAAATTCAAACAATGTGACAACTTCCACCAGAAATGGCATAAAGCATCGCATGTAAAAAAAGATTGGGTAGAAAGACATCCATTAACTTACGCAAATTGACCCTGAGGAATAAAATATCCGGAAATATGTACAGGTCACAATGTTTAAAAAGAAAGAAAGGCTACAGCTTTATTGTGGGTCGGGCATTTCCATTATTAATGTACAGGCATGAAAGAGGCTTGGGTGACCCACTATGATTAAATCACATAAAACGGCGAGAAGCATCAGTGGCGAAAAAATTACCTTCGAAGGAGAGTTATTGACGAATATTTTTTTCAGAACAGGGCTGAAAAAAGAATATTTTTTTCATGCGAAAATCAAATAACCCCTTTGGAACTGATCTGTTCGAAAGGTTTAGACTATGGGATCTGCCTTTAAGCTCATTTTGCCAATAGATTGATGATTCGAATATGGAGGCGGAAAAACTTAAGAGTGAGTTAAAAGAGAATTTCCCAGACGTATTTTTAGGCTATTTTAGAAGGTGGACAAAAGCGATAGCAAAATTTCACGTAAAAGTAAATGAACAGCCAGTGTTCAGAAAGAAAATGCGTGTTCCATATGCCGCTATAGAACAGATAGATGGTGTATTAGAAAGACTCGAAAACATTGGTGCCATCGGAAAACTTGAGTGGGCTGCACCAACGGTTTACACCAAAAAGAAAAGTACAGAGATTCGGGTTTGCGCCGACTTCGCGACAGGCTTAAACAGGGCATTACAAGATCACCATCATCCTCTTCCGAGCCCTGAAGAGATATTTGCGAAACTGAATGGAGGAAAATATTTTTTCTAAAATCGACCTCACTGACGCGTACTAACAAGTTCCAGTTGATGAGGAGTGTTCAAAGCTGGTATGTATTAATACCCATCAGGGATTTTACAAGTTTATCAGACATCCTTTTGGGGTCAAAATCGCCCCTGGGATTTTTCAGCAAATTATGGGCATTATGTTAAATGGGTTGCATTAAAAGGATGGTGATGGACGATGTGTATATGAAAAGCTCTAGCAAAGAACAGCATACAGCTCATGTAAACCAAGTATTCAAAAGATCCAGGATTATGGACTTAAAGTAAAACAGGAAATATACATTTTTCATGGAGAACATAAAATACTTGGGGCAAATCATCGATAAACGTGGAAGAAGGCCGGATCCAGATAGATCGATTGCAATAAAGAATATGTCTGCTCCAGAAAATGTTGCGTCTTTACAAAGTTTGTTAGGTTTGGCAAATTACTACAATGTATTTTTGCCATATATGCATAAACTATGGTCGCCTTTAAAATAACTGTTAAGAAAAGGCCAAAAATGGGTCTGGACGCAAGAGTGCGAAGGAGTATTCGGGAAATTTTAGACACTTTAATGTCAGACTAATTTCTGGCAGATTATACTCCCAACCGTAAAATTATAGTTGCAAGCGACGCCAGCTCCTATGGAATAGGAGCATACATTTTACACAAAATGGTTGATGGAAAAGTGACACCCATAGCACATTCATCCCGATCACATTTGCCAGCCGAAAAGAACTTTTCACAAATAGAAAAAGAGGCGCTAAGCATTATATTCGCGGTAAAGGAATTTCATCGTTTCCTGCACGGTAGGCAATTTCTGTTACAAACAGATCACGCACCATTATGAACGATTTTCGGATCGAAAAAGGGACTACCACAACTTACGTTCAATAGACTCCAAAGATGGGTACCATACTTACTTCTGAATTACAATTTTCAAATAGAGAATGTAGCATCTAAAAAAATTGGTCATGCAGACAGGTTATCGAGGTTAATACCTTAGAAGACAGAACCATTGCATGATATGGTAATAGCAGCCATGCAAGCGGAAGTTGAAGTAAAAAGTACGTTATGTGACACAATAAGAGAACTTCCAGTAATGCTTGATGAGATTAAGAGTAAGGCAGAGGTGTACGAATTTATTATACGCACGAAAGAAAGGATCAACAAAAACGAACTGGATGAAGAAATTTATTCAATTTGCGATAACGTCCTGTTATATAGCGACAGGATCGTAATTCCTGCGACATTACAGAAAATAATGCTTACGGAACTCCATGTAAAAGATCCAGGTATGTCAAGAATGAAAACCCCTCTGCACTCATTCGTTTATTAGCCAAACATTGATAAGGATACAGAAGGAAAAACCAGGGAGTGTAGAGGATGCGCATTAGCTACGAAAGCTCCTCCGTCTCAATTCTGATCGTGGGCAAAATCGGACCGACCTCGGTCTAGGATTCATTTAGATTTTGCAGGACTGCCAGATGGGTTCTACTATCTGATTGTTGTAGATAACCTATCTAAATGGCCGGAAGTGTTAAAATGTAAGAATCCCGTATCCAAGGTAACTATCAACTTCCTGTGTGAACTATTCGCTAGGTTTTGGGTAGTAGACTTCATTATTACAGACAACGGAACGCAATTTACGTCTACCGGATATAAACATTTTCGCGAGGATCATCTAATCGAGCATATAACAATTTCACCATACTACCTAAGAATTAATGGACAAGCAGAGAAATTCGTTGACACATTCTAGAGAGTTCTGAAAAAAAGCTAGCGGGTCGCCGACGGATAAGTCAATCCAACAGTGTTTACAAGTCTACAGAGGCACTTCGAATGCAAATATCGAAGTGTCGAAGAGGCCTGCTGAGGTTGTGTCCGGACGCAAGGTTAGATCGATTATTCACAAATTCTTACCAAACCAGGATAGGTCAAACCTCAAAAAGCTGATAAGAAAAAAAATGATACAAAGTTGGTGAAACAAACTTCTACAAGATTCACAAAAATAATACGACTTTCTGGGAGTCCGGCATTGTTGAGAAACAAATAGGCTACATGGTATACATGATTAAGAGGCCAGACATCGTGCACAAACATCACACTTACTAAATTCGGAAAAGATACTCCAACAGTGAGGTGACCAAATCGCCCGAGAAGGACATCACGGTCTTTGATAATTTTTAGGTGACTATACCAGAGACAGCTCCGGTGAACAGAAGATCAAACAGAAAACGGAAATAAACAAAATTGATTAGGTTGAACCTAAAACAAAAACGTTATTAATCCCAGACGGTATATTTTCAAATGGGGTGGGTGTTATACCGGCCTTCTGTGAACAGAGAGATTTACACTAATTAGCACTATAAATAGCGCTAGTAATTCCTACACCGGTGAGAGAGATGCGACTACACTTCAACTGCTAGCAGATATACAGGCTTTCCTATCTATGTACATTATTGTTAATACACTTCTTCCTAAACCGAACCTGGATTTATTGTTCTTATTTTCACTGTTGTCCCACGACACCATATATATATATATATATATATATATATATATATATATATATATATATATATATATATATATATTAGAAAAGGATGCATAACTAACATAAAAATCGCTTCATTTTTCATGCTCAAATTCTCAGACCTAAATTAACTAAATTACTTTTTGCACATAAATTTTCTCTTTACATTTGAAGAAAAAAATGGCATTCTTTTTTATATACTCAAATTTAAATGAAATAAATGATTGTTTTGATTTTACATGCTGTAGCATTATTTTAAATATTTTAATATATGTGTATATATATAAATATATATATATATGTATATATATATATATATATATGAATTTATTTTTAACATTATTAAACATTAACTAAAAAGACTTTTCCATTTTATAATAGATATCGTGCCTTGAAATATTTATTATATGTGATGGGGGTTTATGATCCCTGTAAGTTAGGGCATTCTATTCATAAACGCTGCTGTAGGACCGACGAATCAATTAATAAACGTTTCGCTAGCAACCAATTCCAAACCAGAATTGCTCCTAAAAAAGTAAATATGGTAGCTAGCAATCCTCAACATATTATTTCGTGTCAACCGATGAAAGACCTTTTTTTGTATTCGAAATTATAAAATCCAGAATCTTACAGAACAGCTACCCACTAAAAATTATTCATATCCAGGACTTGTATATAGTAAGTTCCTATCGGAGACCTTTCTTAACTAAAACACGGCTTCCAAGTCAAGAATTATCAATAGCCAAATCCGGTCAGCTGAAGTTGTTTTTTTTCGTTTTTTTAGTTACTAGCAATTGAAATGGAACCAACCAGGCAAGCGGAAATTGCCTGGGATTGCCTACATAAATAAAGGTTCTAACTCAACAATACCTTAACTGTCATTGATGTAAATTTGGACCATAACATGTGGTTGGGTCGGAATATCAATATTAACTCCTGCGAGACGCCAACACAAATTCTGTAAGTTTCTGATGTCTGCTCATTACCCAATTCTTTTATAAGGCTATCTTCGACAAATACTTTAATAACTGAGAACACATTATAAAACCAGCTATTCCATAGCTGGAGATCTTGTGAATTTAACGTTTATGCCAGACCCTATCAAAGACGTTGGATATGTAAAGAGCAATTGCCTAGTACCGAAGCCCTCGTCAAGTGATTCACTAATGGTATGAGATATAACGGTTAACACATCTGCTGTAGATTTAACAGATTGTCAATGAAGCGATAATTTTAATACAATGATTGGCATTTTCTCTATTTAATACAAGTCCCAGCAACCTACTCATGGCTCACAGGAGTCCGATTGAGCTGTACTAAGTAGGACATAAGCGATCATCTGAATCTTATGTGGTTTGAGTTGTCCCCCTTTGCAAATTGGCTGTTTGGAGAAATGGAAAACTAGATGGCTCTGTGTGGTTTAAGTTGCCCCCCTTTGCAAATTGGCTGTTTGGAGAAATGGAAAACTAGATGGGTCTGTGTGGTTTGAGTTGTCCCCCTTTGCAAATTGGCTGTTTGAAGAAATGGAAAACTAGATAGCTCTGGTTGATAGGCAATGTGCATTAGTGGAGAAATGGGCAGAATATAAACGGTACTTTTTTAAGCAGGCGCGAAGCGCGCAGAGAGTCAAACGACGGTTGGAAGAAGTGACGGCGAATTCTTTTTGTGACGGTGAATTATTTTTGGACGTTGAAGAGCTCGACCTTTTGGAAGGAACAGCTGTGTCTTATAAATATTTAAAAAAAAAATTTTTCTACTTCACTACAAGCTATTTCGGCGGGAACTATGGAAGCAAAGAGGATCATCAGTGAAATGCTTAAGACCTTCTCTGGAGAGGGAAATGTTATAACCTGGCTGACCAAGCTTAAACTTGTCGCCAAGTTGCGGGACATCAGCAGATTCTGTCCCCAGAAACGAACAGGGGGAAGCCATTGCGCCGGTGGCTACCCCTCTTATTCGATGAAGGCGTTTCAGGGTATGTCACCACAAGTAGAGGTCACCCTAAATGGACGAAGTGCAAAAGCCATTGTCGACACGGGCTGTACTTCAACAGTTGTCACCAAAGACATGGTTGACACATGCAATGGAACCAGCAGCATTACGGCAGTTGACGGCATAGAGGTGAAGTGCAATGGCACAAGTATCGTTCGGTTGATGGTACGTGGGATGTCACTAACAATCCAGGCGATTGTTATTAACAAAATTGTCACGGATGTCGATGTGGTGCTAGGGATGGATGAAATTCCTCGACTAGGGGGCGTTACGGTGTATAGGAACTCCATGAGATTTGGAGGACATCAAGGGGCTGCTTGTGTGCAATTCGAAAAAGGTGTCACAGGAACGGCCGGGGTAGACAAAAGTTGCACGATAGAGGACCAATATTTCTCTGCACACTTTGATGGTGAGAAATGGACAGTCAAGTGGGCATGAAAGGGAGAACCTCCCATACTGAACAACAGAGTGGAATGCTACGAGCATACGTTGCGAGGAGGCACAAGAGTTGAATTTGAGAAGGACGTGGACCGATGGATCTCAGAGGGGATTTTAAGACCGTCCTTTACTTAAATGAGCAGGTCGATCCGAAGTGATGTGTAGTAAACAACGTCTTCCAACATTATGCAAAACATTTTTTTATCTACGATAAAATATTTTTGCAATAATATGGATTATATATTATTTATAGTTGCAGTTTCTGAAGGATTATGACCAGGGTGTTGTTAGAAGTTGGTTTGGTCTTCTGGTTTGCGTTGTCTTTATTATTAATTGAATGATATCCCGCCAAGTTACTCGTATATCATTTGAGTTATTTTCTCTCATAGAGAAAGCAAGGCTGTAAATGGAATTAGCTTCAACTACCTATACGAAAATGTTTACTTTATCAGATGCTAAGAAGATCGTCTCTGATTGATGATGAAAGGGGAAGAAATCTTACATCTGTTCAGACTATATCATAATCTCAAACTTTGTTTGGCCAGTCTAGATTCAACGTCTGGAAAATATCTTTAGTGTGTGACGTCTGACCCCTTCCAAGTACCAATGGTCGTGATCGTCGTCTCTCCAGGAATGTTTCACAGAATTCTTCCGCGCCGCAGGCCTCGTTTATTTTGTTGATATACCGATTTCCGATAGAAAATAATTAGCTGCTAATGCAGGCAAAAGAAAACAAACTCAGATATCTCTATTCTACGTACTTAATCTTATTGTCTGTGGTCTACGGTGACGGCGGTCGAGAAGGGGGGATCTAATTCATTAGTTTTAACTTCTCTCGAAATCCAGCTTAATCTGATATTTTTGGCGCTCTGATTCTGCAACCAGTCATTTCCGAAGGTCAGCTTTGGCTTCAAATCTTTCGGTACGTATACATTCATTCGTTCGCCCCATTGTCTCAGTCTAAAGGGGGCATAGGTCATTGCCTCTAGCTGCAACCCGTTGTTGACTGCCTATGGCAGCTCCACATTTGCCGGTTGCAACGGTTCTCTATCCTCTATTTTATCGTATGCATCTGGACATAACAATGATACGGTCACACCCGTATATACCAGGGCTGTTAATTGCGCCCCCTCCAACTTAAGGGGACTAGTCAGGGCTCCTCTTTTTCTCAGAACCTGATGTACTTTGAACCGCTATTTTTTCGATGACCAAACCTGGGCGGGGACCAGCCATATATATTCCTCGCCCTGTAACTGGCCACTAGCCCCAAGGCTGATCATCGAAAAAAGAACGTCTAAGAGTACTTCAGGTTTCTATGTCGTCCTCGGGTAGTTAGAGAATGTTTACAAAAAAAAATCAATTCAAAAAAATTATTTTATTGATAGCAGTATCACTAAAAGATTTCTTGACATTGTGCAACACATTATATTAGAGTATTTTTCGGACTTTGTACGAATATTTCGTAGCGCATTAAATTCTCTCTACGTGCGGTAAACCACAATGAGGAAATATTGTGATCGGCATCTGTAGAACACATAATTTGTAATTGGGCTTAAATACAAATGATCTCATGCGAACTACATCCGTCCTTAAATACTGATTGAATCTGCGATATAATAGGCATCAGGTGAATTACTAATCATCGTTTCTATCTTAATTATGGAAACAGCGTGACCAGCGGTTTTAAGGGAGACGCTATACGTACTTCTCAGGACTATTTACTAAAAATAGACAATAATAACGTATGGGAAAATATATCTCACTTTCTAATACGTTATTAGAGTGTTAATAGTTTGAGTTAGTTCATAAGTAAAAAAAAATGCGTGAGAAAATCTCTGTTCATAAAAACCAATTACTTAAAGTAGAGTAATTACATGGATACATTCGCTTCTGTACGGATTATCGCAAAGTGAATGCTGTTACAAAAGCTGACTCTCACCCCACACCTAGGACGCAAGATTGCATCGATAAGATTGGCACGGCCACATATATTTCCAAATTAGGCC
Source organism: Euprymna scolopes (assembly GCF_053919585.1). Classification (NCBI taxonomy): domain Eukaryota; kingdom Metazoa; phylum Mollusca; class Cephalopoda; order Sepiida; family Sepiolidae; genus Euprymna; species Euprymna scolopes. The sequence goes on from NC_136491.1 coordinate 54,252,411, forward strand.
TACTTAAGGGATATTGGTGTGTACCCTTGACTGAACGAACTAAAGAAATATCCGCTTTCGTCACCCTTATGCCTTTCGGGATGAAGAGTCCCCAGGCCATTTTCAGAGAATAATGAATTCATGCTTGCGAGACTTACCCAGTGTCGAAATCTATATTGACGACATCGTCATATACACTGATAGCTGGCTTGACAACATAACATCCCTGAGAGACGTATTTGATAGACTCCGACAGGCAAATCTTACTGTCCATTTAGCTAAAAGCGACTTTGGCAAAGCTGAAGTTATATACCTGGGACATACAATCGGCTATGGGAAGATGTCCCTAGTCGAGGCCAAAATTCAGGGTATTGTAGATTATCCTGCCCCTACCAACTTGAAGAGTCTGAGGCGATTCCTCGGCATGGCCGGATACTACAGGAAATTCTGTCGCAACTTCTCCGACATAGCGTCATCACTTACCCAGTTGCTATCCAAGAAGGTGAAATTCTCCTGGACATCATCTTGTCAAAACCATTCGAGCAAATCAACGCTTTATTATGTTCCCAACCTATTTTGAAAGCTCCCGACTTCTCACAACCATTCCGTTTGGCCATCAATGTCATTGAGTCTTGACTCGGATCTGTGTTACTTCAAACAGACTCGGCCGGTATTGAACACCCGGTTAGCTATTTCTCCAGGAAGTTTAACGCTTATCAAAAAGAATACTCGACTGTTGAAAAGGAGACGTTGACCCTCGTCTTAAGCCTAAATAATTTCGACATGTATGTATCGTCCTCATGCAGGCAAATACTCGTTTATACTGACCACAACCCGCTCACTTACCTGCATAAAATGAAAGATAAAAGTCGAAGATTATTAAACTGGAGCTTGATTCTACAAGAATATTACTTGGAAATCCAGCATGTTCGGGGAGTTAATAATGTGTATGCCGATGCATTGTCGCGTGTATGATATGTATAAACTAGAACCCTTCTTAAAATATAAAAAAAGTCTTCCAGACTCTTTATATTTTTTAATTTAATAGTTAAACAACACAACAAAAATTTGGAGATCTTAAACAAAAACAAATTGACAAAATACGGATTCAGCCGGGTTGAAGATATTTTGCTATTCTTCATGAAAACGAATAAAAAGTATTAAACTAGAAAACTCTTCGGAAAAGATGTTTCTTAAATAGGTGGTGGGAGGTTACATTTTTAGTAAACACAAATGTAACTAATTATTCTTTTATATGTTGTTCGAAATCGGGAGAACATAGGAGTTTGTTTCTTTTTGTTTTATTTTCATCAATTGTATTGTCGTCTGCGCTCAGTAAAAGAAAACAAAAAAAACAAGAAAAAAATCACAACGAGAGAGGATATGAAGAGATATAGAGAGAGCGGTCAAAAAAGAAAAGAAAGAATAGCTAACGAGCGCTGACAGGAGAGGAGAAAGGAAGAAAAAAAGAAAGAAATCAGCAAGCGAACGCTGGCAGGCTGTATAGAGAGGTGGAGGTTAACATATATATATATATATATATATATATATATATATATAGAGAGAGAGAGAGAGAGAGAGAGAGGGAGTGTTTTTACCTGCGCGCTTACGAAGGACACAAGAGACAGTCTCCTCCTAGCTACTGAGGGAAGCAGCCGCCAACGGCGAGACTGAGAACGGATATATGATTAGCAGTAATACTTCGGTGGATAAAAGTCGAGGAGGTGCGCTTAATAAACATTGGAAAAAGAGCCTATTTGATATATTTTGAGATAGTTTTTTTAAGTAAATCGGATAAGAAGAAGAACTAAGTAAAGTCGCTAAGACAGTGGGTGAAGCAAAATCTCTCTCTCTATCTCTCTCCCTTACTCTCTCTTTGCTTGAATTGAGCAGACGATAAAACCAGTACGAAAATGTCCTATTGAGATCTGGGAATTTTCTTTAACATTCTCTCTCGATCAAGACAATTGATTTATTTTCATGCATTACTTCTTTAAATTATCAAAATAATTGCATTTTTATTTATTTATTTTTGTGTTGTTATAAATAAACTTACATTCATAATTCCCATCGGCCCTGTGTTTGTTATTACAGTTGTGTTTTTCTGTTTTATGTTTTACCGTTGTCTCTGAAGAACTTGGATATTCCCTTCCCGTATTTATTTATTTACGTCTTAATCCCGGAAAAAAATGTTATCGTTGCGATCATATCTCTACAGTTTCCTGTGGAGATAGCCGAGTCGTAACAATATATTTGTTTAAATATTATTATTATTATTATTATTATTATTATTATTATTATTATTATTATTATTATCATTATCATTATTATTATTATTATTATTATTATTATTATTATTATACGTGATGTAATTGTTTAATGTAGAAACCAATGCTTAGCATGAACGCAGGCGTTTATATTAAAAACGCTTTCTATATTTTGGCAAATGGATTTGGGAAGATCAATCAACCAAACACCTTTGTTAATCCCCTTTCAACAGATAAAAAACGGAAAGAAAAAATAGGTAAAATAAATAATAAAATCAATAATAAAAACCCAAACGAAGGAGAGAATCGTCTCTTTAATCAGATTTGCCGATTAGCAGAAAAAGCTTTTGAAGTTTTCGCCCATTTTCTCTTCGCCGTCGTGCATAGCGAATGTACAAAGTCAGGAGTGCCAATACGTTCGGCATTAATAAAATTATCTCCTTCGGGAAAATAACGGTTACAACCGGGGTAAGCGAAATGTCGTTAGTGGCCACAGGTGAACAAGTTTAAGTACGCGAAAGTATGTTTATTTGAAGTTAGCGAATGAATCATGAATATGCGTGGGAGTTACTGCTTATGAAAGTACCAATAATGTCGTAATCAAATTTTGTAAATAATGTTGTTTACTGACTTAAATACTGTAAACAGCAGTTGATTAAATCTTAATTACAGAAACAAACAAACCGTGCATAATATAATTATTTTAAAAAAGAGTATACCACTTCTGATGAATATGCAACATTTTGACTTTAATCTACGCAGCATGTAGTATAGCTCTATCGTATTACTGATATATATATATATATATATATATATATATATATATATATATATATATATATCATTACTCTTCTTAAGATATGTGTGTTCGAATATCCTTACAGGTAACCAGACGTTGTCCTAGTAAGTGTAATACCACGGGATGCAAAATCATGTTAAGTCTAGTTTACTTCATCACAAATCATAGTTGTAAAAATTCTCAAATATTGAGGTATTTAAATATGTTTACAGTAGTAACCAATTCGTTAAAAATTGATTGATTTCACGTTATAACATACCAGGAATATACAATACACTCACAAAGACACGGAAAACTATTTCAATTATGGTTACAAACAGTCAGTATATACGTATACAAATGTATTTAGTGTACACTTCTTAGTATGTCTTCAATTTCATAAATAAACATTCACAGAGAGAAAATAGTAATGCCCTTCATATATTATGCATATATATATATATGTATAAGTATATATATACCCATATATATGTGTGGGTATGTATGTATATATATATATATATATATATATATATATATATATATATATATAAATTGTTGTTGGCGTCATTCTGTCCAGATAGACGATGGCGAATCCGGTCTGAAGATTTTCATGAGTGGTGGCAAATGTGTATGTGACTGAGCAGACCGGTGTGGGGGGCGGCAGATTCTGTTGCATTTCCCGCAGGGATACCCTCTGTCATGTTCTACCTATGCTGCTGCTGCTGAGGCTGTCCTTTTGCGCCTGTTTCTCTTCTCATATTTCCCCTTACTTAGTTGGACACATTTCTGAACTTTGACCCTCCAGGAGTCACAGTCCGCTTCATAGGATTCAAGGTCAACAAGTTTGAAGTTGCCGGACTTTAAGTCACTTTGCACACATCCTTACATTTGAGGAGTGGTCTACCGGTTGATCTACTGCCAGCTAAGAGCTCGCCATACAGGATGTATTTGGGGATTCGGCTATCCTGCATGCGATCAACGCGCCTCAGCGAGCGCAGACGTCTCTAGGAGAAGGGAGGGAACATGCTTTCAAGATTTGCCTTAGCAAGGACGTCTTTGTTTAGAACGCGATCCTACCATTTAATGCCTAAGAGATTCGGCAGATGGAAAGCCAATTATTCCGCGCTCTTGAGGCTTGTAGAGGGTCCATGTTTCACGGCAGTAGAGTAATATGCTGAGGGCACAGGCTTGATATATCCTCATCTTTGTGTTTATGGTAAGCATGTTGTTACTCGACGCTCTCTTTGTCAGGCGGGTCATAGCTGTTGCTGCTTTCCCAATGTAGGTGGTTAGCTCAGCGTCCAGTGAGAGGTTGTTGGCAATCATGGAGCCTATATAGGTGAAGTCGTTTACCATTTCCAGTGTGTGATACACAATGGATATGCAGGATATGTTGCTGATATCTTGAGCCATGACATTTGTTTTCTTGAGGCTTATTGTCAGACCAAACTCGTTGCAAGCATGGACGAGGCGCTCAATGAGTTGTCGGAGCATTTCCTCAGAATGGGCCGCTAATGCTGCCCCATCTGCGAACAGCATTTCCTTGATGAGGGTCATGCGGTCTTTAGCTTTGGCAAGTAGACGGGCCAGGTTGAAAAGGCTTCCATCTCCTCTTGTGCGAATATAGACGCAAACATCAGTCTCATGGAAAGTGTATAGTAGCAGAAGTGAGAAAAATATACCAAAAAGAGTTAGAGCAAGAACGCAGCCCTGTTTCACACAACTGAGTATAGGAAAAAGATCCTGAAAGTGATCCATTGAATTTGTCGGAGCCCTCCATGGCTTCATGAAAAGAGGTTATCATTCTCAGGAGTTTGGAGTGACATCCTATTTTTTGTAGTAACACAAAGAGGTCGCTCCTGCTAACCAGGTCAATGCCTTTGTGAAATCAATAAAAGTGAGAGAGAGTGGTTTCCTCTGTTCTCGGGAATTCGCCTGTAGTTGTATTAAGGAGAATACCACACCAACTGTTGACCTTTCTGATCTAAAACCGCATTGTTCTTTTTGGTAATCTCTCTCTGCAAGTGACGTGAGTCTTTTCAATACAACACGAGCAAATACCTTTCCGACAACGCTGAGCATAGAGATGCCACAGTAATAATTACAATCATCGCGATCACCTTTATTTATGTAAAGCATTGTAATGTTGGTGTCATGCATATCTTGCGGAATCGAACCCTCTTCCCAGCACTGGGGCAGAAGTTAATAGAGATGATAAAAGAGAACTGTATTTTTGCCGGCCTTGATGATTCTTGATGGAATATCATTGCCACCTGGAGCTTTACCACGAGAAAGGGTGTCAATGGCTTATGTGAGGTCGTCAGGGGAGGGGGAATTATCCAGCTCATCCATGGCTGGCATGGGTGGAGCGCCTTCAATTGATGTGTTAGTGACGATATTCTTATGTGAGTATAGCTGCGTATAGTATCCAGACCATCTCTCAATTTACTTTCCGCAGTTGATGATGATGTTGCCTGATTCTAATTTCAGTGGTGCAGTCTTTATACTGGTCAGCAGAAAGTTGGATGCTGCTATATGGGTTCAGCCAATATTCATTGGCGCAGCGTCTTGCAGTCTTCTGGGCGCCACTTTTGGCCTTCCTGAGTGTAGCGAGTGTCTTCTCAAACGAGACCGTCTGGATTCTTATTTTCCTGCTTACCAAAGGTGTCCATAGCAGCGTTGTAGATGGCCTCGCGAATGTATCCCCGTCTCTCTTCCTCTGTATTGGTTGGACAGTCATTTATGGCTTTCTGGAGTGAGTCTGCAAAACGCGCTCGCATTGGGAAAAGAGGTGCGAGGTCGTCCTTTTAGTTTGGCGTTGTGGATTTTTTGTTTGATACAGACTTTAGTTGCAACAAGCGTGTGGTCAGTATCGCAGTCTATCAGAGCCGACCGTTATTCCTGGCCTCGTTGCATCGGTCGTTTTGGCATCAGCAAGATGAACGGAAGTGGACAGAGACTTCTCGAGCTGTGTATATTCAATGACTTATGCATCAAAAACACATTTTTGCAAACAACGCTATATCACAGAGTGTCTTGGCGGCACTCCAGGTCCCGTCATTGGCACCATCTAGATCTCATCATTACTAGAAGAAATTCGCTGAATTATGTCCGGAATACTCGCAGCTACCACAGTGCAGATTACGATATATATAAATATATATATATATATATATATATATATATATATACATATATATACATATATATATATATATATATATACAGTAAGGAATCATGTCTTCTTAGTTACAAAAGCGAATGCCTTGATAGATACAAAATAGCTGTCGTAAAAATTCTCATCTACAGAACTAAACGTAATTCCTCCACTAACGAAATATTCTATAAATCACTTTCGAACGTAAAAAAAAAAACTTTAAATTAATAACGCCTTCCCAAAGCACATAGTTGACACTAGCAAATTAGACACTTTTTTAACTACCATTAATAATAAGAATAATACTAATAATCACGATAGCAACGATAATAACATTGACATATATTATTGTAACCAGATACATGGTAATTACAAATTAGACGAAAAAATAATAAAAGATATTATACACAAACATGTCGTAACCACAGAAAAAAAAACTCTAAAATAAGATTTATTATTTATTACAAAAATTTTAAAACTAGCTAATTATTAATAAAAAATAACCTGACATCCGATGACAGTATGCTGAAAACTAGAAATGGCGTGTACATCTTTAAATGCCCTATAGGAGAATGCGTCTCCAAAAATAATTCGTACATTGGTATGACTCGAACCAGCATATCCCGTCGTTTAACATGTCACCAGTCTTCCCCGAATAGCTCAATCTATCAGCACCTCATAGCACACCACACCCCTAAAAATGAGTTTAGAGACATATTAATAAATAACACGGCCATTTTAACTGTCTCATATTGCGAGGTACCCCTCCCGCTCTTTGAGGCATTGTTATTCCACATTAAAATAACAACGATTAACCAGACTCAAAACGAAACGGAGGGCACTCTCAAGTGATTTTGAGTATTTTAATGGTTTTAAGCGATTTTTATCGCCTTTTAATCATCTTTTAATCGTCATTTTCCTTTCGCTACTTTCATTTTTCAATTTATTTTTTTATATTTTACTACTCGCCTGAGGATGACCAATGGAGGTCGAAAACGTTCGCGATTATGGGAAATTTCTTTTTTCACTCGAAAAAAAAAAACGTTCGGAAAATGGTCTGACAAAGGGAAAAGGGGGATTGCAAGAAAAACAAGCAAGAGTTACCTGTGCTCTTTAATGAAACCTGCATAAAAGAACAATGCTGCCTAAATATACTAATATCCATATACATATATAAATGTGAAAGAGTATGATAAAGCTATAGCGATGCAGTAAATAAAGTGTTAAAATAAGTGATGGGCAAAATAGACAATCTATAAAGATCTTATATAGCTCATTTTTTATATCTTCATATACATATTTATTTTACAGATCACCCATTGATAAAAAGCAGAAAAAGGAACTGCCCGTTTTACATAACCGCGATGGTAAATGTTTTGGATATTTCCAGAATAAAATCTATTTTTCAGAAAGAAAATCATCGAAACAAATGTTTTTAAAGAAATGGAAAATATCGTAATACCAGATTCGGAAATGAGTAGGTAGTTGAGCTGCAAAGCGAAAATATATGTCCTTTTTAAATTAGATCGGTGTTACAATCGTTGTATTATTTGTTCATACTTATGTATAAGTTTAGTTTACACAATAATATTGTATTTTATATGGGCATATATTATATTGTCATATTCACTGTTATTTGTTATTCATGTTTTTCTTTTACTTGCTAATTTAAAATCTACTTTACTTTTAGTTAATATAAAGCCAGTTTATTTTTTTATGTTAAATGTAAGTTAAAGCGTGTACATCGCACGTGAAATAGGTTATGCGTTATCATGCAAATAGTGTTTAATATTAAATTTACATCCAATAGTGTTCTTGTTTGTGACGCTGATTTATATATATATATATATATATATATATATATATATATATATATATATATATAACACCCAGATCATTTTAAGCCAAAAGATATCAAAAGTGTGGGTTCAATATAATTTCAATACCTCGTCTATTCGAGATTCAATGAGCAGAAGATGGCAAATGCATTTACTAAATCAAATCTTGAAGTCGATGTAATTAATCATTTAAATGATGAAAATTTGACAGAGTACAATTATTTGCGTGTTCATTTTTATAAGTATGAGTTATTGTTTATAGTGAGTAATTAATTGAGGACGTAAAAAGGTTGGCTGTTTTCTATTAGATTTTGTCCTTGAACGTTATTTTTTGGAGGATTTAATCAACATTTTTCTCTCAAATGAAATCTCTTTACGCATGCTCATTAAGATGAATTTAATTATCTCACTTTTAATTAAAAATTAATTTTCGAAATATTCCATCTTCATGTTTGTATCATTATGCAAGAGGATTTCAAACTGTATATTAGCAAGAAATATAGAACATTGCTCTAAATTGTGACATTCATTAAAAGAAAAAAGTGTAATATTATATGTTCAGCGGTGTTATATCATTTCAGTCTACGAATCATGTATGTAAAATGCGTCTATGCATCATGCGTTTAAACGTACACATTAATATTTCATATATTTGGACATGTGATATCGTCCGATTACCAAAGACAAAATACAAAATGTAATTAGGAAACAAGTAACTTCGTTACATTTAAGAAACTAGTAGTTCTACCCATTACGAAATTATTTCATTTAAGATGCATGCTAAATCGAAGTTTGTTTTGTCATCTACTTGAACAGTTTTACAAAATGTTTGCAATCTTTTTTTTTATTATTTTAATAATTACTTGATAACTACTGTAAAAGAAAGTTAGAAAGCGAATATAGAATCTACCATTTTTTGCGAGTACTACAATATTTCAAGCTAATTGAGTGACATACTAACAGTATATTTTTTTTGTTTTAAATGGCACCTTTATCACAGATTAATATAGGTATAATTAATGCCTAATTTGGCAATACTTTTGTCAATGCTACGTTTTGAGTGAAAATTATCTATGTCAGAATTTGTTTTATCCAGATAATATCTGATTTAACTTGATAGTTTATATATAATTTCAGCTAAGAGGAAAACACGAGTTTGAATGGTATTACGAAAACCATAATTGTCCGGATTAGAATTTAAGATTTTAAAAGTTTTACACAAGTAATAACTAAGAGGTTAATCATATGAAAATATAGGGAATGGGAGAAAGTAATAGAAGTCTACTCATGCTGAAAGGAAACAATAAATAGGTATTCCTGCACATGACAGTACTAAATATGGCGGCTCTTCATTACAAGAAAGACACCCTTACAACTTGGCTGAGTTCAAAACCGATGAATATGTTTCTTTCGCAAATGATAATAACAAAGGATGAATAAAAAATAATATGCACGCTAACTCTGCATGCGCCAAAAGTGTTACTGATGTGGTTACTGATTCTGTCATATTCTTCTCAAAATTTTTTCCTGTTGTTAATCTTTTGTTTAGGTTAATTTTAAAATAAAATGTTAATATGGGAAAAGTTAAATATTGTCGTAAAAATATTAAAAATAAAGCAAGCTTGATATATTTCTCCGGAGTGTACAAGCTGGACATTTACATATTAGAGGAAATTGTTTACCCATATACAATTGACAAGCAAGCCACCCAGCGTTTCTCGGTCATACAATACGCTTAAATATGATAGTTTAATATATGTAGATTGCGTATGAATTATTATAGAATCAATCTTTTATGAATTATTATAAATTAAAAGAAATAATTTGTCCGTTATACTAATTCTAAAAAGAAACAGGCAAATAAAAATAATAATGATACTGTGAATCATCAAATCCCGTCTCTGTTTCTTTGCAATATCACGTCAGCTGATATTTGACTTGCCGATGTATTACCTGAGAAAAGTCGTTTCTGAATAATATTAGTTTTAAAATATCAAAACGAAGAAATGGTGTGCGGACATTTTTAAAGATACCTCTTCTTTATTTTTGTAAATTAAACTCATTAATAAGAAAAACAATGAAATTGTAAGGTGCATCCCGGATTGAAGAAGGGCGTCATTCTATCTGTACTCGAATGCTATACCATTTAGCTATATCTTAATTATAATAGCATTATTTGCTGCGATTTAATTATCTCCCTTGGCCAGTGTAACGTAAAATGTGTTGATAAAAAATTATGCTATTTTATTTATAAGAGAGAAAATCTAATTTTTCGATCGGATTTTTTCGATTGTCGAACTTTTCGGATACATATTTGTACAACATCTATCTAACAACATTACCAGACATACAAATTTGCCTCATGCGACATTTGCAAAAGCCACTGTCAGTCGTTTCGAAATCTCTGAGGAATGAACTCACACACGCAAAGTGACTTTTATATAATAGGAGAGAGTTTTCCACATATGCCAATAATCTAAGCAGAAATATACATGCACCTATAATCTATGACAAGGACATTAATATAGTGGCCAAAAATACCTATTAAATAATATTTGCCGAGAAGTTTTATTCGTGAATCTCAGAAATACTCAGTAACTCGGTAATTAGCAAATATTTTTATTATAAGGAACCGGTTTACATTGATTCAAACATGCACACAAACATAAAAATGACTAACTGTATAAAACTACTTAATGCGCAAATATTCCCTTTGGCGTATGTCATGTATTATGAGTAAACTATTTTATATCAACTAATTAGTTATTTAAAAATTTGAATATTACCATCGTAATGCAAGTGACACATTTTACAAAAGCCAACACGTTAGAAAAAACATGAAATTTATTTATAATAGTTTTATATTATATATATATAGAATCTTGTTAGGATAATTTCAGAAACTGAGTTTAATGATTTTAAACGTTTCCATTTTATAAATATTACATGGTTCCCATCTAGACAAAAAATAGAAAATAAATAATACTTTCATATTTCATTTATTAAACGCATAAATAGCTTGTTTAATCATCATTAATTATGCTAATACCATCTCTACCAACACGATCATTATCAGCATGGTATTTATTAAAATGTTGATTAATGAAGATAATGAAAATAAACGCATTGACAAAATTAAACATAGAGTTGTGAGCCAGATGTATCTTCATATTTATTTTTCATTTGATGCGTTTTCTTCAGTAAAAGTTATCTACGAAACAAAAATACATTTTAGTTTTTTTTCACTTAATTCACAGGTAAATCTGATGCTCCTCTGAATTAACTTTGTTTTTAAATTTAAGCTAAAAAATAATAACGTGTTACAGCATTTTAAAGATAGTGACTTTTATTTTAAATATCGTTAAAACTAATGGCTTCCAGTCCAATTTTTGTAATCCAATAAACTTCTCTAAAATGTTTTAAACAATGAAAAATACAAAAACAATGGCAGGCGTTTAGTGATTAAAGTTGGATTTGAATAACTTACAAATTTAATTGAAATTGCCACTCAGGAAAATACTAAAATTTCAGAGAAATATCAATTTTTATAAAGTATTATTTTAATTAAGTGCATATTAATATAAATTAATCAAAATATCCAGTAAATTACACTTTTCTATTTTATTTCACAGCGTTAATTATTAGTTTAAATTACGCAGTGTATGCTGCTAATAAAAATGTATTCTACTGAAGTGAAATTGCAATCGATGAAAACAATGAGATATTTTGTTAAAGTACAAATTTGCCTGGCGCATTGCTATCAACATCTAAATTAGAAATTAATCGTCCGAATTCATTTTTATGTAAACAGTTTATTTTATGAGCAGAAATTTATACTTTCCTTTACAATATATATGTGCGTCACTCCGACACTGACGCAGCATACACAGTGTAGTATTGCATGATGTATAAAACTTCATTTCTAATTCGGGTACGAGATGGCTGACAAGATCGCAGCATAATGGATACATTTTTCGAGTTATGCTTGTAGTGATATTTAAGGTCATGGTTGTATTTACTAATTAATTTCAACATTACGAACATTTACTTGTACTTTGTTTTTGGCACGATCTATTTCCGACGCCTTTATATACATAAATTCATCAGACTCAATTACTTATTTACTTATCTATGTCTCATATAACAGTGATTAATGATAATACATTATAACCTCGGGATGCGACAAAATCAGTACCAAAATACAGTACACTATATAATACATACGTATATAATCAAATAACATTATATATAACACCGTAAGACGGGCAATGCACCGTAATCAAGGGTCAGAAAAACATCGCATTCCACATTGTAATCTAAATAAACGTACCTAGGGCCATTGTATCCCGGGGTTCTACTGTAATCGAAGATAATTTTTTAATATTACACGCTACCATTGTTTACCTGGTGGTCATTTTAATTTCATTTATTTTCGCTTGTTTATAAAAAGAACTGGTTTATCTAAAGTATCGTTGTTTAATGTAAGATATTTGACGATAAATATTTATTTGACAGATAACACTCATATAACGGCATTGTAAAGACATTTTTTTACTTTATCAAACTTGTTATAAAATTATAACTAATTTTTTTAATGTTTTTAATTATATAGAAATTATGCAGCTTCCCAAAATGTCAATTTTTAAGAAAATAATTTGCTAACATTGAAAAGTCTGTTTAAAAGTTTATTTCAATTAACCTATTACATATATTTTTTCTTTGCAAATATCCTCATCTTGTATAGATTTATGTATATAGATTTCGGCCAACTTCGTCAGGTTCATGAGGATAATAGTCCGCAAATATATAAAACATGCAAATTCTCATCTTCAAGGAATTTTAATAATTAAATAGCATTTTACATGTTGATAAATTGTTTTTAAAATTCACAGTGTCTTAGAAATACGAGGGGCGTGCAATAAGTAATGCCTCTAACCCATTTCCCATAGCAGTAGAGCAACAAAACTTGGCACAGTTTTTTTCTGCATAGGAACCACCCATTGAATTGACTGTGCTTTGGTCTCTGGATCATAGTGATGGACCCAGTTTTCATCCTGCGTAACCAGTCTTTTGAAAAATTTGAGTCATCATCTTGGCACATCTTCAAATTCATCCTCGAGCACTCGACTCGTTCTCGCTTATGGAATGGTGTGAGCAACATGAGAAGCCATCTGGCAGACACCTTATACATAAGAAAATGGTTATGAATGATAGTTTCCACAGACCCTGTACTAATCTTAACATCTTGGGCTATTTGGAGAATAGTAATGCGCCGATCTTCCGAATGGGCAGCCTCAACTTGACGGGCAGTTGCCGCATCAATGGCAGAATGGGGCAAACAGGTCTGGGAGCTGTTTCCACAGACTTACGACCATGTTTGAATTGACGATGCCAGCGTTTCACAAGGTCATATGATGGAACATTATCGCCATAAGTGTCTTTCATTTAAGCAAAATTCTCCTGTGGTCTGCATCCTTTCAAATACAAAAACCAGTCACTGCCCGACATTCAACAGGCTCCATTTCACACGTGACTCAGTTCAAACACCTGTAAAACAGAAACCGCAATTAGTTCAGAGCTGTAATTTACCACAACACCCGTATAGATATATATCATTGCACATGCAAAATTTCAGCTAGTTCAGATAATTTGAAGTAGGTCAGGAGCATTACTTATTGCACGCCCTCGTACAGCCGTTTTCAACAATTTATATGAAAATAAAAAATTGACTTGTTAGCATTCGTATGTAAGGATTCCATTTCCAAATTATTTGTAATGCGATTTTTAAAATAAATACTTTTTGTGTATCAAGTTATTGAATATTTTATTACAATAAATAGTGAGCAAGTATATAGACATGCAAAAAAAAAATATATATATATATATATATATATATATATGCTCTGGTATTAATATAGCGATTAAGACTTTAACTGTCTATATACAAGCCTGATCAGACCTCTAAACTATTGTAGAAACACCAGTTTAGTTTACAAAAATGTATACCCACCGCTAACCGGGCCACTCTTTGAAATGTGCACTTGGTGGGGTCAGTTCCAACGTGATAATTCATAGTCTACGCGCCAAACACGGCACTCGTTTAAAGGCAAATTGTTCAGGATCTATCGTCTTCTGCTCCTTTCTACCTTTACGCGAGTAAATGAAAAATATTTCAGGCAAAGAACCGCAAATCTAATTATTCAGGTAGTTAAATGTCAAAGTGTTCTATTAAACCGACCATTTTTTTGTATATTCAATGAGAACCCGTGTCAGCATGGTACAGAACAGCTTGGCCAGCATTCTTCCAGGTTTAACGAATGGTTTTGACCAACGAGTAGTTAATTCAGGTTAGATAATTCTGCCATATGATATTAACGAGCTGTGTGGAGAATGTGACTCACGCCACAAAAAATTACAACAGCAACACAATTGCTAGCATGATAAAATATATGAAATATTCTAAATCTATTTAAAATTGGCTTGTAAACGTCTGTGTTTCTCTTATTGTATTTTTCTATAGGTTTTATGACATGCATAATATGTATTTTCACTTCTAGGATTCAGTTATATTTGGGAAATATTTCATTCTAATAAGGTGTTATGTATAATTACTTGAGCAAAGCGTCCGTGTAGCAGCTTAATATTTACGAATATTCCTACTATCACTGTATTCTGAGTCAAAAGTTATCCAATCCTAATTACGGAGGGAAAATTTACATAAATTATTTGTACAATTTTTAAAATTTATTTTATAATTGTGTGGGTAGATACAAGAAATACATGCCCATTTGATAGACTATATTTACTAATGTATAACTTACAATGGCAATATGCAAGTAAAAATATCTAAGCATATACATAGATATCTCTTGCCGTCTCGCTCTCATAATAAATTCAAGATATATATATATATATATATATATACATATATATATATATATATATATATATATATATATATATATATATATACAAAACATATCACGAAAAATAAAAAAATATGATGGCATGAATGTGGGTTCCTTAAATAGAATAAAGAATGTTTATATCATTATTAAAATATGATATAATTATTAATTTTACCCACTTGTTTGTAATATAGGATCATTCAGTCTTTATAGATCATGATGTATACGCTTATCATGATAAGCTATACGAAAAAAAAACTTTCTTAGTATTTTTTTTATCAAGAAGCCACATTCTAAAATGTTAAAATCTTATGTCCTGTAGCATATAGATGTTGTTACTCTAGCAAAAGGCCTATCGTGGGGAATTATAAAAAAACTCAAAGGAATGTGTAAGGATATTTTTGAAAAAGGTTCGTGTTTAGTGTATTCGCCGTATGCAAATGTGTATGTCTTTGCCTTTTAATGTCAATATTTGCCGGTGGGAAACATCTGAAACATTTGGAGTTTTTTGAGGATCAATGAGTTGGCGAAGCCATGTTGAGGTTAGGAAGTGGATACTTCAAACATGGTTAAAGAATCCGTAGAAAGCAATCGCAATTTCCCTTAGGATGTCCAATAAAGAGAAGACGAGGAAAGATTGAAATATCTGAGAGAAATATTCAATAGCAAAATCGTGGGTGAAATTCAACCTTATGATGGCGGAAATCTTAATTTCAAAATAAATATGAAACAACGAAATAGAATATTACATATTGCATATGAATAATCGTTTAAACTACAAAATACATTTACATGTAAGCATGTAGCATGTTTTATTAGATAATGCTTAGTGAAAAGTAAAAATGAATATATGTTTTTAGTGGTATCAAACTTACAGATTGGTAAAAATGTGTATTAATACACTCGTACTGTTATACCCCGATGATATTATATGTTTCCACTGGTAGGTCCGTTAATTATTCCGTGTTCACAAGGCGTAAGAAAATTTAACATTAGGATATCTTTTTAGAATTTTACGCAATTTCATACGGTATGTAACAAGCCACAAACAATAAATACTTCCTTTAAAAATATGTACTATTTAACGGAAAACAGTGTATAAAAATAGCTTGGAAAATATCATGTTGTAGTTTGATAGAAATGAATCGATACATCTGATTGGTTGAGAAGGACGTAAATATTGCCAGTTGTGTTTCTAAATGTCAACGTAGTATGTATGAATGTTGTTACATGTATATTTGTTATCAAATTTTATTTTTCAAATATTGACTTGAAATATCTCATTCTTCATATAATCACTTATATAACAAAAAGACTGCAGAAATTCTTGCTATTTTCATGACAAGATTATTTACTGTTAAATATATTTCAACTTCATCCATACCATTTACATTTATTTATATATTTAATTTACTTTGGTTTTTATTCTCTATTTATCTACACTGTTATTCCAAAATAGAATCTTACCTCTAATTCGATGTGGACTATTATATATTTACAACGGTTTTATTTAATGCTCTATCTTGATAAATTTATTATTCGTTTAAGTTTACTGTTTTATGTTAAATCCAATACTTACATTAGTATGTTTAATTTGTAATCATTATATATAAATATGTCACTGAGAATTTCCAGTACGCTACATTCTGTGAAAATTGCTTATTACGTATTCTTCTTATTGCATTTATTTTTTAAATACACTTATTATATAATATTTTTGTACATTACTTAAATTTATATATAGATTTACATGTAAGCATTTAACGCCAATCATGCTATTTTGTATTAGAATTATTTGTATGACCATTATAACTTATTATTTCAATTTCTCCCATTTTCCCTTTTTATTATAATTAAAAATACTATTTCAATTATAATTAACATGTCTAAATATTGATATCAGATTAATAGTTTGGTTCAAACATGTATATCTTGAATAATATTATTTGCTAAACTTTACTATGTCATAATTCCCTATTACATTTATTTTTAAATAAATTTCTCATTTACTATGCATTATGTATTCCAATTTATGATATAGATCGATTCAATTACAATTGCAGTCAGTATCCCCCTTCTAATAATATATTTAGATTTATTTTCAGGTCATAATAACTTAACGTTAAAATCCCGGACCGACCATTCTATATATTTAGTTATAGTTTATTTTTTACTTTTATTTAAATAAAATTTAAAATACTCTTTTACATTCATAATTATCAGCTTAAATTTAATTCAAAATGATGTTTAATATACTACTTAATTTCATGCTCTTCACTATTAAATAAATGTTATCCTCTTACACCGAATGATTAATGTCTATATTATATTATTACATTCGATTTATTTATTTGGGTTTTTGCTGACTTTTTATTACAGCTTTTCTTTCCTTAATATTTATTTTATCTAATTTTATATATCTATACATTGTTTATTTACTTATTTCAATTAATGTTATCTCCTTGAATCTATCTTTGTAATATTTAACTATCACATGTTTTAGTCAATACACGATATATCCAGATCGGTGCAAAAATGGTTAATTACTTTCTGAGGTTGTTTTAGTAAGCTTTCTTTAGATATTATTATATGACGTGATCCTAGACTGCAGAGGGGGTACGGCCAGAATTGTTTGATGAGTATTTACTAGAAAATCCTAGTTTTCTCCAATTCAAATTGATATTAAATGTTAATGATACTTAATTCTCTTACACATTTTGGTAACTATGTTTTTTTCGTATTATTATTATTTATAATTGGTATACACTCGTGAGCCAAAAAAATGAGTAAAACAAATTTTATACATCTTATTGCTCTAAAAGCTATATTGAACTAATAACAATTGAACAAGAAAACTTAAACATTTCTTTAATAAATGCTTAGGATGGAATAGCATTTCCTTTTGATTTCTTTAAAATCACTCCTTTTATACATGCTCTCAACCAAAGTGGAACACTCTGAAGAGGAGATGCTATCCCATTCGCTGTACACAGCTTCCTACAATTTGTCATAGTTCTCAAAAGTTCTTCCGGCCGATGCACGAGATATTAAGGGCCAAATATTCTGGATTGGGCTTTAACCTGGCCAAAATATCACATTAATTTAATTATCAGAAAACCAATTCATTTAGTTTAGCAGTGTGTGCTGGGTCATTATCTTGTTGAAAAATAATGTTCTGGGATATACCCAGCTTCTGGATACTTGGTAACAGTCCGGTTTCTAATATTCAAATGTATTCCTTTGCATTGATTGACTTCTCAACTCTAATAATTTCCCAACTCATGCTGCAGTAAAAGTTCTCCACACTATTATCACTGAATTCCCGTGTTTGATTGTCGTTTTTATGTAACTTGGCGAAATTTTCTCTCCAGTTCTTCGATTGCACCGTTCAGGAGCATCACTAACACGCCAAAATCTTGATTCTATCTAACCAGAAAACATTCCAGAACCAGTCTGTATCTTTCATGACAAACCACGAGAAAAATCTATTTCTATCATTGATGTTCTTCTTAGATAAAATGGCTTCTTTGCACGCCTTTTAGAGAAAAATTAATTTTCTTTAATTCGTCTAGATAATGCATTTCTAGTCAGAGAACTTCCAGTCTCTGTTTTGAATCTTTGCTATGGTCAACAGAAATTTTCCTTACATCCTTTAAAACAGTTCATTTAAGTATGTGGCCACCATTCAAAGGGAATGCTCTGGGGCGACCAGATCCAGACTTCTCTTTTACCAAGTGTTCGACTTCAAACCTTTGCCCAATTCGCTTTACTGCAGAAAGAGATGTTTTCACATTTTCTTTTCTTAAAATATCAAAAACCTGACTGTAATTCATTTGGGACTGTCTTAATCCTGCAATTCGTTTTTTTATATCCGCGCCAAGATGCTGTCTTACCATTTCTAGGATTATTATTTTCACTTTTATTATAGGCTATTAATATAATAATAATAATAATAATAATAATAATAATATGCGAAATAGAAATGCTCAGTAAAAATTTACAAAAATAGGGAAAAATCGATGTCTTCTTTCTTTCACTCGTGGCCCATTTTTTTTGCTCATGAGTGTATGCTATATGGTAATAAAACCTTTTTTACGTTGGCAGATTGTTTGTTCAACATGTGCTCTTTCTCTGTTCTTCACAATTCCTTTACGTTTATATACTATATTAAAAATGAACCACTTGTCTATCAAAGTCCTTTGTAAATATTTCTACAGTTTCAAAGTGATTTCCTTTCAATATTTTAATCTGTTAAGTAAACACCTTCTTATAATCTCCTCGTTATTTTTGCACTGTTAGAACTTATAGTTTTTACTAAATTAGTAATTGTAGAGACGGATAAATTAATAATATTTCGGTTATAATTTCTCCTAAGTTGGCTTCTTTTTTTGATAAAATTCGTCAATAATTTGATAAACTATTCTTCGATAAATTATTTAGTATTTGTGCGGATAAAAACGTACGTAATTTCTATCTATTTTTTATTTTTATTGTTATTTCCGATAGTATTGTGTGAAAGATTTATTACTACGTAAATTTAGTGTTGGGGACTATACATAAAATTTAAAAAAAAATGACGTAACTAAAAACCCACTATTACAACTTATTTTCCTAATTTCTTACTTTGTAATCATGCACATTTTGCTTTATTTTCTTTCAGAGTTAATATTCTCTTTATTATTAAGAGCTAACTAAATTTTGAAAAAGACATAAAAATTACATAAATGTTTCTGCACCACGAAACATGCTTAAAGAGAAATAAACTACAAGATTGTAATCCTAAACCTTTTAAATATAAACCTTTGGCATGTATTTGTATATACTATGTAGTTACATCGAGCTTAGTAATTTAGACGATTTGTATAAATACAAAGTAAATATGATTGAAGTAGCGGTACCAGTTAATCGGGGTTGGCTATAAACTACGTTGGCCACTGATATTTCTGACCAATTGCAGACACTGGCGGCCGTGGACGAAATGAAATAATCTGGTTTCACAGGTGATTATTGCTAGTTTTGGGCGATAACATCCAGACACTGTTTGATTAAAAACAAACAGTTAAGGGAATGCGTAATCTAGTATAAATTAGTAAAATTTCGAAAACTGTTCATTCAGAATGATTAAAGAAAGTATAAACAGGGGTTTTAGAAGTTAGGGGTTCCCATTGTATATGAACTGTTTAAAGTGATCGAAATCAGTAGTAGCAGTACTAGCAGTTTTCGTCTGTTGTTCGAGGTTTCATTTTTTCAACTCTTTAATCAATACTGTTAATTAAATTTCAGTTTTATGTTGTCTTTTTGCAACGTCTAAAAGAAAATAATTAAGATTTTTTTACTTAACTACCTTGATAATTGTCATATTAAGAACAACGTTTGAAATAGACATTTCAAACTTCCCATGTTAAGAACAACTTTTGGAAAAGACACCGCAAACCTCTCCTATCTTCAAAACGGCGTTCAGAATAATCACCCCCAACATCCCCTATGTAAATAACGGTTTTCGAGGTAGTCAACCACGTTTTTCAGAGGGGGATAATTCTCCTCTAATTTAACTGTGATAATCGTTGTCAACATACTCATCCGCAAATGCGCCCAAAAATTATAAGGTGGCAGAGTCGGAAGAAGAAAGTAGATTTGTTTAGCGCGCGTGCGTACATGTCTGGCAGTCAGTGAATTACTGTGCATAATACAGGTCTTTATATCTACAAAAGTGCTGGTCTCCACAATATTTAAATGAGTTTTTTTTATTTTATCAGCATAGTCAAAAGCAACATAAAAACCGTCATTTTAAGGTGTGGAAAATTTCTCCACTGGAAGGTAGAGGTTAACAAGGATTTTGCAACAATGGTTTGTTGCGACCTGTGACTAGGTAAAAATTGTAGAACCTTGTCGGTCTGGTAATAAGGGTAACGATTCAATTTCCTTCAACTCCAATCCCAAACTGAAATCACCACCAAAATTCAGTTCACTCCACCCCTCTTATAATCCAGTTAGCCAATCAAATAAGTTAAATGTAACATCTACCAATATAAAAAGAGGCATCGCCCACACAAAAGGTTTTTGCTGCCACTCTTCCTGAGAGTCGCAGGTAAGTGCTTCAAGTCTTCTCAACACCCTCCCACTCAACAGAAAACAAAATCAATTGTTATTGATTTTGTAAAGCCTTCTCAATATACATATTCCTCATTCTTGATCCCCAGAGCAGTGGTGACAAACCCAATCCTTTTCATCTGGCGGAGCTGCACTGATCCCAACGCATCTAAAATGGAACCAGTTATCACATTGATCACAGCAGATCATGGCCGATCCGTCATCAGGTTTATTACATCCGGGACAAATCCAAACCTGCTCACTCTCCTGTACTAAAGTGGGTTCCTCAAAACTGGTTTCTGACCAAGAAATTCCTTCTATGGACTCCCAGTCATCATAACTAGGTTCCGGACCATCCTCTTCTGGTTCATATTCCGCATGTAGTTCTAGCGGATATAGATGTTTAAGAGAATATGTTCTCACCCTCCCATCACCCCGTCGTATCTGTGCCGACCGTACCATACCATCGTCTCCCGGAAACAATTCTTCTACTCTCCCCAATGCCCAGAAGGGTCGAGACTTGTTTGGAAGTTTTATCGTCACAATATCTCCAGGTCGTACCTTATTAGATATAGTTGGATAACGATCTTGTTTACGTTCTCGAAGAGAGAGTAAGTAATCCTCGTTCCATATCCGTTTAAACTCCTTGAGCAGCTCATCCCGGTTCTTCAAAGATTCCAACAATATCTGTCTGGACGGCAGTTCCCCTTCATTAATTGGTTGAATCTCTATTCTAAGAAGAAGTCCAGGGTTTTTATCTGGGCGCAGGAAGTGATTGGGCGTAATTACCTCCAATCCAGAGTCATTCGAACTCACATAGGTTAACGGTCTATTGTTCACTGCCCGTTGGACATCTTAAATGGCTGTCCACAACTCAGATTGACTGTAAATAGACCTTCCAACAGTTTTATAGAGGCATTCCTTTAATGTGTTAATCATGCGTTCCCAAACTCCTCCATACCAAGCCGAATGAAGAGGGATCTTAACATGCTTTATATTATACTGCCCAAATTTTTCATCAAATTCGGAAGAAGTTAGGGCCTGATTTAGTAAACTAACTCCAGCAAGAAATGACTTTGCATTGTCACTATATATGTGAGAAGGCAAGCCCCACATGTTTGAAAACCTGATGAAGGCCAGTATAAATGTGTGTACTGTCATGTCCTCAACCAGTTCTAAATGCACCGCTCTGATTTCCAAGCACGTAAATATGAGAATGTAAACCTTAGATTGAAGATTTTGGTTTTGAACCCACAGGTGTCCTGTATAATCAATCCCTGTATGTAAGAATGGCCTTATCAGATTTACTCTATGTTTAGGCAGGTCTGTCATCTTAGGATACGGAAAATGTATCGAGTTGATTTTCTGACAAATAAAGCAGTCCTTCAATATTCCCTTCACAGCCTGTCTGCCTTGAGATATCCCAAATCCTGACATCCTGATTCTACTAAGTGTAGCCGGCACACCCAAGTGTTTAGCCCTCTCATGCTGATCCTTCACAATTAGATTAGTCAAGGGATGATTCTTCCCGAGCAATACAGGGTTTAAAACCTCATATTGTAGAGTAAATTTTTTTTTGATCCTGCCTCTGGAGCGGACGACACCAGACTTGTCCAGAAATAGGTTTAACTGACTCACAAGGTTCGGAATGGGTTTATCATGAGGTGCACGTAAGAACTTCAATTCAAGGGGAAATGCCTGTTGTTGCATTGTCTTGAACAAGTAGTCAGCAGCAGCCTGTTTATAGTCCAGTTCCTTGCCTCTTGCTTTGGATATAAATTCGAAGACTCTGGAGACCACACGTAGAAGTTTGTTAAAACACGAAAATCTGTCAAAGGCGACGATAGGCTGAGACCAGCTCTCATTACAGGTGTAGAACAGGTTCGTACGAACTATTTGCTGGTTGTCTGCACTAAGACAATCCAAAGTACTATCAGGCCAACAGACAGTTCCACCAGACAACCAGTTTGGTCCAGCACTCCAAAAAGAGAAATTTTCCTTAAATTTAGCTGCTGTCAGTCCCCTAGTCATTAGGTCCGCAGGGTTCTGATTGGAAGGCACATATTTATACCTGATAGCAAGGTTGTAATTTGCAAGTATCACTTCTTCCATCTGTGTCACATCCTTGAGGCGATTCTTCGTGAAAATGTTTTTATGGCTCTCTGCTTGGACATCAGCCAAGTGAGTACAATTTGGGCATCTACAGCCAAATACAAACTTCCAAATTTCGTTCCTTGATAGGCTCTCAAGATATTACTAAGACATTTAATTCCCCAAAAAACTGCTAATAGTTCCAGCGTTGGCAAGGTTTTAGCTTTTAATGGTGCCACCTTTGCTTTAGCAAAAATCAGAGAAGATATACCTCCCTGAACTGCATATACAGAACACCCATATGCCTTTTTTGAGGCATCTGTGAATATGTACAAATCCGCAACAGTATCGCTATCAAGTACCTGTCTTCTAAACGATAACGAATGAAGTACCGACAAATCACTAGCTAGTAATCTCCACCTTTCCTGCATTTCCTTTGGAATGGGATCATCCCAATCAATATTAGCCTTCCACATTTCTCCCACCAATATGCGACTTTGAATGGTGACTGGGAGACATAAAGACAATGGGTCAAATACACTGGATGCGGCTGATAGTATTTGACGTTTTGTTGCTAAGTTGGGGTCACAAGTTCGCTGGACTAGGCTGATGGAGTCCGACTCTGGGTCATATCTGTAACCCAGAACCTTTTCCCATGGACAACTGTGAGTTGTCAAAGTCTCATCCTTCCTCATCAATTCCTGTAGCTTTGGGCAATTGGTGTTACATGATCGAAGATCAAATCCTCCTTTCTTCAATCTTTCCTTTATTTCATGATATAGTTTTCTCAACACACCTTCCGAATTATTCGTACTGACCAGATTGTCAACATAAAAATTTGAATTCAACAGTTTGGTGCAATCATCAACTGGAAATCTCGATGCATGATACTTCAATATGCAGTTCAATATAAAAGGGCTTGCGTTAAAGCCGAAGATGATGGTCGTATAACGGTAACATACCAGACGATCATCCCGTTTTAGAAAGAAGCAAAACTTATTTCTATCAGATTGCTTTGATAATCTAATCATCAGAAATGCCTTCCTGATGTCGCCCAATAATGTATATCTATTAGTCCGAAAGAGTAGAGTTAGATTTAACATGTTTCCGGTTAAATTTACCCCTGGGTATGCAGCCTCGTTTAAGGATACTCCTCCCTTGACCTTCAATGAACAGTTGAAGACTGGTCGCATTTTAGTAGTTGCTATGCTCTCGGATTTAAAGACTGGTCGATGAGGGATCCAAACATGTTTATGGAACTGTTTAGGTGAACAATGAAAGGGTTCTATTATGCCCTCTGCCTCTTGTTCGGCAAAAACCTCTAAATATTCCTCATAGAGGCCCTTCATTTCCAGAGTGTGTACCACCCTATCTAACACCTTGAGGGCTACTTGGTGATTAGAGCGCACCTGAGCTAATTTATCAGTGTGCCACGGTAACTGCACCCAGTACCGTCCCTCCTTAAACTCTATATTTCTCATAAACTCCTCTACCTTCTGGGCATCATAGTCGGACAAGGTATCATTCTCTGATAGCCCCAAAGACTCCACACTGTAAATCCACTCCAGACCTCTTTCTACAGTACTGTCCTCAAAAGTTTCTTTATAGGGGTCCGAATAAGAAGAACACACGTCAAGAACACTATTAACAATGGAGGTCGGACACTTAACAGTTCTCATGACTTCTCCATAAACTGGAACCTTGCGTTGGATCGTTTTAATTTGGTGAGGAAACATGAAATTCCTGGGATCCCCAAAAGGTATCACTCCTCGTGGGGAAAGCCAAGCTTTCCCATTCATACATTTTATCATTTGTAGGGGTTCCATAAATTGTAACAGGTCTACCCCTATTAACCCTTCCAAAGTTATATTGGCATTTCTTCCTAAATCTGTATCCAGGGTGTAATCCAATTTCGTAAGGTTCTCGACCACAATCGGCAAATGCTCCACTGTATGAATGATGTCTAATTCCTTGTCAATAAGGATAGGTAGCTGCCGCTTTACCCCTGGCGTCAACTCCACTGTTGTGGTAAGTCGCTGAAAATTGCAGGTTTTCCTTCCTAGAAACGTCACAATCTCAAGGTTTACCTCTGAGACAGATCTTGGGTCACAAGCCAGATCCTGCAAAATTCTTCCACCTAGTACGAATTTTGACTGCCCGTGTCTATCAAACATCGCAGCTTCACAGCTTTGTCCCCTCTTTGTAGTACGATGGTAGTAATCGGCAAAATACACTGCTGCTCACCCAAACTGGTATTGATACATTCATTTGTTGATGTATATGGCATAGGGCACATGATTGCGGTATGGTCCTGGGCTGAACATCGCTCACAATTGCCCTTAGGGCTTCTTTTACAGGGACACGAATCACTGAAATGATTGTTACTTGTGCACCTATAACATAGTCCGAGTTCTCGACAACGACGCCATCTTTGAGGAAATGTATGGTATTCTTCACAAACTTGAGTGGAATGACCATCCCTCAAACAAAGGTTGCAGGTTTTCTGTCTGGATGAATGTATCTACGAGAGCTACCATAATCCAAATCTCTCTGGTTTGCTTCAGGGAGTGCAGCCTTCCAGGATTTTAAGATCCTGATGCCCGTATCTAAAATAGAAGTTAAAGATGGATGCGGTGCCCCTACAGACCTCACTAATTCTTCCTTAAGACGGTTGGGCAGTCTTTGGAACAGTATATGAGCCGCTAATGCCCCTCCGCCTGAATTTCTTTCCATAAATCCATATCCCAACATAGAGTCCAATTCCGACAACTCGTATTTAACCTGAGACAAATAGTTTTTAAGGTATTCAATATCATACCTGCCTCGGGTGGACAGTTTGAATAGGCTAGAGAATATCTCCTCTCTAATGCCCTCTTCATCCCAATAATTATCCTTAAGAATTTTTATTGCGGCATCATAATTATTGGATGTCTCCTCTAGATGATGTATTAGCCGAAACGGACGTCCCGTAACACAAGTCTTGAGGTAGGTTAATTTTTCTCTCCTTGATTTTAATCCCGAAGTGCAATAGTCAAATCTAGTGAGAAAATCTCTCAATGCAAATTTGTTCTCAAAGTCCAGGCCATCAAAACTAGGGCATTTGACCTTAGGCCTAAACATAGAGGTGTCAACTTGAGATGGCTGCATTACATTTGGGAGCATGAAGGGAGGAGAATCATCCTTGTGAACCTCTGCAGTTAAGTTTTGTAAATCTCTTTTCACCTCCTCTTTGAATTTGATAAGGTCATAAGCATGCGGTGCCACCCTATCTCTAGGAAGGAATTTAACCAAGTTTTCCTGAACTTGGTCTACTTTAGAAAGCCACTCGTTTATGTTGTCTGTGGTGTTCTTCAAGGCACATGCATCCACTGCGACTCTTTTCTTTAATTTTTCTAATGTGTATCCGATAATGTTTTTATATCTTTCCTCCGTATCCAAAAGGGCCTCAAGAAGGTGATCCGGTTTTTCTTGCATTCCTAAGGAATCCTCAAGGGAAGACATTTGTTCCGCGGCCATAATAATAAAAAATAACAGAAGAAAAAAAGGGGGCAAAAAAATGCACAAGGTCTGCAGATCAATGTTGCAAAGTGTGGAAAATTTATCCACTGAAAGGTAGAGGTTAACAAGGATTTTGCAACAATGGTTTGTTGCGACCTGTGACTAGGTAAAAATTGTAGAACCTTGTCGGTCTGGTAATAAGGGTAACGATTCAATTTCCTTCAACTCCAATCCCAAACTGAAATCACCACCAAAATTCAGTTCACTCCACCCCTCTTATAATCCAGTTAGCCAATCAAATAAGTTAAATGTAACATCTACCAATATAAAAAGAGGCATCGCCCACACAAAAGGTTTTTGCTGCCACTCTTCCTGAGAGTCGCAGGTAAGTGCTTCAAGTCTTCTCAACAAAGGAAAATTACGGAGGTGTACCTAATGTTACATTAAAATGGTTGTCCCCTTTTAATGTAAATTAAAAATAAAAGAGAATTAGTTAAATGAAAATGATATCAAATAAAGCAAGGATTGAACCCTGTAGATAAGTTTTAAAGAACAATAGGTTTAAATAGAATGCCCAGTTAAATTGGTGATTCTGTTAAAACAACAAAGAGAATGAGAAATTTCCTGGACGTCAGAAATGGGTTTAAAACGTGCAAATCGCGCATGTTGGAAACACGTGAGTTATAGTCACGTTGACCAGGCATACGCGTGATGTAAGGGCAGAAATGATTTCTCAATATAGGAGGAGAAGCAAGAAGAGAATCAGATCAGTCAGTGGAAATAAGCAGAGGAGATCAGACCGATCCTACGTTAGAGTCAAGGCACCCTCTCGGAAGCGAGAGGTTTACGAGATAACCAGGTAAAACTTTGAATCCCTGAAATATAAATCATGTCCGACCGGTCGAAGAATAAACGTATCATCGTACCTGTTTATAGCTGCCTTCATGTATCGTGTGATTCTACCAAAACAAAGGTAAAGTGAAATTATATTAATATGAACTCTGTGTTTATAAAAATGTACAACTGTCAACGTAAATATTAGACGCACTATCTCTCAGTCTATCTCTCGAGATATTCAAAAAGCTCTACTAGTTGAATTACAGGCTTGGTGGTCCTGTAGAAATATGTACCCTGTCTCTATATCTCCCCAATGTCTCCATCTCTCAACAATATGAACACTCACAATGCATATATATAATATCTAACATCTCACAACATGATAACACACATGAACCCACTAAGACTCTTCCTAATACGAACAGTCAACACCA
The DNA here is from genome assembly GCF_053919585.1 of Euprymna scolopes. Classification (NCBI taxonomy): domain Eukaryota; kingdom Metazoa; phylum Mollusca; class Cephalopoda; order Sepiida; family Sepiolidae; genus Euprymna; species Euprymna scolopes. The sequence continues at coordinate 54,280,291 of NC_136491.1, forward strand.
AAGAATAATACATACGTCATCTTATACCACCTATTACATAACACTAATATACAAATTTGCATCACAGTCAACGTGGGCACAATCTCGAGAATCGGTGCGAAATCTATTACAATCGTCAACGATTAATAAATAAATGTTACGCCAATATCAACTACTGGATTCGTACTTATTATGTTGTTTGAATTTAATTTTAATTTAACTTACGTAGAAATATTCACTTTTTAAAATTGTTAACCTACGTTTTATTGCACATTCACGTTTTGAAACTGAAAAACAAAATGTAAAAATGTGACATATTCATTGTTTTCTTTTCATGTTTCTGTAAATCCATATATTTTTGAAATATCTAAAACGTTTGACAAAATATATATCATACTAGCTGTATCCTGCCACGCGTTGCAGTGGCTCAATTTGGCGTAATGGAAAAATTTAATAAAAAGGAAAATGCATGTTTCTTATATTAGTACAGCAATCCACTGCAAAAAGTGAAAAAGAAGGCGAAACTGAAAAAAATGGTACTTTTGCAGAACTTGATCTGGATCCTCGAGAGTTTCTGTCAATCATTCATGTTTTGGACTTGACCAACAATCAGTGGATGAAGCCGAACGTAGCAAAAATATTGAAACGCTAAATGCTTTTTTTGTTGTTGTTTTAAAAAATGTGAGTTAGTAATTAATATTTGGTTGATGGTGGGGGGAGGGGGTACTATGCACAGATTCGAAAAAGTCGTCCAAAAACAAAAAAATTAAAGCAAAGGTAAGGTAATTTACGTTTCTACCTAATTGGATAATTGTTTAGTGTTTTTATGTAATGTAAAATGTTTAATTGGCTCAAAAAACAGAAATTGTCACGGATTCTTTTGAATACGTTAAGTTTGGGAAAGTAAGTTGAAAACTAAAAACTATACAAAACAGTGCCTGAAACTCACCGAACATATGTTACCATGACATAGGCTGGCATAATCGGTAGGTTTCTGACAGTATTTTGTATAGTTTTTTAGTTTTAACTCACTTTCTCTAAATTAAAGTAATCAACAGTGACCACCACCATTTGTAGCTTTCAAATACACCAATAAACACTGTTTTTCGAGCCGATAAAAACTTACATTAAATGAAAAGGGTTTATATTACTAAACACAGATACAAAGAAGTTGTCAAAAAATAAATATATAACAAATAAATGTTATCAAAGGCAAGAAAAGTAAGTGTTCTACCTAACTGGATAAGATTTTAGTGTTTTTATGTAATGTATAATCGGTTCAAAAACATTCAATGTTTATCGGTATATCTGAAAAATACAAATGGCGGCAGACTGTATCGAACACGTTAAGTTTGGGGAAATTTTGGGAAAATGAGTTTAAACTAAAAATACTGTTAGGAACTCACTCAATATATGTTACCATGATGTAGGCTGGCATATAATCGGTGGTTTTAAACTTTTGCTCGATACAGGTGACGACTTTTAAAAATCCCTTTTAGTGATTACCTGGTGTGAGGATATTTGTACAACTAAACGGCAAATCTGCTCAAAAAAGTCCGGTATTATTTTACTTTAAGGCCCGTTTCACGTTCATATATAACGAACTATTTTATTGTAGATTTCGGTGTGCTAAAAACGAATCTGCAAACCGTTTACGTAGCAAAAAAAAAGTTTTCATGATATTCATGAAATTACTTTTTCGAAAAGTGGGTGATCACTCTTCAATGTAAATTTAACTTAGAATGAGCACCCACTTTCTGGCCACCTGAGAGAGGGACATTTTTCTGTTTCTTGGCTAAAAAGTTTTTTGTTTGATTTCTTTTGCATGGTAATACCCCCTGAACTCTGGGACTATTTTCCATTTAACAGCCGTAGCCTTCGTTTACGCTATGCGTAAGCATAAACGAAAGCTGTTTAGCCAATAAACATGGGAAAAAATCCCCCCTCTGTCAGGTGGCTAGAAAGTGGGTGCTCATTTTAAGTTAAATTTACATGGAAAAGTGATCGCCACTTTTTCGAAAAAGTAATTTCTTCATATCATAAAAACTATTTTTGTGACGGAAACGGTTTGCAGATTCGTTTGTAGCACACCAAAATCTACAAAAAAAAAGTTGTTATTTACGAACGTGAGACGCACAGCCCTTAATGGAAAATTATATAAAAAATCCGGGGGAAAATAGTTTTCAATAAAAACAGCAAATGAATTCGATAGAAAAAAATGGATGCTATTTTTTTTTCTTTCTGTGTGTTTCTTGGCTAAAAAGTCTTTTTGTTTGATTTCTTTTGCATGGTATTAACCCCTGAACTCTGGGACTATTTTCCATTTCACAGACGTAGCCTTTGTTTATGATATGCGTGAGCATAAACGAAAACTGTTAAATATGCATTCGCGTACCAAACTGCCTTGTAAAAAAACCTTTAAGCCAATAAACACGAAAATAAATGCCCCTTCCTCAGGTGGCCAGACAGTGGGTGCTCATTTTAAGTTAAATTTAGATGGAAAAGTGATCACCCACTTTTCGGAAAAAAAAATTTCTTCATATCATGAAAACTATTTTGATACTCCTTGGGCGTATAGTTCCATGGCGACCCGCAGAATTATTTAATAGTCGTTCCCTTAGTACCCCCTAGTCAAGGCTAACGCATGTGCACGTAACATTTTTTTATTTATTTACTTACGTGGTGGAGTTTCTATACTGATAGGTTTTTTGACATTTTTTCACTGGATTATTATTGATTGAACACTAACCAGATTATGAAAAAACATTGAAAAAAAAAATCATTTCAACATTTGAAAGGGATACTCACTTTTTAGTTACCACGTTCTGGTAAATCGGTCACTTTTTAGTTATTTATATATTTTTTCTAAATACGGAAGTATCTTCGGGAGATATAAAATGGTCGCATGTTGACGAAGCAATGTATCGGGAGGCGTACGGGATTAAAAATTATTGGTAAATTTTTAGATTAGGTCCACCTCCTCAATTTTCTTTTAAATGACGACTTGAAATGGTTTTCGACTATGCTGAATACGAAAATCGCATCGAAATTTTGCAGAAATAAGTAGTTATCAAGATATAAAAAGTTGTATTATGCATTGTAATCTTTGGCGGCCATCTTTTTTACGTGTGTGTATTTGTTTATGGCGCGTGTGCACGTAAAAAGATGGCCGCCGAAGAATACAATGCATAATACAACTATTTATTTCCGCAAAATTTCAATGCAATTTGCGTGTTCAGCATACTCGGAAACCTATAAATGTCGTCATTGAAAGGAAAATTGTGGAGGTGGACCTACCTAATCTAAAAAAATACCAAATTATTAAACATTTCTCCAGCATGTTAGTGAAATTTATAATACTTTAAAAAAATTAAAAAGAAACAAAAATGTTTTGAAAAAAAAAACTCACCTTTCACAAAAACAATTTAAAAAAAACACACAAACTGACTAAATAAGTAAAAAAAAATAATTAAAAATCTCGAAACTTTATTTTCATGAAAACAATAAAAAAGTCCTGTTCTCTCTATTTTTTTTCTTTGAGAAACAAATATATTTCTGACTTATAAATGCGGTAGAGACTCATTATTTTTACTTTCTATGGTTTTGATATACCGCGTTTTTATTGCTTACAAAATGGGTGACTGATTTATCAGAACGTTGTAACTAAAAAGTGAGCACCACTTTCAAATGTCGAAATAATGATTTCTTTTTTTACATTTTTTTTAATAATCTGTTTAATTAGTGTCCAATCAATAATAATCAGTGAAAAGAAATTCCAAAAACCTATAAGTATAGAAATTAAGCACGGGAGTATACAACAACGTCGCCTTTCGCACTTTAACAAACATTGTTTAAAAAAAGTAACTAAACCATTTATTGATAATTTGTCACGTGTACAAACATTTATTTATTTACGTAGGCTTAACTCCTTTCATGAATGAGAAAAGTTTTACTCTTAATATAATACTCATAATATAATTAAAAATAATAAAAGGAAAAAGTTACTGAACATTTATAAAAGGACTTCTTTTCATGAAGGCCAGAGGAATAGTTGGCCGAAAATTCGTGAAACAACAACAATAAATAAAAATGGTGCGAATGCAGAGAGCGATCCGCGCTATTTTTTAAATCATATTTCCACGTTTAAATAACGTTTTACGATATGCTTTTTTTTATTTATTCAATTGTAAAGTTATAGTACAGAATAGGTACAAAACATCCTTACCTCCCCATGTTAAGAATGACTTTTTAAATAATAACATTATTTCAGCACGGATCACTCTCTACACGAGTAATCTTATAGAAAAACAAAAAAAAAACTCAGAAGCAAGCAACAAACTTTTTTTGGCCTTATATAATAAAGAAAAGATGTGTAAATTAAAAAATTTGGAAGATAAACAAATAAAATATGTTTTTTTTTGTTTTTTTTTTACTTATCGAGTTAACAGAAAATGAAACCTTTTGTCAATTCGTGGCTGTGAAATGAATCGAACCGGAAGTTCAGTTTTATCAACAGAATAGATTCGCAGCAAGGATTAAATAAATATATTTATTTTATTTAATATTTCAATTTTAATTAGGTAAATTTATTTTAATAACATAAAAACATACCTCGACTCTACAAATGGTTTGTCTGAAAATTTCAAATAAATTGGTAACGTATAAACATGGTTTTATTTGTTTAGAACGAACCAACTCTACATTTTTATATATATAGATTAAGTTAAGTAAACCTAGTTCTTTGAAAAGATATACGATTAAATAAATATCAATTGATAAACAAGTCTACTTTTTTTGATATAATTTTTTTTATTAGAGTGTAAAACAAATATCATAAAATATCGTTAACTATAAAAAAAAGTTTAACAGATTTTAAATGTGAATATTTCATATATCTTAAAACGATTAAATTCCCAAAAAAACGCAAAATTTACGAATCTAGTAGATCATATTGCAAAAAAGTTGATTTTACAAATTGGCGACGATCGTAATAAATGGCGCAGGTTATGTAAAGCACTGTTAAATAAAGTATATGAAAAAACAACTAATTCTTAAAATAATATAATTACTCGAAATATGTACAAAGCAAGCGCACGCTAGAGAGAGAAGAAAAATATCTTATTTTTTCTTCGGAAAATATACACAATAAATCGCAAGAATGTATACAATTATTATGTTGTTTGAATTTATTTTTTTTAACATATGTGAAATATTTACATGTTTAATTTGTTAAAATATTTTTTAATATTTACGTTCATTTTTTAGTCGAAAACTGGAAAGATTATGTTATGTCTATGATTTCATGAGCCAGATACGAAGGATGAAAGCTCCTATATGTCGGGAGTGAAAAATTCCCCTGGTGATGATTAGGGGTGTAGGAGGACGATATTAAGATGGAAAATAGAAACTAATTCCTCATAACAAGGGGCACGATTGTAATGGTGTTGCGTCTTGTATGAAGTGTAGGATTTTTTTTATAACAACTAAATGCGTCTTAAATTCACATGAAATAGTTAATAATAGTCTAGACATAAAAATATTTTATTTGACATTTTATTATGCAAACCATCGGTACTTTGGTCGAGATGAGAATTTCTTCAAAATATTACATATAGAGATAAGCATTATTTCCATATATATATATATATATATATATATATATATATATATATATAATATAATGCTTCACAATCTAGTGATTGCTTACAGTTGTAAGTGGCCCAAACATCTATATAATATTTATAATTTTGACTACACTATTGCAAAGTTTTTCGACCATTACTTATAACAAAAAAAAATCATTTAGCAACTATTATTAAATGCGAACGCAGAATATTTTGCATCGAATATTCTTCATTTTCGATATAATTTCTTTACATCTGCCTTCTTTTTTGAATGAAGCACTACGATAACTGATAGTGCCACTTGCTATAAACATTAATGCAAATCTGGATCTTTCTTTGAACATATGTAGCAATGCGACACTTTTTATATAATGCCGTTATATCAGCAGCTTATATTTGATACCCGCCCGAGATAGAAGAAATGTGGAATAACCCTACGTAAATTTAATTAAATTATAACCGTTAACGTAAAAGTAGATACGTCGGCAAACCATCAAGCATTTACAAAATAAATGTATTTCTTGACAGGTGTAAACATATCATTTTAGATTTTATTTAATTACACTTTTACACCTTAACTAAGCTAAACTGAAGCAGAACATTTGATCTACGAAGAAAAAATTATCTACTTTCGTTGTTTATATTTAGTCATCTACAACATATATACATAAATATTTTTTCATGATTAAACTTTGCAAGTGTTAGCAAAACAGAAGGCTCATCAGGTGGCCACCTTGAAATTTTGGCATTGTGTCAGCGCTGATATACCATTAGTCATATTGTTGTTAGTACAAAGAATTATAAAGATATATATTATCTCCATTTCTTGAATTTACATTAAATAATACTCAGACTAATGGCATCCGTGGGAATCCCGCGGTTAATTCAAGAAAATAGGTTTTCAGCTTATTATTTCCTGTATTCATACACGCATATGCAGGCAGAGACAGAGACACAGGCAAAGACACAGAAAAAAACACACACACACGCATATATATATATATATATATATATATATATATATATATATAGATAGATAGATAGATAGATAGATATAATGGCATTTCCCATCAGAAACGACTGATGAAGTCTGATTATCTATAAACACCTGCAGCTAAATAGGATTATCGCTGATCATGCTCATGCAAATACGCCCACGTTAAACAGCAATGAAAAGTACCGTGCATGTGCATAGTTTGAGAAACTTGTTTGCATTGTTTTATTTGCCGTTTTATTTTCTTTTTTAACATTTCTACTAAAACTGATTTGTTGCTGGACTTCCATACTCTGTCCTATTGGTGTATGTATAATTGACATTTTGCTGTCCGAATGTGATATCCTATGCCGAGTTGACCTTCTACTAATATAAGCACTACCTTTCTATGAATTTCTTAATTTGTTCAAATTTTTATGTGGAATATTTATGTAATCATAATGACCAGCATTACGTCAAATATACGTAAATATTAAGATGAAGACCACCAATTATTTATTTTTATTGTAAATTAAAGGTAATACACGTGTTGTATGGGTAATCTTGATGTTTAATTAATATGTAGTTCCTCACTTTGGTATTTTATCGTCGTATTATTATATATCCTGCAATTTGAAATTATTAAATTCCAGATTTAAAAATTGTTTATATAATCTGAGAAAATAAATATAAGTTATTTATAAATAATAAATCAAAAACAAATGCATAAGATATTTTAGTGTTACTTATATCAATATAAACACATTATATTGATTCGTTGGTATGACAGTAATAATTTACTATGGCGTAAATACCACAAAACACGATTGCAACTACTGGTTCGATGTTTTCGGATTTATGTAAAAAATACTTATATTCTTTTAATTTTCTTCTAAACTAAATTATTTCCCATTCTTCGGATGTGATGACGATTAAAAATTAAACATAATAATTAAATTAATGGTCTTGCGCTACAAAATAGTTGCTGTCAATTATTAAACATTTTAACAGACTAAAAATATAAACGGTAAGGTTAACAAAATCTGGAGATTTGTTATTTCTTTTTATATGCATATATGTTACATCGACTTTCATAAATTTGAAGATTGTATAAATATAAAATGAGATATAATTTAATAACCATATGTTTCCATTTATATATATAAATGTATATATATATATGTATATATATATATATGTGTATAGATACATACATGTATACACATACGTATTTTCATCTATTCGTATATAAACCTATATATATATATATATATATATATATATATACACATGTGTATATATATATATGCACACATATGTATCTATAAATGCATATGACTATATATGCATACGTATTTGTATCTGGGTATGCATATATATATATATATATATATATGCGTAGAGGATGATTGCTTTTTCTTGAAAGATTTTTTTTATCCCTCCAGTTAAGTATGTTCGTATGTGTGCACATCGGTGCGTGTTTACTCCAGCTTTACTCCTACGTGAAAATACACATCTGTGATATAATTTTTTTTCTTCTTGTAAAAGTGGTCGCATGATAACATTATGAATCCTTAAATACTGTGTCAGGTCAGTTTTACATTAGCTGAATAGACCACAACTATAATAGCTTACTCTTACGGGGTTTATATGACTGTCATTCCTGTCTTTGATTGTGAGATTTAAGATGACTTATATAACCAGCTTTTGACGAAAGGTATCTGCTACATAGAGTGTACTTCAGTTCCTGTTGTAATTTCTCTAACGGTATGTTTTTATCTTGCGTTCTTAAAACCTGTTTTAAGACAGCAAGATCTACACGTCGCTCTTCGAAAATCTTACAACTTTCTCTGATTGCCTTTCTCCACAGTGATCGCTTTGTCACTTGGGCTTTCCAGTTATGTACATCCATCTCAAGGATTTTCAATTATTTTTCTTGGTACCTTAAATATTTTCTTGGTTTATGTTTTGATCTTTTTCTCCTATTAATCTCGCCTTAAAACAGTAAAGTATGAAATTATTTCTCCTTAACCATAATCAAGTGTCTCGTCCAGCGCATGTTCAATCATTTTCATTTCTATTTTAATACTATTTGATCGTTTCAAAGCAATTGTGTGAAGCATAAGGGTCATCCAGTATATATTAATTATTCTCCGAATACCACTTGATGTAACATTTCATGACACATCGAATGTGACTAGAAAATGATTTCAACGACGCCAACAAGAAGAAAAAGCCAAAGGGCAACATTGCATATTCAGAGTAAGAACAATCGTCAGGCTTTACACTATCATAATCAACATGAATATTTCTTTCGGAGTTTCCTATTAGAACACATCTCTGGTTCAACGTGTTTACAGCAACTAAAAAAATCTGAATTGGGTTACATATGCCGCGTTTTGTAGTTACTGTAAAGCTCTGAATTTATTGCAAAATGAAAGACATCGAAATGTATGAATTAATGATGCATGTTACATATCACATCCTATGAAAATTTCTGAATTCTTCGCAATTATATTTAATACATGTCTTCATTAATCTTCTACAAAGCTATTAGAACTGTATAAATCATACATTGTTGTAACTATTTTCTCCAAGGACGCATTAAATTTGAAAATACCTGCCTTTATTTTACAGACAAAATACATAATGAAGCATGAGACAGGTATGTTATGATGTATATGTTACGTTATATGTCCTGACACGCACGCACCAACACCGCTAGATGAGACGAATCACGGGCCACAAAACAGACATTTAATATATGAGTACTGTTGTGTTTACAACTATGTAACGTTGTGTTTGTTATGTGACCGGCTGTTGCCCGTCACATAACAAACACAACGTTACACAGTTGCATATTGTTCCTTTATGATGTGAACCCAAAGACATTTATTAGTGCCACGTACACAATCAAACACATCACGGTGCAAATATATATAGAAATCCTCCGCAACGCACAATCGTGTGCAAACAAGCGTTTTCTTTGGTACCATATATGTACAGTTGTATTGATACATCCATAAAGAAAGATATGCATTAATTTTGTTACCTGAAGTCGCAGATTAATAAATTGTAATAACCAAGAAAAAAAGATAAACGAACGGACAAAAAAAACAGCGTTTTAGAAGAATCCTAAATAGAGAAAGAAAAACTATATATAATGAATCAATACTAAACGCAACAGTAAAAAATATAGGTAATCAATAGACAGAAAAATTGTAAAAACGAAATAGAGTATAAAGTAAGAAAATATCTCATTAAGACGACACAGACGATAGAAACAAAGAATAAAATTGTCTAAAAGTGACAATTGTTGATGTTATAAAAGAAAAAAAACACATCCTTATATGTTTAAACTATTGAAATGAATGCGATATACTGAAAAAAAGAGAAAAAAAGACAAGAAAATGTTAGATGAAATTTGCAGGTGCAAATTGTTGTGTATACCTGCAAATCAAAAAGATCGTTATAGAATATTAAGAGTAAAAAGATCTTCGTGCATTGTAACTGAAGCAGTTTGTAAAATGGTAAAACTTTTCTGAATAAAACAATGAACAGTTTCTGCCAATAAGAAATGTTTAAATTTTTCTACCTAAATTGTGTTTTTTATAGACTTTTTTTCGTTGACTAGAAAATATATTGCTAATTGTATGGGAATGGATGTAAAGTACATAATGCAAATTTGATATGTATAGTAATTTAGAGCATAAAGTAAATGTATTTTAGATAAAGAATAATGTATCATGTTTAAATGATGGTCTGTTTGTATTATCTAAAGAGAGAAAAAAGTAATGTGTTTATGATTGCTAAGCTGACACAAAAAAAAAACGAAGAGATATGTGTGGCCGGACTCCCGTGCTCAAATCAAGAAACTGACCTCTGAATTGCTTCGAAACTGTAGCTCGTGATGTCTAGTCGTTCGGGAGACCTCCACATTAATTCTCAACTCCTCTGTGTGGAATTCTTCTGAAAGCAAAAAGCGAAGCTTGCACGCGCTGAAAAGAAATACAGACAGATCAAGGTGCAATCTACTAAAAAATTAATTTCACAAGAATTACAGATTTTTGTGTGCACATATACAACGTTCAGTTCGAACACATTTTAAGTTCACCAATCTCTCACTTTCGTAACAGGTTTACTATTCAAGATGGCTGAGACGCGGAGAGGCGGTTCGTCAGGAGCTGGTTCATCTGAGATTTTGACGCAAAATCCCTCTGATTCGAGCGGGTATTGGGTTTTTATAGTAAGGCCAGAGATTGGGGTTTGGCGGTCCACCCAACCAATCAGCAATGCGTTTCCCGGGGAATCCCCATATACATTTTCGTGTGTGGACTTCCCCAATAGTCTTGAGTTTTGTAATCTGAGACCAAAATGAAATCATCATCCCACCAGGGATGTCAAAACTATGATTCAGAAAGTCAGTCTGAATGAGTGTTTTCCAGGTAAGCAATTCTCGTTTAACAATAAAATATATATCTGGCATTAACAATAAAAGAAATATATATATATATATATATATATATATATATATATATATATATATATGTATATATATATATATATATATATATATATATTTTAATTCAAGTATGTTTTATATTTGCTGTTGTCCTGGATTCAATTAGACAATCTTTGCATATTTACTCGGTCTTTCTCAGGTCACAGAGGGGGCTCAACCTCCCAAATGGGAAGGAAATCATTCCCTCACGTCGACCATGTTACATAGGAATGAAGAAAAATGATTGCAAAAAGGGAAAGTGGTCGCCGGCCGCAAGTGACTGCTTCTACGTTGTGTGTATACACGAGTGTGTCTCGAGAGAGGGACAGTCAATATTTAGTGTTAAAAGGGGTGCCGATGACGTGGCATCTCTGCAAAGTTTTTTGTTAATCATGAAAAACACTTATTCAAACGTTTTTTAGTTGAATATAACGATTCCGAAATGTATTTGTTTAAATGTTTTATGATTTTTGGTTGGGGAAGTAAAAATATATTTTTAGCCGACCACTTAAAATTTGGCTGACGTGGAAAGTTTGTGCTCCACAGATTGGCCTTTTGGGGTTTTAGCCGTTTTATCCTTGTTAAACGGGACTTTTGTTAAATATGTGTGTTTTATATGATTGGTGAAGCTAAAGCATATTTGTATGTAAAAACGAGTGTATGTTCTTTCACACCATTTTGTACATTTTTATTGTTTTGTATTGTGTTGTCTGCACAAGATGGGGCGGGTCGATGATCTGAGAAAGTAGAAAGTAAAAAGAGACATCCCAGACAATAGGGATCATAAGATGCAGATGTCGGCAAAAGGTTTAAATAAGAAGTAGAAGGGCTTTGTAACGATAAGATAACTTTATTTTATGTTTTCGGAGTTATTTGCGATTATGTTTTTTTGAGAGAGTCCATCGAAAACAAGTAGTGTCGACGAGGAGTGTGACGCTCGTCGCATCGGGGATCTGTGTCTCTGCGGACTGTTAGTCAGAGAGGCTAGCTGCGGTTACTTGCCGGAGAATTCATTGCTGCACCCAGCGAACTAAGAGGATATACACGTCAACGTTTGCTCCGACGAATCGGCTGAAGCATATATTGGGGGGGCGAAGAATTCCTAAACAGGTGGAGGAGGGGTGTGATGCCGGTTAAAGTCTATCACGATTTAATTATTCAAGGAAGAGGAGATGTATAAAAAAGAAGGGCCGACTTTTTTACCAATTAAATTATCCTGTAAGGGAAGTGATAGATTAGGGCTGTTAGTGCTGTATGAAAGCAGATTTTCATGATATTGGTTGCCTCGATATCCTAGCAGGAGACGAAAATTCTAGATAAAACCGAGCCGCTATTTACGGATATTTAAGACACTGTTGAGATGGTGTCAATATTTAGGTTAGTTAATGCGTGGACTGTGGATTGTTTTCTTTTTCATGACTCTGCTCGGATGGCCGTGGCTCCCATATCTGATTAAGTCCCAGTGAATCGGTATGTTAAGGAGTATCATTATAATTAGAGTGCTGACCACAAGGTAGACAGTAGAAAGAATTTTCTATTTTGTTGCTCAGTATTAGTGGCGTGATTGTATGTTGATTATGACAGACAGTGTAGGCATGGGATGTTGAAGTTTTCTTCTTTTGTTTTGGTGCCAGCCGTGGAAAGAATGGCTTGCATATGAAGCCAGGGACTATGATCCATCGGTGTTGATGATGAAAGGGCCTCAATTCGTATTATTTCAGCTGATTGCAGGAAATGTTATCGACCACGAGCTGTGTCGACGGGAGTGGCAAGATGTTCCTGAAATTGACATTTGGTTTTATTAAGAGGCTATAAAGTCACAAGGATTGAGTCGTACTTTCGACATGGCAGAAGGATTTACGCCACATGTCATAATTTGTGGATTTTATTTTTATATTGGATTATGGTATGCAAGCTTCGTTTGCCAGCGAGGTAGGCGTATGTAGTTCCTTTAAATTTAAATAAAATGAGTTGAAAATGTATGTCTCGCAATACATTTGGATTAAAAAGGGGGAAAATGTTAAAGAGTGACCAAACAGAAGCAGTTAATTATTTTTATCTCTATGCTTATCCAATTATCTATGTATCTATCTATTTATCTGTTAATCTATCTACCTTCAATTCATCGTTGTGTCTATCAACCTGCCTGTCTATATAATTATCTATCTATATTGTGATGACTGGACAACAGAGATTTGAAGTCATGTTGTGACAACGTCAAACACAAGGACATGGTCAGTTTGTACCGTAGAGATGCGAATGAAGACGGGAAGTGAACTGTCACATGTCACGTATTCAGTTTGCGCAAGCATAGTTGGCAGTTTTATCTCGGACACCAACAGAGACAGATGAGCTAAAGTAAGTATCTTCACGAGGGAGGAGAATTTTCAGAATGAAGGCATAGAAGAAAAACCCTCCCCAAGCCAAATATCGTCGATCACTCCATTCTCCTATGAATAATTTCTGGGAGTTAATACAATACATAAAATCTTACATCGTCTTTGGTCCTGTTTCGAGTGTTCCTTTAAACAGATTCAAGAACCCCAAGGCAGATGACCCTCCACATAGAAGAAACAAACAGGATAAACAGGTATGTCGTCATGTATATGTTATAGTAAATGTTCTGATACACACCAAGACAACTAGATGAGGCGAATCACGAGATGCAAAATAAGCATTAAGGATCCACATACAAGAGTCCGTTACGCAACAAACATAACATTGCATATGTACATATGGTCCGTTTATGATGAGCAAAAATAATTTATTAGTTCCATGTACACATTCAAAAACATTACGATGAAAACTGTATACATATATAAAGAACCCCTCTGCATGGTAACCACCACACAAACATATACGTGTATGTTTTATTTGGTACAGTATAGACACCGCACTACGTAACTTTTGCAATCACCATTAAGAAAGCTCGAGAATAATATTTACAATTGTGTGGTTTAAGTCTGCACACTGATTGATTCTGTCTAAGACTAATACATATTGCACTTTCTAGAGTTGCTCACCAGGCAATATCTACATTTGTAAAGAAAATTGAACAAACTAAAGTTTAGTATATCTGTAAATCTTAGAAAATAAGGAATATAAAAACATTGAATTTTTAGTGTTTTTTTTATTTCTATTTTACAATACGTACCCACAAAAAGGCATGACACCATAGAGCTAGACCCAAATAAAATAATAACACTGATAATATTTGTATCATATACTAAACACAATTGACACAAGAAACCGGTAAATTTTAATCTTTAATCTAAAGAATAACAATTTTTCAATACATTTCTGCGGCGTTTCCATTCTACATATAATTGCATGACATGCTACATGCAAGATATTTATCGTTTCTTCAAATAAATTTTGATTGTGTGATTTCTCGTGCAATTATTTTAATAACTTAAAAACAACGCAGAAGTCTTGTCATCATCGTAGGATCTGAAAGAAATATGAGTAAAGATAATGTACATGGTGCAGGCACAGACATCATACAGAATTGTGAATCGCTAATTCATAATTTAAAGAAAGAGTAATCGTTGGTTAGTTTGAAACTACACTGCTGTGATTCGTTAGCACTTTTTTATGTATTAGATCGTCTCAATGGCACGATAAAGATTCGTCTTTAACAAAAAAGTTTGATAATGGATGAGAAATATTTCCGTTGACTAATGCCGGTATTTACAGGTATGTTAATTATTTCAGAAAAGAATGCATGTATTTAGTGATCGCGTCGTTAATCAGTTACACTGTTGAATTCTTAATCATTATAGATATAGATTAAATGTTAAAACCAGCAAGTCCTCCTTCATAATGATGGCTTATTTCATCTAATGAAATTCTTTTCTCCGAAGCAAGTGACGTAAAATTGGGCACTCAATTGCGGCTAAAAAAAGAATTGCCAGTAGTCTGCCGTCCGTGAATACTAACACGTTAGACCGTTATGTTTATACTCAGCTTGTGAATTAATACGGAAGTCCAACATTTTCCAAAAAATTATTTTGTGTAAATTATCAAAATGAACAAAAATGTATGAATATAATTTATAAATGTTCAAGTTAACAAACAGGGATGCAAGCATTAGTTAAGCACATTAATGATATTTTAGGTATTTGTCTAAAATGTTATTCAATTATTCAAATAATAAGTAGTTGTTACAAATATATATGTAAATATATTATTAAAATTGATTTGTTTAATCGCTAATTGTACTAGGTTTACATATTAGTTTTAATGGAAATTATATTGATGGAAAAAAGAGATATATAAAATGAAATTAAACGTAGTCTTATAATATTGCAATAGGCTCTACTGTGAATCGATAAGCTTATAATCACAAATTATGCAAACCATGACTTCGTTATTAGCATGAAACTATAGTGATAATATTAAAACTAATTGGATACGTTACTTAATCAGACGTACATAGAGCTATATTAAAATGAATCAAATAACATTCATAAATCAAACGCATAACTAGAATGTGTTTTTTTTTTATTTCTAGGGGATTTATAATTAGATTTTATTTGAATTATTTTTAGTAGTATGTCTAATTTGAAAGCAACAACGTCGACACTTTATTGTTGTACATATACACATGTGATCTATTCGAGCGAAAACCATTATATGTGCAATTTCTAGAATACACATTTATATCATTTTCCAGAGAGGCAAAACAAACAAAAAACTGATTATTGCTGGAATTATGTATGTTTCTCTCAAATTTACATGGACTACCGCTGATAGTTTACTTAATATGTACTATCCCCGACGTGTATTTTTATGTACAACTTTTTTTTATGTACACATCCTAAATTTCCTGTTGATCCAGGAAAACGTTTTACAATCTAGCTACACGGATTATATCATTTATAAAATTGATGATAACATCCTCATTAAAAAAAATCCTCCTTTGCGAGTATTAAATTATACACACACACACACACATATATATATATATATATATATATATATATATATATGTTTGCGCGTGTGTGTGTGTGTGTGTGGTTCTGTGTCTGTGTGCCTGTGTGTGTGTATGTGGGTGTGTGTGTGTTCTATTATTTAAAAAATCTTTAAGGAAATTACTCAAACTTCTTTTCCCTAGATTTTATATTTATTCTGATGACATGATTTCCGAGCTAGCTCTCATTCCTCTCGAGAATGGAGTCTCTTTTAAGTTATAATGATACTTCCTCAAGACATTATCTCTTATACTTCGTCCTTTTATATAATAGCAAAAGTCTTCCTCTGGAGAAAAATGGTTTGTTAGTGCATATAAAACAGGGCGTCTTACAGCCAATCGTTGAAACAAAACGAAAACAAAACGAATAAAAAATATCTAAAACCACACATACTTTTGGAAGAATAGTTTTTAATCCTACACATAAATTGAACACGGCTTGGGCCTCTGGATTCGATGCTCGACACGTTTTTGTAAATGTGTTATTAAAGAGAAGGCAATGTTCAATTGAAGTCAGGGGTAATTCTTTAAAATCTAAAAGAAAATGACATAATATACAATTTTGAATAGAACTATTTTAAAAAGAAAAAAAAATCCTAATAATATAGTTACTATTCATATCTATCTATCTACCAATATATATATATATATATATATATATATATATATATATACTTATTTACCCACATAAATTAATATACGAAATATAAATTTATGCGTAAACTTTAAGTATTTACCTCAATAGTGCTCAATACGTAGGCAGAGCTAGTTAGTAAGTAATAAAATATATATGGTGATTAGGCGTTTCATCCACTCTAGGATTCAGATAAGCCTGAAGAATCCTAGAGTGGATGAAACGCGGAATATTCATTGTAGCTTAATCGCCATATATATTTTCTAAATTCCTATATATATATATATATATATATATATATATATATATATATATATATATATATATATATATGCGGAGACCAAGGGAGGATATATAAATATATATATATATATATATATATATATATATATATATATATATATATATATATATATATGGGGAGACCCGGAGATATATATATATATATTAAAGAAAAGAAATTCTTTAAAAAGTATCTCCACAGGTTTATGCAAAGCTCAAAAATTGAGGCAGAACTAATAGAATAGATAAAGAATACAAGAACGGCAATATAAAATTATATAAGCATGCATATACTTTTCATGGTGAATTTTACATTGGATTAGATCAATTAGGGTGTAAGTTTAGTATACTTTATATATTAGTGTAGTTTGCAGCCTAATCTCTCTTATTAGAAGGATAGAGAATGTGCGTAAGAGGTAACGTATTAGAAGATCAATGTCTACAACATCTGCATTTGGAGAGAAATATTGGGATGCGAGAGGAAAATGTAATATATTGAAAATGTTCAAGTATAGAAATAGGAGAACTTCAGAAATGATTGTCATATAGAAAGAACATGTTTAATATTCTATGGTGAATATATGTGGGATGTTGGGATTTCTACCAGAAAAGTGTTTCGATAAGATTTGAAAATTTTTCCCGTTTCGTTTTACTATTTAGCTATACCAAACTACCGGCTTTGTCCCGTCATAAAATACGCTTCAATATAATAATTAATTTGTCAAGTTTCGTATATCTTAATTCTAAAATTCAGATCAGCTAGCTTGCTTACTTATGCGTTCAAATCGTCCATCCAGTATTTAACTTCTGGTTTTAAGCAACAATTTATTCACCTGATTTTAACATTATTTCTTACAAGTGTAATTTAACCTCGTTGAATTAAAAAAAAAATGATTTAAATTTAAATATACGGTAACTAACTATAATCATATTTATAACAAATATTTACTGCTTTTAGTAACGCCCCTGTGAATTTTTACGATTTACTTTTATGCCTTACTTAAAAAAAAAAAAATTTCTGTGGAAGGATGGCGGGTAAAACTTGTTATTGTTAGTGATTTTAATAGGTCATCCTCTATTTAAATGAGTGCGTGCTGTAATACTCTGGAGGCTTCCTGATTCTTACTGTTCGCATCACTTAAACAATATTACTCAAGACAATAAAAGACACTATAATCTCAAAATAACTTTTTTATTTGAAACATTTATTTTATCTTACCCTTTCAGAGCCAACAGGTAGACTAAATAAAAATAATTACGGAGGGATAGCAGACTGCACTTTTCTCAAAGTGAAAAGTTGCAAAAAATAAAATACAAAACGATAATAATAGCGGGGGAGTGAAGTTATCGTTATAATACTTTCACTTCACATTTTAAGTAAATTACTTTCCTTATCCACTCGTTTAAATTACAATCGTTTAAAACAATTATGCTTTCTTGTCACAACGTTGAATACAAGATGGAAATAAACAATTTAAACAATTTTCTTATTTAAATTTAGACTGGATCGAAAAGCTGCTGAAAAAATTTGCAGTATTAATGAAGTTTTTAGCCCAGGAATTACTACTGAGCGCAACACATATTACTGGTTTATGTAATTTTATGGGAGAAACGAGAGTCTTGGAAATGATGAGCGTAGATGTCGGTCAATAGATGTTGACAACGATCAGTTACGAGCCTTCGTCGAAGCCAATTCACGCAAAACTGTTCGAGAACTTACTTCTGTATTAAACGTAACGTATACGACGATTTCCAACTACTAAAAAGGGATTAGAAAGAAAAAAATATTTGAAAAGTATTTGCCTAACGAATTGAACGACAATCAAAGAACGAAGACATAAAAAATATCATTTTCCTTTTTTTACGCAACTAGAACGACACGTCTCTCCACCGGGTGGTGATTTGCGATGAGGAACGGGTTCGTTACGAACACCGTCGACGTTCAGCTCAGTCTGTAGACACTGACATATCTCCACAACACTCCAAAAACTAGAGTTACAATAAAAAAAAAAATCATGCTAATGTTTGATGGGCAGAAATTGGTCTCATCCATTACACTTCTTGTTTACTACAGGTGAACGCATTACGGCGAAGTACTGTCAACAAATGAATTACATGCCTCAGAAACTTTGACAACAGCACCCAGTATAAGTTAACTGGAAAACGTTTAATTTCTCCCTACAACAATGCCCGACCGAACGTTGTTAAACCGACTCTGAAAAGTTGAACTATTGGGCCACGAAATTTTACTTCAGACGCCACACCTACCGCTCACCTACCGACTACTACTTTTACAAGCATCTCGACAACTTTCTTCGTGAGAAATCCTTAAGAAACTTAAGTGATATAAAAACGCCTTTAGCGACTTCATCGTCACCAGAACACAAGATTTCACGTTACTGGTATAAACACACTTGTTTGGCGTTTGAAAAACATTTGGATTCTTATGTTGCTTATTTCAATGAAGAAATTTTTGTTTGAGATGAGATATGTTCCTCTGAATTTAAAAGTTTAAAGCGGCACTTTCTTGCCGACTTGACAGATGCAAACACTTCTAGCATGAAAATGTTTTCTTGAAAACCAAATCATGTCGTATTTCTTAATAAATACTTCACATAATAAGATTTTTTCTTAGAAAAAAGAAATATATTGGTGGCCCTTCATAGCTGTACGTCGATAGAATATATATTGAAGCAGGTGTGCTCCATGGGTAGTTCATTGCACCGTTATATCTTACTTCCCGGCAAAAATAGTGTTTGAGGTTAATATATTTGCTGATAGTGCCACGTCATATAATAGACATGTGAGTCCAATCCAATGATAATGAGTCTAGAAAACGGCTTTCAGTCTGCAAGGAAGTGAGGCTGTAACTTGATGGTTACATTCAATGCTCCTAAGATTAAATCTTTTCCTTTGCAATTACAAGTGTTCCTGCCACTAACTGCTATGACCAATAGCACCCTATCTGAGAGTTCATTAAAAAAACGACTACCCATTCAAAGAACACATACATTGGGGATACTACTAAGATTGCTGAAAGGCTATAAAATTACTTCGATCACATTTATTCTAAGCCTCTGATAAGCTACAGTGTCCCCCTGCATGGAATACTGTTGCAACATCTGAGATGGTGCAGCTACTTCCATGCTTTTTCTTTTAGACAATCGTCCAAAACAAGTTTCAAATCTAATCAGGCACGCACTATCAACAAAGCTACACACTCTGTTCAACTACAGTTATCTCATTGTGCCTATTTTACAAGTATTGTAAAAGAATGTCCTCAGATAAACTCATAACACTTGTGCCCACATCAAGAGACATACTCCTAACTAACGCGATTAGCCACAAATATCCTAGTTCTTCAATGTTGATGTCTCTATATTCTAGAACACATTCTACTTAAACAGTTTATTCCCTGCTTCCTGTTTCCCTGATTGTACTGTATTGCAAAAGTTTTAATGTAATGTAAGTCGATATACACGATCGTACACAGTAGAACTTTATGTCAACAATTCCAAATCACTAATTTTATTAAGAAAATTATAAAAATACTATTTCCGATCCTAATTAAAATTAGCTCACTTTCAATATCTGAATGTAAAGGTTATTAAAATGTTAATGTTACACGTTCACTACCGGCGATTGATAGAATATACGGATAAAGAATGAAAATTTGATCACGCACACACACTCCACACACACATACATACACCCACGTGCATATATATATACATATATACAAAAATACATATATCTATATATACATAAATATATTTATATATATATATATATATGTATATATATTATATTCAAACCGAACTTCTATAATAGTAACATATTTTATGCAACTTACAATTAATAATAATAATAATAATAATAATAATAATAATAATAATTATTATTATTATTATTATTATTATTATTATTATTATTATTATTATTATAATAATAAGAAGAAGTAGTCAAACTGAACTTATAATAACAAATTTTTACAGCATACCAATACAGCTCTAGTTGCATTTCGTCTCAGGAAGTCAATATCTTCAGACAGCCTAATCTATTAAGAACCAGAAAAAAAGGAAAAGCTCAAAAATACTAAGACTTGAAAAGAGAGATAAAAGTTTGTGGAGGTTGAAGAAGGTAGGCATTGCACCATAATGTGATGGAAGGTCTTGGGAGTGTAACAAAAGAATTTTACAAGTGGATTGGTATCCATTGCAATGTCGGAGTACTTAATTTTACTGCCTTGTTGGAAGCCGCTAGAATCTTCTGAGTAGTGCTACAAGACGAATACAAGAAGGTGTTGATTCCCTTTGTTCATTTGTTATGATCCGCATATCAGTATAAAATCAGCAATGCCTACAGCTAGACACAAATTGTGAATGGCAATATTATTAGTAATAACACCATTAACTAATTATCATAAAAACAAGTACTTCAAGTATAAAATAGATTGAAAAGTAATAAAAATATCAGTCACAAATATATTTCTCCCATCGATAAACACTGTAGACGAGAATTCATTATTTACTATAAAAAAAGTAAAACCACTTAGTAATAATTTATAAACCAATGTGCGGAAAAAAAACTTACTTAAAACATATAATCCCATAGAGGAGTGCGTTGTGGGGCACAAATCACCCCTATTTCAGAAGTAAGTAGAATCAACCAATCTTATTAATACCACTGGTTTCAGAGACTAAATGGAGACATTCATACCATGTTTAGCAACATGCTAGGAACACGTTCCTCTCATACGACTTTAGTGGCTCCTGTATTCTTTATGATAAATACATATCATATTTTATACAATTTACACTACTTGTGGTTGCTTTCATTTGTGAATCTAGCACGGGTCTACACCAGAGTGTTAAGGTAATTACGAGAAAGTGTGTCCAATGAAATCACATATATCTGCATTACTGTACCACTAGTTTCAGCCAACTCACATGCCATCTGTTTTCTCTTTTAATCGCAGTCTCTGAACACTTTACTACAGCAAACGCATAGAGTGAAAGCATAGAAAATTCCTTACAGAAAACAGGATGTCTTGGAAGTTCATATTTCGACCTGTTTCGACACATTCTTGAAGCATTAGTCATTTGAGGCAAAAGAAAAAAAAGAAAAGAAACGAACATCAACTACGCGATCTGGCTTGGGGGTTAGGACGATATACTCAAATGTTTATAGGCGTATCATCAGATAAGAGATAAGTCAATTCACTTATACCATTCACTATACCAAATACCTGAAAACTATCAATTTTGTTGATAAAGTTAGTTCGATTGGTGGATTCTCTACTTTCCGGTAGAAAATGCAAGAAACTTGGCTCGCTATATTGAAAAAGTTTACGATATGCAGAGTAAGCGTTAATATTCAATCAAACGCACACACACACGCGCACACAAGCACACACAAGCACACGCACACACACGTACAACCACACATACACGCGCACACACACGCTCATATATATATTTATATATGTATATCCTATTTTATTCTGACATTATAATCACACACTATATATATATATATATATATATATATAAGATATGGTGATAATAATGTAAGAATTATATTATATTTATTGTTTTATCATACCATACTATATATTTCCTGTATTATTAATAATATATTTAAATATTGATGTATTAATCAAAGGAAATCGATTGCCCCACCTATCTAAACGAGATATTTAAAAAATATTTCTATTTCTTTTTTAATTCTTCGGAATAAAAATCCTTTGATTTCGCAGAATTTGTTTACAGATCAAACATTCTAAAACCGGACTTCATCCGATACTTGTTTTATTAGCCAATATCAATAAAAAAATTTCCTTTTTTTTTCGCCGTTTTAAATTTACAAATTTACTTTCGAAAATATTTCCCAAGGGCACGGAATAAAAGCCATTACTGATTACTTGTCGGTCGATAAAAAGCCATAAAACTGAAAAAAATGTCATGGTAAATATTTTGTGTTTGATTCACTTTATTTGTTTAAATTACCCAGCGAAATTTTAGAAGTGAACAGATCTTATTGAACCGATTTAATTTGTAAAATGACGCATTTTTATTATTCCACATTTAAATTGTTTCTTACACGTCCACTTATATCGTGGAGATGTTTTGTCAGACGGCCAGTTGGTCGAATCAATTTCATTTAGAAAACTTATTTGGGTTAAAATTAGGGGCTCCTTCAGGATTTCACAAACTATGGTTACTCACGAAGGGGTTCTTACGCGTGAAGGTGTTATTGGAAGGAGCTGCTCAATCACCAACCACACATCTTCTGAGTCGACATTGTTAAATACAGTTGCAAGTGAAGTACAGAACGACAAGAAACAAATGCCGAGATAAGTGGAGAGCACATACAGCGCCTAGAATTCCCGAATAGTCAACCATCTTGTACTAACCAGGATCAACTTTGCTTTACTTCAATGACTTGACGAAAATCGGTGTGTCAACACGATTATGCCGTATTTTGGGTAAAATATAGATGATTTATCACTTGTAAAAAATTATTTATTTATACAAATGCATTAGAATGAGAATATTTAACAAACCATTATAATTATCGTGTTAAAAAACAAGATTTACGAGATTCATTTATTAAGTATCTATACATTTTTGTATGGACAATTTTATTGATAATGCACACATTACATTCTAATCCCTTTCAAAGTAATCTTCTCCAGTTGCAATGCCCTTTTTACCTCATTTTAACGATTTTTGAAAGGCCACATGGAAGTCCTATTGTGTTTGTAATACGCTTATATATTTGTTGTTGTTAATTTTTGTTACATAAGTCTTAAACGTGTATATATAATGAGAGAGACAGCAACGGCATGTAATACCCAATGAGAGGATATTTGATATATAGATAGATAGACCGAGATTTTGACATTTATACTTTTGACAGTTCTGTGAACGGGAGTGTGTCTATAACATTTATATTTGACACATGCACTTTCTAACACATATTTTCTTAGATGATTCTTTTATTAAGGTTCTCATAACATAAATGGACAATACCTTTTCTGTTGAATAAAAACACGACTACCCAGATGCAAAAACACATGATGACATCCTTTATTTCATGACCGGTCCTTATTTCGCTCAAAGAATTCAAAGTTTCTTAACATGGCTTTTCTCTCTTATCTTCGCTTCCAATGTTTGGGGTCAGCATCTGTTTTTGACTTTTTTGTCTCTCTCGGCTCTTCTCGGCGCTTCACTCTCTTCACTCGCAGAGTGCATCTAAAACTCTACCTATATTGAGAACCCGTCACGTCATCGCATGATTAAACATGTGCTCCTCGCGCACGTTGCCTTGGCATGCGTCACGTTGCAAAACATCCCACACTGACATGACCCCACGGGTTCAGTAACCTATTTTCGAGTAACCTCTTCACAAAATATGTTTACAATTTCAATTGACGATTAAATTCCTTATTTTAATTTTCACAGAAACAAATTTCATCATTACATTCATTTTCCAATAAACATATATCTAACTATTTTGTGTGAGCTAAACAATTGCGATTCCACATTACATATTTTCAATAATATTCTGTATTTATTTCAGCTTATGAGTGTAATCCTCAATTCCAAATCTAGCTTTGCAAGTTCGAATCCTTGGCTAACCTATTTCATATTTACTCACAAGAACAGGCTTCTGTTATTGTAACATTTTGGTTGTCTTTGACTATAGGAAGGATAAGGAATTGATGTTAATCTTCGTAAATATCTTGTGAAGCTGTGGACTGGTGCATTTTAATGGTGAAATTACTGTTGACCCTATTTTAAAGCGTGCTGTCTTCTTCCGACGCAATCACTTTCTTAACTGCCTTAAAGCCTAAACATAGTATCCCTTGTTAACTATCTAAGTAGGGGCTTAGTGCATGTAGACTAGGTCTGTGATATCAGAACAGAGAGCATCAAATGTTTCTGGGTAGCTCGGACATTAACCAGGCTGAATAGAAAAAAAACAACTGAAACAGAAGTTTACAAATTTCTGGTGTCGAATAAAGCGCTTACAATATGTCATAGTTTTCAACTTTATAAACGTTTTTTTTTTACTTTAGGTTTTCATAAGAACATGCATATAAATAAGCATGTGTAGCCAACTGAGGCCAGGCCAAAGGCAATGTATTCTTTTTTAATTATGCCACCTTAGCAGCTATTTTACCGGCTAAAAACAAAACCAAAATTTTTCAACATTTCAAATACGCTATAAGATATGAGTAGAGACGTTTCAAAAACACATGCCCTTTATCGCCCGATCTCTATTCTTTTATCATTTACTCTCTCTATCTCTCTATCTCTCACTCTCTCACTCTCTCTCTTTTTCTCTCTCTCTCTCTCTCTCTCTCTCTATATATATATATATATATATATATATATATATAAAGAGAGCCGACTAAAGGCCTCCATTGGTATCCTCCACCTGCCTCCACCACCAGTACCCCATCGCCAATGGACTTCGCCTGATGGAATTTTTTCTTACCTTTTTGGATGTTGTAAGAAAGCAAAGTGAGCAAACTCATGGCTACCCACAAAATGATTTGATTTAAGTGGTAATCGCTTGTGTAGGACCACTCACACTTTTTGAAACAGCTGATAACATCAGTTGGTGCAAAATATGCCACGGAACTTATAAACAACTACATCTCATGTGTTGTAATAGAATTTTCCATCACTTAGGTAGACTGCCAACCAGACTTAAGAGCCACTACCTGCCCGTGAAGTGAGATATTGCGCGCCAGGCACCAACCTGGGATTTCAAACTCCGCGCTATATATATATATATATATATATATATATATATATATATATATATATATATATGTATATATATACACACATACACACATATACACATATATACACATGCAAATAAGTGCAGGTGCAGCGAGTTGGCCGTTGACCCTAGGAGGGTTCATCCGCTCTTGTAGGATTTCTGGGAGACTAGCCACCCTCCTCACCAGGCAAGCTAGTGGGAAAAGCAGTTTAGTTGCCGGTTACCCGACCCTGCAACAGGTAGTACTAGGTTACATGGTACCAGTAAGACATTACGTTGCATGATTTTTGGACCACAACAATGTGGTACTTCACCGTTTTCTAACCACAACAATGTGGTACTTCACCCGTTATGGTGGCAGATGGTACACCCTTGTTGACTGATAAGAATGACATCCTTAACCGCTGGAAGGACCATTTTGAAGGAGTGCTGAATTCTTCTTCTGATGTTGACGATGATGTGTTGAGTTCTTTGCCTGCAAGAATTCAAATTCCAGAACTAGATGTGATTCCTAATTTTTCTGAAGTTCTCGAACCTGTAAAACAAATGCTACTGAGAATGTGTGCAGGTGGTGATGGTATACCGGCTGAAATATTACAGGTTTGGGGGAACAATTTAAAAAAAAAAACTTTTGGAATTATTCATCAGGATCTGGGGAAGCGGTGCTGTACCTCAGCATTTCAGGAACTCGCCAATAATCCATCTCTTAAAGAATAAAGGAAAGCGCATTGATTGTGATAACTACCGTGGAATATCTCAGCTCTCTGTGGCTAGAAAGTATTAGCCAGTGTAATATTGAACAGAATAATCATTCATCTAGTAGACAAAATTTATCCTGAGACGCAGTGTAGTTTAAGATTTGGAAGGGGGACAATCGACATGATCTACTGTTTACGCCAAGTTGCAGAGAAGGCACGTGAGAAAAATCAGGATCTGTTTGTCGTTTTTATCAACGTTTGACTCTGTCAACAGAGTCGCACTTTGGACGGTTTTGAATAAAGTTTGAATCCCTGAAAAATGTTAAATGTAATAATATCCTTTCACGAGAATATGGAGGCACGTGTAAGAGCAGAGGAAAGTTCTCTGAGTAATTCAAGGTAAAAACCGGTACGAAACAGGGTTGTGTGATGGCACCTGTGCTCTTTGCCATCTTCTTTTCACTCAAGCTCGAGCATGCTTTTAAAGATTACACGCAAGGTGTCCATTTTGAGTTTAGAAATACCGGTTTTTTTTTTTAATCATCAAAGATTCAAAGAAGCAAAATGGTTCGTGATTTTCTTTCTGCAGACAGTGCTGCATCCTGCCAACTTCATTTGAAGAAGCAAAAGAATTAGTTGACAAGTTTCCCAATGCCGCAAAAGCATTTGGTTTGACGATTAGTATTAAAAAGACAGACGTTATCTACCAACCAAAGCCCACCCCGTTGCAGCAAGGTGGTGTGAATATTCCGAAACCAGAATATGTGGAAGCGCCTCAGACAATTTTAGTGAATAGACTGCCTCTAAAGTATGTTTAATCCTTTGCGGCTTGGTTTGTGGGAGTAGAGCTGGCCTCGTGTCACACATGCAGCACAACCATTGAAGGCAGAGTGAAACAGAGCGAATTTTTGGCCCTCATACGTCAAACACGACGGTAGAGCCCATTATAAAGAGAAAGACAGACAAACATATACAGAAACAGACAGAGACAAAGATATATATATATATATATATATATATATATATATATATATATATATATATATATATGTTAACAAGCGCTTTCGAAAAAGTAGAACATCTTACATTCTATGCAAGTATACACAATGTAGAAACTATGGATGAATAGAATTAAGAGTGAGAGTTTAATTAAATTTATGATCTAATAAGTACCAATAAAACATAATTAATTAATTAATGAACATTCGTTTTTAAAAGAAATATGCAAATCAGTTATCCCGGTGAAATCGCTCGCATATTAATGAATGATTCTATTCAAAAGTAAGATTTATTAAGTTTATAATTAAAAAAATGAACAGGTTATTTATATCAATGTAGAAGCGAGTATATCACTTTATTTTAAAAGTAAATGGGTAATTGTCTGAGAAATAATAAAAAAACTTACATGGAAAGGTAAAATATTTATATATTTTACGACCGGCAACACCGGGCACCCTGTAAGTATCTCTCTCTCTCTCTCTCTCTCTCTCTCTCTCTATATATATATATATATATATATATATATATATATATATATATATATGTGGGGGGGTGAGTGTGTGTGCGTTTGGTGGGTGTGTATGGGATCTACTCTTTGTGTGTGCGAAGTCTTTCTACCAACTCCCTTTCTGTATATTTTGTCTAGAGCTAGGTAACTTTAAATCAAGAGGACTTGACCTTCGGGAGCATTTTCGAGTAGGTCTATAGTCTCTAAACATCTTGTAAATGGTCAAATTTAATATTTAAAAGCATGCCTAGAATTAAATCGATTACCTTTAAAGCATGCGTACATAAACAATTTTGCCTTGAAGTCCCAAAATTTTTATTTTATTTTATCGAACTTGCGATAGGTCAGACAGTAACGACAAAAGCTGGAGCGCTAAATAACGAGTAGGTTTGGAGCGTTGAATGTTTTGGTTACGATTACAGTTGATAACTCCATTACTATAATAGTGGGTACTACACAGTATTCAATAGAAAATGTGCCGTATCATAATAAATACAAAATCTGCAATTTCTGTTGCCAAGTTCGCTGGAAGAATGGTGGGATGATTCTACCGTTACAGGATGTATCTCACGGCTTATGCAATTCGTTATCTATATAAAAGCCAAGGGCGTTCATGATTGGAGTATTGTTGACACATCTGGTCAGGAGTTGCTAGAAGCAGCTTATCCTGCCTTGAAAGATTATAAAGGAAGCAAAATTCGTAATTTAGTGGGGGATGGCCTTTTCTCTTCCCTGCAACCACTTTTCCGAAGAAGGGACATTCTTGGGCCTGTCTTAGTTTTACCGTTACTTCCACGGCAAATGATCGTCTGAGCTCCAGTCTCTGTTCCCCCCTCGCCAATCTCGGGTAACCTCCGTCTAGCTGAAACCGCTGTCAATAACACTACCCACGCTTAAAATGTGCCTAAACAAAACGTAGATTCTATGAACAATAATTTTTTCTTAGAAGTGCACACCTGTGGAAATCCGTTTCGTTTGCCCGCTCCCCAGCTAATTACAACCTGCCTGTCTTCAAGTAAAGCATAAACAAATTCTTGATGAACAGCTCCCTTAAGTAAACCAATCTCCCAAATTTCCATTAATAACGAGTACTCCAATATTATACCGTTGATAAATGCACACTCAAGAACCGTTACACTCGAGTGGCCTCAGGACCTTGATACGTGGTGACTCTTATGTAAAAAACAAAGCGTATTTTGGGACTAGGATGTCTGCAAGTATATATATATATATATATATATATATATATATATATAACGAGACTAGGATAACATGCCGTGTTTTAGCCAGGTCTCACACAGAAAACTGATTCGTCTGCATTCACGTATCTTTGTAATGTGTATGTACATAAAGGAATGTATGTACACTACGTGTCAAATTATTTACGAGATAATTTGTTTTTTACCAGTTTCAGAAACGTATCGGTGGTTTCGTATCAAAAGTTTAGGAAACGTTGGCAATGCTGAGCTGCGCGTGCTGTAAAATTTTCGTACTGTTCCGCACAATGTAAAAAACTTGCCATCGTAATTGCTGAATCCACGGTGTTTTAGGGGTGTCAAATTATTAACAAGAAATGTTGTTTCCTCAATAAAATGGGGTTGAGTAGTTCTGAAAAGAGTACTATTACAGAACAGCTAGCAAAAAGCAAATCTACTATCGAAATAGCGAAAATGAGAGAAAGGTACAATCAAACTGTGAGGAACTTTGCCATGAACCCTACAAATGCACGTAAGAGAGGTGATAAAGGTAAGTCTAGAATTGTTTCACGCAGTTCTCTACTCCAAATAAAACGTGAAGTTGTTAAGAACTTTGAACAGACAAGTTGAGAAGTCTTTGACCAAGCCGGATTGAAGGATGTCTAAAAAAGGACTCGATGTCGCCTTTTGAAAGAAGTGGCAAAGTCTGTTAAGCCTGTGACAAAACCTCCATTAAAGCAACACCACATGCAAAACTGATTGAAATGGGCAGAGGACAACATGAAAACAAATTTTTCCAAAATTTTGTTCATGGATGAAATGCGTGTCACTCTTGATGGCTCAGATGGCTGAGCAAGGGATGGGTCCTAGATGGCCGGCACCGTCATCAGTATTTATGGCGCCAACAAGGTGGTGGTAGGATAATGAATTGAGCTGGGATTATCGGAAGTACTTTAGTTGACCCATGGAGAGTCTCAAATTAACGTCAAATGCTTACATAGCTTTTCTGAAAGAGCACTTTGAACCATGTCCGAAGAAGCAAAGGTTGACGTTCAGAATAACTATTATTTTTATTCAGGATAATGCTCCCTCGCATGCAGCAAACAAAGCAAAGGGGAATTGCAACAACAGGGGTTCCCTGTGCTACAGAATATGGAGTGGCCTGCAAATTAACCCGATTGAGAATTTGGAGAATCCTGAAGCGACGCCTCTAGGCAAGTAGACGCCAATTTAAGAGCAAAGATGTGTTGTGGTGTGCTCTCCAAGATATATCGCGAGGGATAACTGCTGACGAACTCACATATTTGATTGATTCTGTAAACCAAAGTTTTTACAAGTCATTCATAAAAAAGGATTGCATATCCCTTACTAATTATCAACGTAGACTTAATTGCTATGTAGTTGTTGGGTTCTAAACATTTTTCCTAGTTCATGTAATGTTTGAAAATTATTTCAATAAACAAGTTATGGGTATACTGAACCTTTTCCTAACCTCGTTAATAACTTGACACACTGAAATCAAAAGATATTCCTGTCTTCTGTCATAGTTTCGTTAATACTGCTTTTAATACGTTTATTTTCTTACTAGATTAGCTCTATTTTGTGCTAATTAACGGTAACTCTTTTTTTTATTACAGCCTTGACTTGAATCCGGTAACTCACATTACCTGTAGACTTGCTCTTTTTGTTCTTTTTGTTCTGAAATCTTTTTTTTTCATGTATGCTACAAACGAAATGAAATCTCAACACTAACGTACAACGTAATGTACATGCAATAACCCTTATCCCTGAGTGGCTTCCGGGCCTTGATAATGGTGACTTCTTGTAAAAAAATAATAATATTGCAGGTACTTTCTTTAAGTTTAATGGATGTGTATGTATTAAAATTAGGATGGAATTGGATAGAGTTATGTAGAATGCGTCTTATTTTAATAGATATTGATGAAATTTTATTTCTAACAATGACTGAGGATCTCTGTACACCCATGGTTTATATGAGGATTATATATATAACTGAATTAATTTTGATACATTATGAACAAACATAATATGTATTTAAGCAGAAGCTTGTTTTATGCATCTGAAAGTGTCTAACAGTAGGAACCTATTTGATATAAACCTATATAAATATTTTAATAGTGAACAAGTAATGTCACTGTAAAATATACATTTTTATTTATTCCACACTTTTGCAGTTCGTCAAAAGTAGCCACCGCAATTATGAGATGTTATACGTTTTTATTGTCTTGATCTTTTTTCTTTATAAACAAAATTCCATGAATTAAGTAATTACTTAAACATAATTATTATACAATAATTTAAAAATAATTAAAATTTCGCCTAGCAATTTTTATGTTCGTAGAATTAATCTACTGAAATTTTAGCAAGAAATAATTTGATTATCTTACATGGCATGAATGTTTATTAGTTTTGTTTGACAAAACACAAAAAAATCATCTTAGGTAATAAAAAGTTAAAGAACACTCAACTTAAATCACGATCAATATTTCTAAAATTAAAACGACGTCAATAAACACTTTTTAAAAAATCTGGACGATTAATATTTTTAATAGTAAACCAACCAACAATGTATTTTTTAAAACCGAAACCAACATTAACTATTTTTATAACGAATACGGAAGAAAAAGTTAGTTTTACTGAAAAAACGAACGATAAGATACCAAAAATAAAAACAAATAAAATTCAATCAAATTTAATTTATAAAAAAACGAATAAAATTATAAGGGCAGAAATATTTGAAACATAAATATTGCAGCATTACAAAAATCGGGCGTCGTTTACAATCCATAGATATTTGAGAAAATGGTTGAGAAAATATAACAAATAAATTTGAAATTACTCTTCTACCTTGTTAGATAATATTTTAGTGGTTTTACTTAATGTTAAATGTCTATTCGGTTCGAAAAACAAGTAGTGTCCAGCGTTAAAACAGAAAAGTGGCACGTGATATATCTTATATATTTGGTGTCTAGACAATGAGTTAAAAATCAAAAATATACATACAAAAACTTTATTAGAAAACACACCCTATAAATACCACTGGAACATTAATTTTCTGGGTTGATATCAGTATTTTGTATATTATTGAAGTTTTGCAAGGATTTCAAACATATTTGATACCGTTTTTTTGTGCTAGTGTTACTCTCAAAACGATTTGTTTTTCGAGCCAAATAAACTATTTACATTAAATAGAAAAACTAAAATCTCATTCAGCCATGTCTCAGAGTAAATTATCTTGCCTTTTCCTATATATTTTTCTGACCACTTTTAAAATTTCTGTAGATCGTAAAATGAACTTCCAAAATATGTTGTAGAATTTTACAAATGTTAGACTTTTCCTGGTTTTATTTTTTTTTTTTTTACTAATATTGTCGTTCTCGTTGCGAGGTTAAAACAACATTATTCAACTGTTGCATGCTGCTTGTTGGAGGGGGGTCTAACAGGCATACGGTTAAAAATAATAATAACAAGCCATACATTTCGGTTACTTTCCCAATTTAAACCCTGGCCTTATGTAAAACATCAGGGTAAAACAGCCAAATGACACTGTTTTATAACAAACAATGTATTAATACGGTACCATTCAAAACCCATCTATAGTCTGAATTTTTGGAGAAAAATAAAAATAGGTTACACAGGGCTTGAGCTACACGATTTTGCAATGGTAAAATATTACGTTTCCCGATGTATATTCACATGGTTTACTATTGGGAATTTTTCAGAAAAATCTAAGGGGCAGAAAAGATTCTATTGTGAGAACAATTACCAACATGGGAGCGATAGTCCAAACAATCAACATTAATACTAATCCTCATTTCAAAAATTTAAAACAATTTAGCGAAATGGAATGCATAACATTTATAGAAATTTTGTTTAAATGGAAATGAATGTAATTTGAAAACTTTAGAAAATCGAGTAATGCTGAGAATTGTTGTCATTAAATTAAAAATAAATAAATAGTTATCCTGATTGCCGCCTTAATTCCTATGTCAGTCACATAAATTCTTTAGAGTGATATGATTTTAGAATTTCTTTCAAATAGATACTCTCTAATTTAACCATGTTTGTAATAATAATAAAAACGATGACTTAAAAATAGTAAGTTATAGCGGGGTTTGCATTTACGTATGACACGGGCCGAGACACACACTTCCCAGACTATGCTTATTTTTCAAGGCCAAATTCATAAAAGAAGCCACCCTCTTTGTGGTAAACAGGCAATTGGTGTTTCTATATGATTCGGGGAACACAATATTGAGTTTCACGTAAAGCAAATGATACCTACGTAATTGTCGTGGTGAAACTGCTAACATATCCAACAATTACAACATACACAAGGAGATAAAAAGACAATAATTAATATAAAAAAAGAAATTTGTGAAATTGGTGTTTACGAGCAAAATGCAACAAAAAATAACACTACATTTGCAGACTTGCCTTGAAATAATAATGTTTATATTTAGAAACCTATTATTTAACATGAGGATGGGAAGGTGTTTTGCAACTATTTTGTATTTTGATCTAACAGTTTAATAAAGATGATATCATAAAGATTGGATTTTATTTGTTAGTAAATGCAAAAACACCAAATATTTTTTTAATTATTGTAAACACATTAAATGTATCAAATATCAGGCGCTTATGCATTATACAGGCGTGGCCATTTTCTTTTGTTGGATTTCATTGAACAACAGATAAGGACGCAAGTTTTCACTCTAATTCAACAAGGAGACCCTTATGTATTACACGGGCGGGGGCATTTTGGTTAATTGGGTTTCATAAAACGACCGATAGGGGTGCAACTTTCCAATCAAATCTAACAGTGACAATTATTAAAACAGTATTTTCTGATAGTGTTACTTTAATTCAAACACTGTTTAATTAAAGTCATATTTTTCTCTTAGAGCGATTTTTTTCTGTTAAATTGTTTGAAAAAAAAACAGTGATGATTCAATTAAAAATAAAATGCTACTTGTTCGAAAAATAAAACCTCTCCAATTGTGGTTTAATTTTTATAAAAATTCTATTTTCTTACAATGAGCTTCCGTTAAATTGAAAAAAAAGATACACTGTTCCTATTTATTCTCTTTCCACAGAAGGCAGACAAAGACACAAAGGCGGTTAACGCTAAATGTGGTTAAAGCAAAAAAATAAATGATTATCTCAGTCTAGAAGTATTTCTCCTCAGCTGACTTAGGATAGAAAATATGATGTGTAGTACACTTCGCTCACACCCCAAAGGCCAAGTAATACATCTTTTATTCCAAAAATGTATTTTTCAACAAATGTTTTTTACAATTTTATTTTGAGACATTTTTATAAAATGACGTTTGGTTTTCATGTATTTTGGTGCTATTTATTTTATGTATTTATTTTGTCTATTTATTTTCTGTGTCATTCTTTTTTATTAAATTTAGGCAAGAAAACAATTCAATGGAATTTTTGGTGAATGTGAACTTTAAGCGTGATGTTCTTTTATGCTATTATTTATAAATTGTTATTTAAAATAAGAGGCGTTTTAACAATTGCAAGAAGAATGTGCTTACTATTTATTTCCAAGAAGAAAGTACTAAGTATTTATTTCATTATATTTACTTACCTTGAGGTCAATTTGGGCGCTAAGAAAACATGAGAACTTTTATCGTTGATCGATCGACCCCCCCACTACGTTATACATTCGGATACCTCGCATGACTCACCACCTAATGGGCATAACGAACATACGGCTTATCACATACACAACGTAAGAAAAATAAAACAAAAAACAACAAAATGCTGGTCCAAATTTGTACAAGATTAATCTGCTAAAGGGGAAAAAGTGTAAAGAACACAAACGCATATGAAAATGTGTTTTTAAACTCACGTAATAGCGATATGCCGCAAAATAATAAGAAGAAAAAGGAAATAAACACGTATACCCATTTAGCGTAAGTCCATCTAAATTTACTACGGTATTCCCTTATGAATTGTTGTGAAAATTGCGACTTTATTGATTTGAGTAAGGGTTTTGTTTTGTGTAAACTCTCAATCAAAGTCATAAGATGTCTATTGCTGGAATTTTAAAATTTTGTTTAAACATACAGGTGTTTGAGTGTATATTTCGCATTGAATTACGACTTATTTATTTTGGTGCGAAGAAATTATAACGTAAAATCTTCTATGTTAATTTTTTGTGTAACTAATTGTAATCAAATTATAATGTATTTTCAGTTTTGATTGTCAATGATGCAAAGAGTTAAGAGGTATGTTACAATGTTAATGTTGAATTTTGCAGCTTCTGTTTGATTTTTGGTTATTGAAAAAAAAAAGGAAGACCACAATATTGATCGTTGGGGTTTATATGAGATGTCCTATAATGACGTAAAAAATGATGTTCATTTTTTTGCTAAGCAGACCTGTTTTTGTTTGTTTTAATTTTTTCAAGAAAAAAAGGAACTGAAGATGTTATTGTTGAACTTTCAAGCTTTTGTGTTTTTTTTTTGAAAAAGTGACAATTGAATGTTTTGGGGTTTGTTGCTTGCCAATGATGGTTTTCCTCAATTGTTGAATTAAAATGGCTTGATAATTGTGTGTTAATTTAAATTATGTAAATCTTCAAGAAATTGTAATATTTAATGTAATGAATGCAATTATGTATGTTAGTGCTTGTGGTGGAAAATTGGAAGGCTGATTAAAACAGTTAAAAAGAAGGTACACACGAATATATTTTAGATTGAAGGTCAGCGTATCATATTACGATTTTAAAAAGGCGTCAGCGAATTATCTTAGGTTTCGAAGGGTTAGAGTTCAGTTATTCTAGTTTTGGTGAGGGTGTCGGGAATATTTTTGGTTTTGTTTTGTTTGCTGTTTTTCGTGGAATCTTTTCTCAGAATTTGTGTATATTCGACGGGGGGGCATAAAATGAAATGCCCTTGCATTGTTATAAGTAAAAATTCTTCAGGCTCATATGCTTATAGAAAGCGCGTTATAGCTGAAACTGAAGATGTCGAGATTTCCGCAGGACCTTAAGATGAAAGATGGTGCAAGACTTTCGGTCTTCGGGCGTTTTTAAAGTCTGTTTCTTGGGCATCTATTGAGACCTGAATATTATGCGTATACAATCACAATAGCACTGAGCCACTGTGTTACGACCACTCAGGTGTGAAGGTAGTGTAGAATAAATGGGGTCAGCATGAATGACGTTTTGACCAATTAAGATAATTCCATAGAGGGAGGGGTAGTATCAATATACCTGATCAGGGACATTAGAGTCGTATGAAAGAGGCATTTGATTGCTTCGACATCCCAACATTGGATGGAATTACCACACAACTTGTCGCTAGTATAGTATCCGCTAGGCACTGTGTGGTTGGTTCAAAGTGTTAGGTTTGTTAAGATGGAGATTTGCCTCTTTTCAATGACTCTGGCCGGATGGTTGTCGCATCCGGATTGCGTGAAGCCCAAGTAGATGTGTATGTTAAATCAGGTCTTGAAAATTTGTGGGCCGGCTACCAGATATGCTGTAACTTAGGGGTTTTGTTTTGTTCCCCAAAATTAGAGAGGGTTAGGACGATGCTGGATTTACATACGAGGTTAAATATTATATTGTGTTCAGGAGTGTGTGCCAAAAGATTTTTTCTCGTCACGATTTTTTCGGATCTTTTCAAATCGGCAAGAAAACACAAAAGGGATCCTATTATAAAAAGATGTTTTCCGGGATGTGTAGGTTCTAAAAGGGACTGGTTACAGAGACTGCCTTCAAGTAAAATAGCTACTCGACACAGAGATTAAAAATACGGACGGAGTTCTGTGGGCTAAGAACAAACCGGTCACCAGTTTTATGAGAGTTCTCCCAATACAGACATGGACAGGTACAAGACCAGTGAATCCGTTGTAGCAGGGTAAGTGCAAAAGAAAAGGACTGAAAAGAGCGCTGATAGCAATAAATCAATCAGAAAGGGGTATGAACGGAGAAAAATAATTACAATAATACTTTTAATAGTAGGAGCACCAGGAACAATTCCGAAACACTTAGAAAAAAGAATGAAGCAAAATTGAATTAGAAGAATCATTGGAATACAATGAATTGGAAGCATTGGAATACAGCAAATATCAATAATGAAAAAAGCTGCAATATTAAGGAAAACACTAGAATGTGGAGACTAACACATATAAGCCACATGCGCGGACCAGGAAAACTGTTGCAGAAGCAATACATGAAGCGCCACATGGAACCAAAATATGCAAGCAACATATCTATATGCCCTCTACCCCCTATCTCCCTCATTATCCCCCCGAAAAAAGGAGTGAGACCAAGTAGTCAAGAAGAAAAGAAAATCTCGAAGTGAAAGCACTGACGAGACATCCGTTGGACAAGTGCGAAGAAAACTGGGACATTGGGGATGCTTATTGCCATTCCAATTTCAGTGAAAACCATAGGATGTTACTAGTGAGAACTCAATTGTAACTGGCTGTTGCGATAATGCAATTTTTTTTGCAAATGTAATCGACAAAGATGGAGAGAATTGGAGACCGGGGAGAGTTTCTTTTAGAAAACACCACAATAAGAGACCTTTAATGACTTTTGTAAAGGCTCCTTGTGTACTACTACTAATAATATGCTACAGAAAAGTATAGACCCTCAATGAAACAGTTTATTTCAATAAAGGTATAATTTATAGAAGAAAATAAAAATAAATGGCCACAAATTAAAATAAATAATACTTACTTTACATTATCGTTGTTTTTCTTAATGCTACGACCCGTTTATGTATGGTATTGATCAGTTGATGAATATCATCTTGAAGAATTTCACGCAACGTCTGGCGCAATTATGCTAAAAGTTCAGGCTCGGCAGATGGCTTTGTTTTCTTTTTACGAATGTTTCTGTCTATTATACCCTAAAGGTTTTCAATTTGGTTCATATCCGTGGACTGACTGACGATGAAAGTTTATTAATCCCATTTTGGCTTAACCAAGTTTGTGTCGCCTTAACAGAGTGACAATTAGTTCCGTCTTTCATTAATAGTGGATTAACTTGGTTTATTTACTACCTGAGTATATTGGTAGGCGTCTTTCATGTAATATTTAAATATATTTAGCAGACTTGATGTGTCCTTACTACTCCACCATATCTGAGCGACACTCACTTCAAATTGTAGTCCATACCATAACAGAGAACCTCTACATATCTCAGAGTTAGCTGCAGTCTTTTTAACTATAACATCTGTTGATGAAGTTTCCATACCTATATTCTTTCAATGTCGGGATAGTATGCAAATTCTGTCTCATGAAAGAAAATGGCAGTAGTAAAGGGCTCTCATCCATCTCATGAGCTCTGCCGTTTCTGCGCTTGATATGGATAGGACAAAAAGGTTTTCTTTCTTGCAGGTGTATTATTATAGCTCAGCTGGTAAACATATAGAACATCTATTCTGTGGCTGATATTAGCCTGTGTCGAATGTCAGAGGGTTTGCATCGAGTGACCTCTTACACATTTCTTTTGACAAGACGCATAGATATTTCAGAGTTCGAGTGACGACATGAATAAAGTTTGGTGCACGCTTAGTCCCTCTTGTTAATTGTACGATCACTCTATTAACAGCAAAAACGGTATTGAAAGATTTTCTGCTTTTTGCGTTTACCACCTTCATATTGACCCACAATTCATCCCGGCCGAAATCCTGATAGATCCGATAATACTTGTGTCCGTGGCATTTTCACGGTTGTTTAATGCAATTTAATTTCACCAGCATTTGTACAAATAAATAATAAACATATATTAGTATTGGGAAAATATTTATCTTAGTGACTATTCTAATCTGTCATATATGTATGTATATATATATATATATATATATATATATATATATATATACACATATGCCCTAGTTTCTAATAATAGTAGCCATTGAACAGTTAAAATATATTACAAAAGAGTACTTTATAAAACATTTCTTTTGCCAACTTTAAAGGTTTGCCGAAGCTTAATAATGATAATAAAAATGTGTGTGTATTTTAGCAGCTCACTACTCAAGCACGTCTGATTGAACACAACAGAGTTCTTCTTATCAATTTTGTTGAATATTTTTTCAATTTGACAAGCGCCCTTTTTTTCGGCTGGTATGATGCATATTATGACGCCCAAATATTGTTGTTCGGCCATATAAGTCTCAAGCGCTTTCTATCGGTACATTTGATCATCGTCAGGAGCGATGGTTGTTGCTGTCGTTTTCCTTTTCTTTTCTGAGGCTTGCCGTATTTATAATTTTTTTTATAGTGTATAAACGGGATTGACAGTGGCGAATTATTATTATTCTTAATTTTGATTTTCTTATTTTATGTTTTATTTATTTTGTTTATTTATTGTTATTAGGGTCAGTTAATATATTCTTCCGGATATTAAATAAAATTCGATTTATAAGGGTCTGCATCAATCGCTCCTGATGACGATCGGATATACCGATAAAAAGCGCTTTAGAATAATATGGTCGAACAACAAATGTTTGGCATTATTATACAATATGCCAGCTGAAATAAAAAAAAGATCGCTCGGCAAATTGAATAGCTATCCAACAAAATCGGAAAAAAGAAAAACTCTGCCGTGTTCAATATGCGCGTTTGAATGTATATATATATATATATATATATATATATATATATATATATATATACATATATATATATACATATATATGTATATATATATATATGTGTGTGTATATATATACACATAATATACAATATATATAGTCTTTGAAGTTTTTTAACATTTGAAACTACACAAAAAAATTACTTTTTATCATTCGTTAAAAAAAAACACTCAGTCAGTAAGTCATTTAATCACCTGCAATCACTGCATCAACTCTCTCGAATTTACTATAATACCAATTTTTTTTATTTTTCAAGGGATCATCAGTTGTTTACCATGAAACACTGTTTCGGAGATTTAAAAACAAAACAGTATATTACTTCATGGCTCCCCAGCAGTGTTGATCAAACACCACCACCCTTAATCTTAGGAAGAAGACATGTTACAAATTTTTTTTATCCAATTTCCTATTCTTAATTGCAATTACTAACCTTTTCATAGTATAAAAATTAATTTCTTACCTGTGCGATTCATCAATTTCCACATTTAAAATGGATACATTTTTTTAATTTATCAGTCTTGTATTTATAAGCTTTGGATTAATCCATTTAACTACTTATCACCCCCACTATAATTAGTAGTTTTTATATTTACATTCTTATTTATTTAAAATTAGATATATAAAGGTTAAAAATATTATATGTTTACATATATACATTTTTTTTTATAAGAATTTATTATATGTAATTATAAATACATTTTATACATTGCTAATATAGTTTTGGATTTCCTTTATTAATATAGTCTGGTTTATCTTAAACGATTCAAAAGCATCAGGATAACGAACAAATGCTTTATTTAACTGTTTAAATATTTTATTTTTATCCCCACCTTGTTTTATCATCCATATTACTAAGCTAGAAACTGGTGGTATAAAATCTGTTAATTTTAGAGTAACGCGAGCTATTCTCAAAAACTCTGACATAATGGTTCCATAAAACACAAAAACAGGACAGGTGCTATCCTTATGGGGCATACGTACTATTTTAAAGGGGAATGCGTTTCTTTTATCAAATATTTTATAAAGAAAAACCCCATCCTCAATTTTTATATCTAAATCCAGAAATGTAGCCTGTTGTCCTCTATGTTCACAATTCAATTTTAGTTCGTTTGAATATATAAGATGTTTATTTTTTTCGAATTCATCATTATCGTTTATGCATATAAGGACATCTATAAATCTATATAAATAAATATATATATATATATATATTGTATATTATGTTTATATATGTAATGGTAAAATACATGTATGCTTCAAGAATAGTGATTTTAATTTTTCATGAGGGTTATTTGAAGCATGAAAACGGTTGTGTTGTTTTTTTTTTAACTTACTGTTTATTTTTTTTATTTTTTTATGCATATAAGGTCATCTATAAATCTATATAAATATATATATATATATATATATATTGTATATTATGTTTATATATGTAATGGTAAAATACATGTATGCTTTAAGAATAGTGATTTTAATTTTTCATGAGGGTTATTTGAAGCATGAAAACGGTTGTGTTGTTTTTTTTTAACTTAATGTTTATTTTTTCATTTTGTAAGTGGTTATCCGCTCTTCTTACAAAAATAGCATGGAATTTAAAATGAAAGACATTGAAAAAATGGAAATTTGTATTTTGGACAGAGTCTAGCAACAATGTTCGGAAGACTCATCGTGAATTATTTTTACTGCTTGTAGAAGAAGAATAAAGTATTGTGTTTGTTTTATTTAATTTTTGCAACACATTAGCAATCGGCAAAAAGACGCAATTATTGCTATATATATATATATATATATATATATATATATATATAATTTACTATAATAAAGAAATACCCACAAACACTAGTGTTTCATCCTTTCGGGAATCATCAGTGCACGGTATCACGATTCCAACCCTGGCAACAGAAGTCATATCTGGCTTTATTACCAAGGAGCCGCACCATTCGACAACCGTCAACCGCAAGAGATACAGTTGAAATTGAAACATTTATTCATTATTAAATGTTTTTAACGTCAGTCAGAGTGATCTTATCATTATATGACGATATACGTATATATATATGTATATATATATATATATATATATATATATATATATATATATATATATATATATATATATATAAGAGAAATAACATTGATGAATTTATTTTTATGGCGCAATTACCAAAACCTTCGGTATTTTCTATCGCTGTGCATTTACCTTTTCTTTGTACTGTAAATATACATCCGAAAGAAAAAAAAATCTTACACAAATATAATTTTAATTAAATTATTCACGAACACACTAAAAATCGTACATTTTTAAACTGTTTTAATAATCAGAATTAAAAAATACTATATATACATTTGATTTACGACCACTTCAGAAAGCGCCCGTGATCTTCCGACATAGATTTTGAACGGAAATTTTACCCGGTACAAGCTGCATTCGTCGTCTCCTCCAAGTTTTGATTAAAAAGATTAAACTAATTAGACATTTGCAATCAGTTGCTGCAATTCTGGCGGTAGGTATCGTCTGTAAATTTGCTTCACATATGATAGCACATGTGGTTATAATAAGACCATTTTGAGGACTGATGCATGAGACTCGGGAATTCATAGGAATTCCCTGAAAGTTGTTCTGGGTTTTCTACACGTGAGTCATTTTGAAAAATATATGGCTCTCCCATAGTCACCTTATTTAACGAGCGTTTACAATAGTGAATAACACCTTTATATAGCAATCTCAATTGAATCTGGCTTCATTTACGAATAAGTACGGAAACTTAGAACTGTCGTAGCTTAGAAACACACAAAAAAATTATACACATTAAGGTTATTTCGTCCTTTTTATTGGTTTAAGTTTACGCCGGACAGCAATAGTTATGTTGGTTCTAAGAACTCGTCTCTCAGTAGAGAATATTTTCGCAGCTACCTATGTTGCTTGGGTGAAACGGTTTTGTGAGAAGTATCTCGAATGGCGATTTTCCTGGAACCTGATAATCAGAATAATGCTTTTGTTACATTTATAAGATGAACAGTAAATATTCTTCGCAGTAGGTATTACCCACCATTAAAATATTATCTCAGTTCGAAAAGTCACATTATTGCAATTCGTATTTGTTATTATTTAAATGCCGCGAATCATCATGGGAAACAAAAGATAAAACTAAACAAACCAAACAAAAAGCAAAACGAAAAACAAAAAGCAACAGATAAAATAAAAATAAAACATTTTCAAATCAGATTTATGAGAGAAATGCACTTTTTCGTTGACTAATGATTAAAGAGGGTAAAGTAATGATTATGTAAGGAAAACAGAACAGAAATATGATTGAACATTTATTTATGGTTCGAGTTCCAAGTGTTTCTTACTCACTCAGTGCCACATTATATTTTTAAAAAATACAACATGGACCTTGGATTTCATTTTGGAAGCCACGTAGCAATCTATTCCCTTAATTTTTTCATATTTCATGAGCGATGTTTCTGACAAAGAGGCAAGTGCTTCTGTTTTCTTCAGATTAACGTTATCAAATGTTTACTTCTGAAATAGTATTTTCAGTTCCTTACAGCACCTGTGTTCATGTTTTGCTTGGATTTTCTCATAACGAAGAACATATTTTATAAGGTCGCAATATCGCTATCTATGTACCTCGCTAAGTTAAACATTGCATCGCCTAAGTATTGGTGTTGATTATTGAAGATGCTCGATAAATTTCAGGTGTTGTACAGAGCCAGAATTGCTGTAATCACTTTTCAATGTTCTGCTTTCAATATCTCTGTCGTGACTTTAAAATTAACATCTTACAACTTCAAAGTATTAAAAGACCACTGATCTTCTTCTTAGATTTCCCCTTTTATTTTAATGCGGCTAGAATTTTCATAATTCTGATTTCGCTGTTAACAATCATATCTAAACAAGAAATTGTAATTGTATTCAGATGCAGTAATCTCTTTTTGCAATTGCCGCGAATAAATACTTTAATTGAGTTAGCGAATTAATCCTCATATAATATTGTATTACTTGTCATTTTCTGACATAATCACATCGCTTATAGTAAGGCAAAAAAATAAAGCGAAAATTACCGCCGAATATCTCTTATTCGGTCGAAAATTGGGCATAGGGCTTTATTTCTAATTCAACCGGCTATAAATCATATTTGATTTTTCCTTTATTTTTTTTCTATGTAATACGGTTGGTTGGTTTGTTGTTGCGGCGCTCACCCTGAGTCAGTTAAGCTGGCGTCATCCAACAAATTCAGCATCTCGTACAATGGCCGACCAGGAGCGGCGGTCAGAGGCTGCTTCCACGACAAGCGTAAGCCATTCGTGATTCCATCGGCGGAGCTCATAAGGGGGAGGGGTTGAGGAATCATTGCAGTATCCTGTTTCACCGCCCTGGGCCAATTCTTGAGTTGACCATCTCGGCGTTACTTCCAGTCTGGTCGTGGTGCAGGGGCGACGATGAAATAAATGTATGAAGTCACCTGGGTTTTGGCGAAGCGCATGACCGAATAAGCGAAGGCGCCTGGCAAGGAGGGATTGTTGAAGAGAGCGTATCTTGCATCGTACCCGAACCGTGTTGGAGATAAATTGTTGCCAGCGGACACGTAGGATTCGACGTAGGCAGTGATGGTCGAATACCTCCAGCTTGCGAAGATCACTTGCACGCATAGACAAAGTTTTGCAGCAATAAAGCAGAATAGTGCGGACCGAGGCCTAGTTGACTTAAGTACTCGTTATCGACTGGTTAGATTTAAATAATTGTTTTGGAAGAAATTATTATTATTAAAAATTCTAGTTGTTATTTTGATACTGGACTTGCCTCAGGGACTGAATTGTGTTAA
The DNA here is from genome assembly GCF_053919585.1 of Euprymna scolopes. NCBI lineage: Eukaryota > Metazoa > Mollusca > Cephalopoda > Sepiida > Sepiolidae > Euprymna > Euprymna scolopes. The sequence goes on from NC_136491.1 coordinate 54,324,937, forward strand.
CTCCCAGATGTAATCCTTAACGTGAGAATCGAACAATTTCACAGTGAAGATAACAACCGGTCGATTAAGATTAACTAATAGTTTTGAGCTGTGGTGTGACGTAGTTCCTCTGATTGTAAATGAAGATAGATGCGATCGATCACCTATCCCCACACATCTACCTCAGTATTGCAAAAGCAATTTTTAAAATGGAGAAGGAAAGAGACGAATCAATCTATCTACCTACCTACCTATCTATCTATCGATATATATATATATATATATATATATATATATATATATATATATATATATATATCGCCTGTCCTCAGAACACCTAAAAGAACGTCAACCAAAATAGAAGTTAGAAACATGAGTCAAGAAATGCTGAGAAGCAGTTTTAACTGATAATTTTGGTGGTGAAATCAATAGCTGTAAACCGTTGTCTGCAATAGCAAGAACTCCGTTCGAATATCTACATAATATATATATATATATATATATATATATATATATATATATATATATATATATATATATATATATACAACACTGACTACCTCAACTTTCTCTAACAGAGACATAGTATCACCACTACAACGAGGGGCTAGCCAGCACAATAAGAATAGAAGGAAAATACGCCTGAACATATTTTTTTTTACTGAAGCCGAGCCTGGGCCTTCTCTGTGGGTCGACGGCAAGTCCTGCTGCGACATTCAGAGACTTCAACTGCCCAGCTAATTTCATCAGGCTATCACCATACTCCTCAACTCATTAAGGTAGACTTTAGTGTTGATTTTCAAATCGATTTCTAGGGTGCGAGGTAGCATGATGCGAGCCTTTCTTGACACTACACCAAAGACCATAACTTTGGTTCCATCTCTCTGGACATGTCCCCGTTATTCGAGGAAATGCAGCGATGCATTTTGATGGTGTTGGCAATGGTTCTGTTGCCATAAGTTTGATCGGTAGAGAGCAAGAGTTATACAGCTGTGCATCTCCGATCTCACTGATTGAACATTATTTCACTTTCAGGCATGATAGAAAGATTCTATTGTTACTTGGGATTTGTATACAACTGCCCAACCTATAGATGGTCTGAAACAACAACAAAAAATAAAGAAAGTTGATTTCCATCAAACGGAAATAGAATCATAAGACTTTTCTAGCGCGACTATTTTATCATTCAACCCTGTACATAGGGATATTCGGTGTTTAACGCGCATACCTGTATGCTATCAATATGAATAAACTTAGAATACTGTACAACCTAGAAATAATTGCATTTTCTTCGATCCTACATTATTAATGCAGTTTATGTATTTTTTTCTTGAGACAGCATGTATTTATAGATAGACAATGAGACGGGTACGTCACCACTGCACCATCAGTAACCCAACCCGCAGTTCACGCCGACGAAAAGACAGATTGAGGACCAAGAATGTCCTAGCCATGCTACAAGTGAACCGAACTGGTAAATGTCCCATGGCTGAAAGTTATTGTGCAAAAAAAGAAATCGATATTTGTGTACTTGATATTTAACGCTTCAAAGAACTATTCGTAAAGATAATTTTTACCACTTGTGGAGATTGCATCAGCAGAAATGCGTAACTTGTTATTCAACCATATCTAAACTATCAAAGATGCTGCAATGATATTTCAAAACTGACGACTGTATCAATCTTGCGTATCAACAGAAACTCTTATCTTTTGTATGAACGCGTTACGGATAGAGGTAAGAGTAATTATATTGACGTGAAATGTATTTGAACAGGAGTAAAAATGATGGATTGTCATTGTCAATATGACACATTAAATACAGCTTAAAAGATGCATGGGTTTCGAATGAGATAAAGATCTTAAAATAATAGATGTCATTCTTTATAAAAGTAATATTATGATTACGCCAGAGAAATATAAGTATCATTTATCTCTCTCTCTCTCTCTCTCTCTCTCTCTCTCTCTCTCTCTCTCTCTCTCTCTTTTCTACATGTATCTCTTCTTTCTCGAATGCTGTCTCTCTAATTTTTTTTTTCATTTTGATTTTTATCGCTCTTCTCCGTCAACTCATCTTCATCTACAGGCGAACATTTTATTTTTAATGCCCTCTTCACCATATTTTGTTTATGTATTAATTAAACTTACATGATATGGCACGAGGTTAAGTTATAAATCGAGTTTGCTCATTACGTTAAAAGATCTTTCATGACTGCATCCATTCAATAATATCCACCACAAAACTGACTGCGTATTTAACCTGTTATTTACGTTCTTACTAGGCTCTCTTCAGTCTATCTCGCTATGCACACACAACTACATACACACGTACCTAAACACGCACACACGAACACACACACACATATATATATATATATATATATATATATATATATATATATATATATATATATATATATATACATATGAGTTTCTTAAGATCATATATATCTATATATCTATAAAAGTGAGCATGTCTGTTCGTCTGTGTGTGTCTGTGTATCTGTGTACATTTCCCCACGCAATAACTCTGTAAATTTTCAGTCTACATACTCAAAATTTGCTATACAGGGTACTGAGATTTGGGAAAGACTTTGTAATTTGTTTTCGGCTACAAATTTGGCTTGAAGGGGTCAAAGTTCAACGATTTGACCTTTAAGAACTCTTCCAAACTCCTTTGAAAATTTTGGGTATAAACAATTGAAATTTTATATATAGGTTCCTTGGACATGGATGTAACTTAATAACTTGATTTTAGCCCAAAACAACAAATGTTATGGGAGTCATGATAGGGGTCAAAGTTTTAAAAAGTGACATCTGCGGTATCTACAAAATTACTCAGAGAATTTCTGGTCTAAATATTTGAAATTTTACATAATGGGTATTCAGAGATAGGGCAAGCTTTTTAATCGGCTTGGGTCGAAAATTTGAGGTATCGATATATAAATGTATGTATGTATGTTTGCATGTCTGCCGAAACTCTTTGACAGAGGCGACAGATTTTCACAAGATCAGTATCGTCTTAAGCTTGACCCTTCAGACGGCAAATACCGAAAAAATGGCTAAAACATTAATTTCTCCACTCTCAACTGGGCACTTTTCTACAGGGAGGAGTCACTTTTTTCGCCGATATTTTCGAAAGTCATCCCCTCTTTTCGATTGTGTAGCCTTACTTTAAGTCTACGTCACTCACGGGTTGACGGTGGTCGTAACAGCAAAGGCATCTCGTTTTTCACCGTACTTTTCCTCCTTCACGGTACGGGTTCGAGCCTGCCTTCCTACCACCGCTTTGTTTTTTTTTTGTGTGTGTTTTTTTTTTGCTCAACGTACACCTTCAAACACCCAGGCAACGCCGGGCTGAAATGATAGCATCCTATTAAAGTGAAAGTGTGTGTCTGTCTGTCTGTCAGTATGTCAGTGTACATTTCCCTACACAATATCGCTCTCACTTTTCGGTCTACAGACAGGAAATTATATATACAGGGTACTGAGATTTTGGAAAATCTTTGTAATCCGTTTTCGGCCAGAACTCATCCGCCAATTTTGGGTATAAACAATTGAAATTTTAGGTATCGGTTCCTTGGACACGAATCTAATATTTAAAACTCAATTTGAGCCTAAAACAATATATGTTACGGGGTCAATTTAAAAAAAAAAATACCGCATTTTGTTTTTAGGTCAAAATACATTTCCAAACACCCAGGCAACACCGGGCGGAAATGCTGGGATATATGCGTATGTCTTTATGTGTGTTTGTGTATGATTCCGTCTCTTTCAGTGCAGTTTTTGTATCTCTCTTGCACTTGTTTCACCGGCTTAATAGCCTCGATTTCTGTAGGAATTTTGTAGTCATATTGTTTGATGTATAACAATTCAAACTGTTTTTTATGTTACGTGTTCCCAAGACATTTTACTACATTGGATAATCAAGTTTCCACAGATTTTTCAGTGCAGGTACTTACACACAACATTGTGTCAAGTTGGCTTATAGCCGCCACAAATAAGACTTTACAACTAGATTAAGGTAGACACTTATTTCTGTATAATAAATTGTAAAATGTTAGCATTTTTCTTGTTTTAGGGTCTAGCCTGTTACTATCCCTCTTGTGGCCAGTTAACAATATTAACTCTATACGCCACCGTTGCACGCCTAGTTAGTTAATGGTAGTTTCTTTGTTTTTATTCGTGAGGTGTGTTTTGCAATTTTTTCTTACAGGGCGCACATATAATTTGCCTATTTTTTTCTCTTATTCTGTCATTCTGAATTGCATTGTTTTTTTTTCTATGCCAAGGTATTTTTATTTTTATTGTTCAATGCCACTGATCTCGATATTTTCATCAAGCTGTAAGTTTTCTATGTGGATCTATTTTCCATTTCTGATGGGGCACTTGACACACTTGTCCAGACCGAATCTCATACCAATATCTATAGAAGAGGTAGTTACAATTGGTAATACCTTATTTAATTCAACATCTGAACTGACATACAGCTAGACGTTCTCCATGCATAGCAGGTTCCTGACTTTTGTATTTGGGTCTTGTTGGGGGCCCTGGTTTTAGGCCCAGGTTGTAAGCACGCACACTTCTATTGAGTAATTTGCTTAGCAGATCTATTGCAAAGTAAAATAGTAAAAAAAGACGGACTATCTCATTTAAAATCCGATTTTTACGTGTGAAATTAATATTTAAATATTTCATAATTATGCCTTGTAATTTAACTAATAATAGTATTGTGTACGTATTTTATTTTAACATTTCAACCACGCATCTATCTCGGAAACATAATTCTTACTTTCATATTACGTAGGTCATGCTTTTTCTTTCAACATTTATAAAATATTACTGCAGACAAAACATTTTTTATTAACTGTTTTTTCTTCTTCAATTTAACATCATGGCGAGGTGAAAAAGAAAACAAATGAATTTAATTCTCGAATATTTTTATTGTCGGAATATTAAATTAAAACAAATAATTATTTGTTTAATTTCATAATATTGCATTGTAATTGGGAGTATAAATGTATTTCATACATATGTTATTATTTTTCTTATAAAAAAGTCCATAGTTTTCACACCAGAATGCCTGAAATTCAAACAAACTCGAAACTAAAACATTTCATTTTCAAAACATATTTATTAATTGAACAACATAAAAACAAGAGCATATTATATTATAGAAAAAAACATTTGGAGCGCCGAAACTTGTGATATTTTTAACTATATATTGCGTATGTGACATTGAAAATTTAAGGAAAAAAATTCAAAGACAAATTCATACATATTGAACATGTATCAACTTATTTTTCTTTGTAAAGATTTTGATTTCATATATTTTAAATATTTTTGTCTTTTCCTGCCTTACATATATATTCTTCCCATTTTGCTTACTTATATATTTTTCGAATATTTATCTTCCAAGTCATATTGTGTTTGTAACCCAGTTCGTTACAGCTTCATTAAACGTGGCCAAGGACACTCTACGATGCTCTCATATATTGGCATTTCTACTTTTTGTATATTTATTTCTATAATTACTTTTTCTATTGCGATCTCAGTAAAATTTCTTCTCTCTTTGTATATCATTTTTGCTTGTCTTTTCATAAGTGGTTTCCTATTTCTTCTATATACTTAGCAGAAAATTAATATATATATATATATATAATTATAAATATATATATATATATATATATATATATATATATATACTTATGAAACTCAAATGATCTTGAAACGAGTGATGCAACCCACTTTCCGGTTGACTACATCCGGTTGCACATGCGCGCATAAACATTTACCCATAACAACATAAACAAATAAACACAAATCGCTTCTTTTGCAGATTTTGACCCGCCCACTGAAATATTAACGTCATTATTTCGAAATTATTATTTAACATGGGAAGAGTGGGGTGTTTTGCGACTATTCTTTATTGCAACTATACTGTCGCTATTTTTTACAAGTAAGCCACCTTACCCGTTGACAAAAATAAGAACAATTGTATTAAATCCAAGATACTACTAGTACTACTATACTCTATCCGTCCCTTTTCCTTCCTTCCTTCCTTCCTTCCTTTCTTTCTTTTGTTTTACATTTATAGATGCAAAATAGTTGTGTGAGAACGGTGAATTTGTTGACACATTTACTAATCTGTTTCAATATTAGTTTTATTTTGTTTTTATTTATTAAGGTTTTATTTTTTTGTTTCAGGTTTTATTTATTATTTTTTTTAGATTTTAAGTTTCTATAACTTGGTTGAAGGATTCCAATATGGATTTTTTATTCTTATATTTCTCATCTGATTCGTAGAAAAATCATGTTTAATTTCCCAATTTTGGGCGATTATTCGGAAAAATAGGTAAATTTTCATGAATAGGGAGGATTTTTTTCATGTTTGAATGACCCCTCCGTGATTTTTCATTTTAATATACTTTCATAGAAATATTTCTGTTATGTCAAAAAGAAAACTATTTTCTTTACTTCACATTGGTCACACTCATACATGAATTCCATAGCTAATATAACATACAGACCCAACGGGTCACGGGATACTATAAAAATCAAAATCAAGATTTTGAGAAATAATAAGTACTAACTATTTCTATCCTTGACTACATATTTTGATTTTTTAACGACAAATGTTCGTTTGTATTTAAAAAAATCTGTCTTCTATTGGCTTTTTTAGATTTTGATTAACTTAAAACTGTGCTTTTATCATCGATAAAAATATTTATTCACGCGTGACCATGCGTTTTCCTTACTTGGACATTTAAAATATCACAGTGAAGGACCTCCGCAAAGTACTCGCCTTTCTAGTGAAACCATGCCATAGAAAATGAAAACAAAGACAATATTTCTATCTGACGTAGGTTAAATGCTCGTCGAAAATCTTACATTTTTGAGCAATAAATGTTTATTTATTTGTAAAATCTAATAAGGGTTGATTTTATAATCTTATATTTTGAATTTAAATTTAAACACCGCATCTATCATGGAGTAAAACATTTTCATGATGTAGCTATTTACTATGCCTCCCCACGGGACAGAGTTAGACACCAGGGTCGTTTTTTAACGTGGAGAAAAGGTACAAAAATATAAATTGTCTCAGTCGAAAGAGAACAAGTAATGGAAGTGCAGCATCTGAAGAACAGATACCACACTTTGATCTTGACAACACGCGAAGACGACTAATTCTGACTCAAATATAAAAAATAACTAGCAGGACCTGAGGAAATTCCACAGTGGCGTCTTTTATATGTAATATATTGTTGCAGAGTATTCTGTGGACGGTCGTCGTTAAGTGAGACCCGCGATATTATTATAGCTAAATTGTTAAAGCTGTAAAATATTTATCTAAATAATCTAGTTAATGCACTGTAAAAATATATTTGGTTATTACGGTTTATCACTAATATCTTTATAAGAGTCTGTGAATATTTACACTGTATAGACGCCTGATGCAAATGAAAACGTCACCAAATATGTATACCATCTTTAGATAGAACATGCACTGCCCTTGGATCTTAGCAAGAAGACCAAGAATGCATTATTTTATTTTCATGTACGGCACAAAAATAACCTCATTTTTTATTTTAATTTATTTACATTGCGTCTTCACTCATAACATTAACTAAAAAGGATAATAGAATGTGATAACATGTTGCAAACCTAACATAAGCATATCTATTTAATATCTATTTAATATCTATTTAATACCTATTTAATATCTATGTAATATTCTTTGTATGTTATCACTTTCTATTTCCTTTCAATGGTAGCATCTCCCGATCGAATAATTTATAACTTAGAAAACGTACACACGTACGTACATACGTACATTAAAGGTACTTCATTACTTATATAGGAGAAAGTGTGAAAAATTCGTAGATGCTTCTTTCCTATGTAATATATTGTTGCTAGGCTTCCGGTAAACGTTCAGTGTGAATTGACACTCCGCGATATTATTGAAGCCGTTTTGTTAAAACTCTAAATTTATTTATGTAATTATCTAGTTAATGTAGTGTTAAAATATATATGATCATTATGGTTTATCTTCAGTATGCTTATAGGAGTCTGTGGCATATTTCTATTGTACGGAAGTCTGCCGGAAACGGAAACCTTACGGAATCATTATACCATCTTTAGAAAGAACCGGTATTAACCTTGGATTGTAGCCAGAATACCAAAATATATATTTTTGTTTCACGTTCGGCTCAAAAGCGACGTCATTTAAAAACAAAATCTTCATCGGGAGAGTCTTGCCATTACCGAAGAAGAATAGGAGATGGTAACATAAAGAATACTAATTCTAATCATATATAGTTACTGTTGAAAAACATCGCACAGACATAGCTTGCTATTGACACCCGGGTCAAAAATAATAAAAAAAAAAGAATACACACTATGTATTTCTAAGCTTACAAAGGTTCTATACTCGCCGAAAATATTTGATCTTTAAATAAATTTTGTTTATATACAAACATATCTGCGTTGTATTGGTTTTATGAAATTGCTTTTTCTGCTTAGATAAAAAAAACGGTTTTATCAGGAAGAAAATATTTACAATTGAATTCAGCCGGGACCACGCGTTTTCCTGGCATAGACCTTTCGAATATCGCAGTTGAACGACACAGCACGGAACTCGCCATGCCATTATATTATGGCACAATAAAAAGGAGAAAAATACAAAACACCCTTTCTGTTTTTACAAAAGCGCGGTGCTCGACTAAAACTTTTTCATTTTTAAACCAATGAACGCGTGTTTATTTTTAACAAATATGCGCTGTATTGAATTCATAATCTTACGTTTTCAACTTGCATTTAAACTGCGTTTCTATTATGGCGTAAAAAAACCGCGCATAGTTTGTTCACATGCGACCACGCATTTTCCTGATTGAGACATTTAAATATCACGATGTACACTGCACGGATCTCGTTTCTCTAGTCGCAACACGCCATGAAAAAAGACTAAAACTTACAAAAATAAAACAGACACAAAGTATTTCTATCTTGATGAAGGCTGTATAGCGGACGGAAATCGATTTTAAACATATTATTTTTTATTTATGAATAAAAACTTGCATGAACTTAGGTTTCAGTTTAAATTAAACAACGCTTTTGTCACTGAGAAAAATCGTTCTTCAATCAAATTATCCGTAATTTGTAGTGACACCATGTTATAAAATTAAAAGTGAGAAATAAATAAAAACACAAATAATTTCTATATGATAAAAAATCTATGCTAATCGAAATATTATTTTTATTTTACAAATTAACGTGTGTTTGTGCATAAACAAATCTGCGTTGCATTGTCTTCATGATCTGACGTTTTCAATTTAAATTTTAAAACGCTTCATCCACAGCTAAACACAACTTAATGATTAAATCATCCGAATCTAACGTTTATGTAACACATGACCCGAAACAAAAAAAGAAAGAAAAAATTAACAATGAACTATTTTTATCCTGACAAAGGCGCTATGTTGACTTCATAGATTTTATTTTGGGACCAAAAAATGTTTCTTTGTAATAAAAATTGTTTGAATTACCTTCAGGATGTAAGGTTTTTAATTTAAATTAAAGCAACGCTTTTATGACGAAAAATAAAATCTTCATAATTTAATTAACACACAACTCGTATTCTCGTGACGTGGATATTTTAAATATGACATCTGAGCAATACCGCAGATATCTCACTTTGTAGTGTCACCATACTGCTAAAAAGAGAAACAAAAACCCACAGAACTACCATCCTTAACGAAATCGCTACGCTACCCGATTGCAAAAATAAACAAATAAATACTCACCACAGGAGAAGGCGTGGTCGCGTGTGAATCTAATTATGAATTTTCTTTTCTCCCTGATAGAAGCTTTGTGTAAATTAAATTGAAATGGTAAGTTTATGAAGCCAAACAAAAGCAGATTTGTTTTTATATGAAGAGACATCGCTGTGTCTATCGACACGAGCCGTTATGCTTATGGAATTTTAAAAATTCCGTAAGCTTAACGTCTCGTGTGAATAGAAATTGTTTGCTTTTCTTTTTTTCGTATTTCATCGAAAAACGAGAATCGCACGCTGTTCCTGAACATTTAATATGTAACCGTTCAGGTGTACCGCACAGATTTTGCTTTTCTAGTGAGACCATGCCACGAAAAAAATAAGAAAAAAAATACAATCTATTACTATTCTGACGAAGCCAATAAAATAGCTAGAAATTTGACTTCCGAACAAAAAAAATGTTTATTGATTTTTGAACAATCTCCTTTGTATTGGCTACATTGATGTAGATTTTCAATTTAAATTCAAGCAAGGGTTCTATTCCAGAGAGCAATGAATAATTATTTGGTCAACACGTGACTACCCCATCTCCTAATTTAGACATTTTAAATCTCAGCATGGGGAAAGCCTGTACGAATGTCACTTTTCTAAAGACATACTGCCGCAAAAAAAGACAAAAAAAAAACATAAACTATTCATATCCTGACAAAACTGATATGCCTGCATCTCTAAATTCTGATTTTAAACAAATAAATGTTGGAATATTTTTTGAAATTTAGGTTGTGTTGACTTCATGGACGTGCGTTTTTAATGTAATAATAAAGAGGGTTTCTATGATTGAGGGGAGCACATAATCATAATTCATTTTACACATGCCCACACCTTCTCCTAACTTGGACATTTAAAATATCAATGTTGAGGTATACTACTTGAATATCGCTTTTTTAGTGAAATGCAATGACGAAAGACGACGAAAGAAACACAAAATATTTCTCTACTAACGAAGGCGCGATGCACGCAAAAATTTCATACTTTTTAAACAAGTACATATTTTTTTAAATTTGCGTTTGATTAACTTCATAAACACATATTTGAATTTAAATTTCGACATTGCCTCTATCACGAAGAAAACATATCGATAATTCTGGCACAATTCAGGTATCAACTGTTTCTTGGGGTCTTCAAAGTACTATTTTTGCTTTTAACTTTTAAATATTGTAGTAAATTTTAAATAGTCTACCATATTTAAAACAGATTTCGTCGCTTATTAGTCTCTAACACCTAACGCGAGTTATTGAACGTGGCGTAAGATTTTTAAATCGCAAAATGATGCTGAACGTTCAACTAAGATTTGACGCCATTAACGATTACAATTGTTTTTTTTTAGATAAAAAATGAAAAAATATGGCTAATTTATTCTGTGTATAAAGTGAGCTTAGTTCTTAATCCAGTAAATGTTCTAAATTGTATTTTGAATATGATAACTTTTAAAACCTCGGTAAAGGGAAGGTTAAACAACATTATTTTATATCTCTTTGTTAATCGAAATTCGACGAAAAAAAAGATTTGATGTAAATGGTCTAAAACAACTGAGACGCTTAGAAAAAGGAGGTCATATTAAAAGAAGTTGGTTAGTATACACACGCAATCTGAAATATCAATGTCGTCCACACCAGAACAAAAGTGACGATAAAATCCTTTTTGTATTTATTAATCTCAACAAGATATAGTGCCTAATGTTCTCCTACAATGCGGTTATGTTTAAAGTCTAGTTCGTTCATATTTTATTATGTTTTTCTTAGTTTTTATACATACTCGCATCTACACTAATTAACAGCTCAACATTAGACATGATAAACATATTTGTGATGCTCTAATATAGAAGTGATTGGATTTGGATATATAATCCCCTGAAGCCAGAGTTTACTTAGCAAACATTTAAAAGTAATTGTTTTTGGCGAAAATTGTGTTTTCTTCATCATCACTAATACTTAGTCAATATTATAAACAATGAACTGCGCCATACATTCCTACTCTGATATTTAAACAATACAGAGTATTTTATTCCCCTATAACTTTGTATTTCTTCTATTGTTAATCAACATTTTTAAATTTATTATTATTATTATTATTATTATTATTATTATTATTATTATTATCATTTTTATTGATTTTCTTTTGCATATCAAAGTAAACGAATCCTAGTTTCTTTTTTATTTGTGAGTAAAGGCCTTAAACATTGATGCAATTTTTTTTACGTAGCCTGTAGTGTTTGATGGCGGATAAAAATAATAGGAAAATTGATGCTTCTTCTTTTTATAGTATTGCAATCTTGTCGCCTTTAATGCAAATAAAATCAAATCGGTTTTGAATATAAAGCTTACTTTTTCAGATAGTCGGGCATTTTAAATTTGGATGTTGGAGTAGAGCTTTGTCAAGTTTTGAAGTAGACAGCAGAATGTTGAATTTGGAGTAACGAGTTCTGACAGCAAAGTCTCGGATTTAAACTAGAGAGATTTGACAGCAGAGTATCAGGTTATGGAGTAGCGCGTTTTTACAGCAGTATGTCGGATTTGGAGTTGTGATTTTGACAGATGTCTGTCGTATTTAGCTTCGAAAATTGTTACTCGTGAAGTGTATAATAGTTAGCCCATGACTATTTATGCACAAAATATTTCGGCGAGATGAACTAAACGCGAGAAAGAGCAAGATTACGCAGGGATATCCTAAAGACGATCAATGGATATATAACACGAAGAAAATCCGAAATACTCTGATTCCCCGTAATTGGCTAATTTGGCACATCATCTCTGTATATTAACAAGGTAAAATTCTCCGACAGCAACTAAACTTTTCCATCATCGGAGGTCCCACAAACGTCACATTTCGACATTCACTTTTTTTAGGTTCTTCCAGACAAAACAGCGTTCAATAACACACAACAATCAAATTTACAAACAAATTGTTTTCCTGAAATTGTTTTTAATTGATGTATTTTATATCAGCGATAAAACCGTTTTATACCCAGCAAGGTCATCCACTATTACCTCAGCATAGCGCACATGAAAACACGCTTTAATTCAGCTTACACTCGCCCCCGTTTTCAGAGGGTAATTTCGACCATTATAGGATGTTGGGTCGCATATGGTGTTGTCGCATGGCTTAATAATCTGAAGTACGCCGCGTACGGGAAAAACTGTTTTCTATATATCTTGAAAGGAATGACAGCAGTATACCTTGTAATAGGATGGAATGACCAGACCAACGCCGAGACCATCGCGAAAGGCTAAATACTGCGTTTTCGAAGGTTGCTTTTAATATCTATAATAAGTTAAGCAGAGTTACACGGACTGAAGACTCAGTGCACGTGTATGCAGAAGAGTAGGATTCGTTAGCTATACGAAGCGAAGACGTGACAAAACAGTTTCGTGAGTGTTTTTTTTTTCTGAACACGCCTCTATAGAGCTGCAAGGATTGACTTATATCGAAACCATGGAGGTAGAGTAAATTTGAAATCATGTCAGGGTGCTGAAAAAATCCCTAGGTGAAGTAGAGGCAGCTGCAACTTCTATCGCGAACAAGCACAGTGGAGAGGAACAGATAGTGAGAAGACAAAACTGAAAATTTGCTGGAAAATACTTTAGATGTTATAAGTTTTTTTTTAAAACTGCAATCGGAAAGTATGTATTTGTTATGTTTGAAAAAACTTGGCGTTCGCTTCAGGAAAACAAATAAAGATAACATTGCGGCAGTAGTTGTATCTTTATTTCTGAAAAGGTATATAAGAATTTGTTTGCATAGATAGTGTTTATTTTCAACGTGGAAAATGATATTGGTTGTACTAGTAGAGTCACGCGTCGCTGAATCACGGAATAGAGCAGTCATATTAGATCAGTAGATGGCAGAGAGGTGAAAGGTTGTGGAGACGCCGATGTCTTGTAAGGAGAGTACAATTAAAACTCAATGATTTTGTTCGATAGATTTGTGGTGGGAATCAATGTGATTATCGGCCTAGACATTAGAGATGGACTGGGTGGAAATACATTGGCTTGGAGCAAAGTGAATTTGGGCAACAAGTAGATGTCTATGATAGCAGGAAATGTGACTAGTAGCCAAAACGAAAAACAACGCCATATCAGATTGAGAATGCGGATTTTGAAGCTTAGTTTGATGGTGAAAAGTGAACGGTAGAATAGCGATCTGAGTTGATAAGCCAGCTACAAAGGTATTAAAAGAGAAAAGATAACACCACAGTTTGAGAAGAAAGTGGAGAGGTTTATCGACAAATGAATTCTAGTACTATATTCCGAGAAGGTTCAAAGAATTCCGCAACCTGTGGCAAGGTTCAACTTACTAATGAAAAAACGCCAAGAGAGTTTTATACTTTAGGGAGTTGAACAAGTATGATGTGTGCTACACTAAAGATGGGATTAATGTATGTGAATAGGTGGTGAAAAATAGAATGAGAATAGAATTAGCAACCAAAATATGTGACCTAAATTCGGTCTACCTTTAAACTCATATAAAAAGAAGCTGTGGAAGGACCAATTGATTTAGTATAAGGGTATGGTTGATTGTTTGAGCAGAGTAAAACTTGGACTAAATTCCGCACAGAAAAGCATAGCAGTGTTTAAAGTACCTATTTACAATGCCTCCCCACGGGACAGAGTTAGACACCAGGATCGTTTTTTTAACGTGGAGAAAAGGTACAAAAATAAAAAGTGTCTCAGTCGTGAAGGATTTCTCCTCAACCGAAAGAGAACAAGAAAATGAAGTGCAGAATCTGAAGAACAGATGGTATTTATTTGCTCCCCCACCGAGCAAATTAGGCACAAGGCCGATTTTTAATGTGAGGAGTGAAGGGAGGGGGAAGGGGAAAAGGGGACCAGCTCCCGAGAGGTGGGAAATGGGAGCTGGTTAATGGTCAGGCATGTGGGGTTGCCCCCACATCTGGTCTTTGCTAGTCATAGCTAGTCATAGCTTGCAGCATCTGAAGAACAGATACTACACTTTGATATTGACCAAAGCAGTGTTTAAAGTATATTGGTCAAATAAAATGCAATGTAAATCGTCCTTCCACTTCCATCAGTGATGTGCTGGCAGATGAGACAGAGGGGGCTGCGGACAAGTGAGAGATAATGCCCACCCATATTGGTTTTCGGCAATACTAAATGGAATGGCTCTGGGATAAAAATTGCAACGTAATAAGGTAGAAAGATTTATATGTTGACGAGAAAATAATATCCCTAGAGTAAAACATGGCCTAACAAGCAATAACATTTCTTGATGTGTGGAAAGATTGGTGGCTCATTACTTTGTGGTCAGATAGCTGCAGACTGCTTGCAGCTTTATTAAAAGACAGACTGGTGCAGATCGATGGCAGGATGCAATTGACCAAAACTTGCTGCACATGATACAATAGGTCATGGTGGAAATGAAAAGGATAAACTCTTCAACTGGAGAATGGCATATAAACAGGAGCTCAGAAGCATGGAGTGACGTTAGCAGTCTGGAGTTATGGGATATGTTTAAGATAAGAAAAATAACTGCTGAAGATGTTGCTTGACAAGGAAAAAGCGACTATAGTGGTGTCCATGTTAATGTTGCCGCGATCGATGTCATGATAGAAGGCATTATTTTGTATATAAGATTGGCGCTACAGACAATGGAGTTACGAACGGACATAGCAAGAGTGACTCCATGGATTACATAAGAAATGTTGGAATATAAACGGGTAAAAGCGAAATGGATAGCTGAGATGCTTATAAAACGTCGGCTTAAAGCACTTAGTAAGGTGATCAGAGTATTCGACCTAAAAGTATTATTCACATTGGTTCTATCACATAAGAATATAACGGATTGGCTGGCCAGAAAAGAGATGGCCTAGCTACGAAAGAATTGTGTCTGATGCGGGCTGAGGGGTAAGCGATCTTAAGAAACTGTAAAATATGCGTCATTAAGGAAAGAAAGACCTTTGCATTTTGCCAGGAAAGTGAATCATAACGTTTAAATGGATGTAATGCTGGAGGAGGTTGAGCAATATTTTAAGTATTAATCCATTGGTGGTGCGCCGTCGAAGTCCGTAAAAACAGGAAATTGACTGGGATTAGCAATTGATATAACGTATGAAGATGAATATTAATTGAAGTACTCCCCAAGAACAAAATAGACTTCGATGAGATAGCACGTCACATCTTAGCCATAGGACAGCTTCCTTTCCAGTAGAAGCGAATGTCGAGTTAATTCCTACAGAGAAACCCCGATGATAGTCGCACCGCGAATGCGAACGTCCGGTTTGGATTAGGGAATGTGAGACCAATTATTGATCTTTAAGATCAATGGATATTGTGAGCGAAACTATTAAAATTATGACCGTCCTATTTTGTCTGTAGATTGTAGTGTCTATTAGCAGACATAATTAAAGAAACAGAAAAGTGATATGCAAATGAAATGCTTTCGGTTTTGAATTAAAAAAAACCCCTAATTTTTATAGTCTCTGGCAGATTAGATCTGGATGTTGAAATAGAAAGTTTAAACAGCTTTGGGTCAAGGGTTTAAATTTCGAGTTTTGACAGTAAATTGTAGGATTTAGAGTAGAGACTTTTAACAACAAATTGTAGAGTTGTGGAGTACCGAATTCCGATAGGAGAATGTCGAGTTTTTGGGTAGCGAGCATTGACAGGAAAAGCTCGAATTTTGGAGTATCAAGTATTGACGCTATTAAGTATGATTATTAAACATTATGTCAATATGTCAAAGATTTACATACTCGGATTTTTCTGAATAAAGAAAACGTGTATCAAATGTGTTTGTTTACATAAACTAGTTCATGTTTGCAAGCATCGTGAATAAAATTTTCCATTGTATATGTGTAAATATTTTCCAAAGAAATCTGTAATTTCTCTTAAACTAAAGGTCTCTACTCATATAGGAATCACATTATATTATTATATTTCTGGATGTGTTACTTCCATATATGCAAATAAGTATTTAAAAGTACTAACATTAAAACTGAAATGAAATTCAAAATTGCAGTTGAAATAATTATTTCTTTTGTCCGAGACATCATTTTTGCCTCGCGTCATGTCTTAATAGTTTGCTATTTTCTTAGAATGCAGTGCATAAACTACCGTTAAAAGACAATTGTAATGTATATCAAAAATCAAATGTAGCGATAGATAAAATGTGGATCATTGGATTTGTCGCACACATGGCAATTAATTTTATACAGAAAGAAATAGTAATATATTTATTTTATATGTATTTTGTCTTTGTATCAGAAATGAATTTTCAAACATCTTAATTTCACAATTTCTGTGTTCCTGTAACGATAATAAAGTTTGACTTTGCTTGTTCGATGTGAATAACAAACGTAATTTTGATTTTGTGCTGAATGTACATTGGAGACACATGGACACTATTAATTTTACATACATACATACATACACACACACATATATATAATCATATATATATATACATTAACATATATGTATATATATAATTCCTGTTTTCTTCTATTGTAATCTATATTTTCCATTTGGCGGGCCAATGTTCTAACATTCTGTTTAAGTATATAAAAACCACATGCACGCTTACGTTTTTGACTTCATTGCTTCAATGCCAGTGACGAATTAAAAATTTCGTTTACTTACATTGTTTAAAAACTCAATTAAAACCGCTTAAAAACATTAAGCCTATCTTCCCCCTTATATGACACTTCACTGATGGTCGATTTTATGCCACTGAGTTTGACTTCAATGCTTGGTAAAAGGATAGATTCATGAGAGTTGAAATCGTTCATGGTTATGGCGATTTTTTTACACTCGAATAGAGCTTCAAACGTTGACCCTCCAAATGGAAAAGGTATATCGCAATAGAAACAAATTAATTAACTTTTGTTTAATAAAACACACACACACACACATATATATATATATATATATATATATATATATATATATGTTACACACACATAAATATATATATATGTATATATATATATATATATATATATATATATATATATATATCCATCAGATGGTATTTTTCTAACATTGAAAGATCAAGTATTTTTTTTTTTAAATATTGATCTTACAGTTTCAGGTTCATAAGTTGTTTGAAGTTGCACATTATACTCGCATACGCTCATTAACAATACGTGCTGGTCAATTTTGATTTTTCAGCCTGTTCAACTCTGCCACTTTTTCCGGATGCATTTAGTTTTGTCTACATGTACTTATTTTGAAGCACAGCGGCCTTGTCCAAACAATAATAGATGATTGAAAGATATCACAATTAACATAATCATAACTTTGTTTGTATATAAGGTGATATATATATATATATATATATATATATATATATGTTACACACACACGCACGCCCACACACACACACACACACACACACATATATATATATATATATATATATATATATATATACATATATATATATATGCATCCCGAAAAAGTGGCATAGTTGAACAGGCTGAAAATCAAAATTGACCAGCACGTATGTTTAATGAGAGTATGCGAGTATAATGTGCAACTCAAAACAACTTATGAACCTGAAACTGTAAGATAAATATTTTAAAAAAATGCTTGCTCTTTCAATGTTAGAAAATACCATCTGATATGGAGGACCTGTATTAGTGGAAACATGGTCAGAAGTAGGCACAAAATAATCAAGATAGTGGTGGTCTATAAAGACAATGGTAAATTATGCGAACAGAATGAGTTGCTTGAAAGCTTTTCTACACTAACGAAAATACAACTAAGTTGATTACTAAAACTAACAAGTTAGAATTCGGTCCAGCCAATAAAAAGGATTTGAATTAGTATGTAATGATGCATATTGATACAACATCATATGAAAACATTGATTGCATAAAATTTTTAAAAACCCGTAAGTTTTCAAGATATATACATTTGTGAGTGATGTTAAGTGAAATTCAAAGCGACAGTCTTATTGCGAAAGCCATACTTATTTAGCCTGGTTAACAAAAAGTAGAAATTTCATTGAAGTATTTTACATTATTAAGAAAGCATCATCTAGTCAAAGAGTAGACACTTGTGAGACTTTCTTAAAGACGCATTTCTTCAATGTAATGCAAATATATTGATCCAGCTCTTGATAACGTTTTAGCATTAAGAATTCCCTTGATATAAGTACTCGTTGGTAAAAGCTTTCTATTTGAGTTCCACGCACTTACATATGAACACGTAGCACGTTTTCAGATTAAGATGCCTAGAATAATGTTTTAATATTAATAGTTTTTAGTCGGTCAATTTATACATCATTTACATATTGACGATTATTTTTCCGTTTCTACAACAATATGCATAAAATCATCAAGGTTGCGTAAAATCGTATAGATCAATAATTTATTTAATATGCAAAGCAAACAGTTATTTCACGTTAGTAAAAAATGCCACAAACATTATAGGCGCCGTTTTGAAAAAAAATTACGTACCTTGAGTGAGTATAAGCCAGCTAATAAATTTTATAACGCTGTATATTGTAATACAGTGGGTTTAATTAAAAAACACACACACACACACACACACACACACATATATATATATATATATGCGTACATGCGTGGATATTCTTGGCCTGATGAGGTGGTTTTCCCTGGCAGAGTTGTTACTTAAACACGTTTGCATATGTGTAGCCATTAGGTATCACATCCAACATATATATATATATATATATATATATATATATATATATATATATATATATATATATATATATTCAAGTTGATAAAATACCTCAATCAAGTAATCAATTACTGAAAAAAAGATAGGATTTCTGTCTTCATGTGAATTCTATTAAGACTAAGACTATTTATTATTACAAATCACGTTGCTTTCTTACATCATCCCTTTCCCATTGATTTCTTGTTCCGTTATCTCGAACTTTAAATTACCACATTTATTACAATGTCGTTGTCGACAATTATTATTATTATTATTGTTATTATTATTATTATTTTTATTATTATTATTATTATTATTATTATTATTATTATTATTATTACTATTATTATTGGCCAATAAGGAGCTTTCACACAGGTTTTCAAGGATCTCTCCTTGAAAACAAGTGGTGTTCCCTGGAAGCTGAGTGACGACGAAGCTCCCTAGATTTCCAGTACTCTCCGCCTCTTTCGATAACATGTGCAAATGAGATTGCATTTTCATAGCATCCATTGACTTCTCACTGGCAGCAGCCATCGGTCACAACAGGGATTTGAGTGGCAATGTGCCTCTGTAACCTTCAGTTCTCTTAGCACTTGTCTGAACTCTTTTAGAGGGCAGTGTATGGGCAATGGGAGGGGATGGGGAAGAAAACTTATATATATGCAGGTTCAATGTTTCTGGTTCCATGTAACGTTTCTTCATGTTTTGCCTCTGCAGCAATTTGTCTGGCCACCGCTTGTGGCTGATGTACTTTATTCATATTTCATATGTATTCATTATTGTTATTCGTTGTATTTTACCTCCCATTCCTCTGATTACAACTTCTCTCATTTTTTTTCAAAGTTTTTGGGAATTGTTGCAAGTTCTTCGACTATACGGGATGTTGATAATGAACAAAACCAAGATAAATATATAATATATACATAACACATACACACACACACACACACACACACACACACACACACACACACATATATATATATATATA
This sequence comes from Euprymna scolopes, assembly GCF_053919585.1. NCBI lineage: Eukaryota > Metazoa > Mollusca > Cephalopoda > Sepiida > Sepiolidae > Euprymna > Euprymna scolopes. The sequence continues at coordinate 54,345,386 of NC_136491.1, forward strand.
TATACATATATATAAAGTGAAAGTGCCTGTCTGGCTGTCTGTCTGTGTCTTGTGTACATTTCCATACGCAATAAGTCTGTCATTTTTAAGTCGAAATATGATATACAGCGTACTGGGATTTGGGAAAATCGATGTGACCGGATTTCCGCCAAGAATTTGGCGATTAAGGGGTCAAAGTTCAACGATTTGACTTCTGAGAACTCTACCAACATCCTCCGACAAATTTTGGACTAAACACTTGAAATTTTAGATATAGGTTCCTTGGATATGGATCTTACTTAATAACTTGATTTGAGCCCAAAACAGTAAATTTTAAGGTGTTATAATAGGGGTCAAAGTTTTAAAAATTGACTGGCTTTTTTTGCTAAACATACACCTGCAAATACTCGGGCGACGATTTTAATACATAATATATACATAATACCTATAAACGTATTATCTTGATTTTCTTCATCATGCATATTCCGTTTAGCTCTGCCTAGCTCTGGGGATTTGCCCCATTACTTTTTTTCATTGATACTTAACCTATGCTCAGCTGGGACAGCAAAGTCTACGATTTAAAAGTCTATTCTTTCTTGTTTATTATTACGACATCCGATATTCTCGCTTGAATGGGTTTATCTGTTTGTATGTCCATTGTCTATGCGTTCAAGAAACAATTGTTTGCATATTTGCCAGTGTAGTGCCCACACAACTTGGTCGTCCATATTCTGTATTTCTTTTGTAGCCAGTTTGCTGCATTTGCTTACTATATCGTTTACCGTTTCGTCACTTTGTCCACAGCGTTTGAATTTGCTATTTCCTTGTGCTTTAGGTGGTGTGTTCTTATCGAGTTATTTTGTATTGCATTTATTACGAAGTCAGTTTCTCGGTTTATGTGTCTTTTTCGCATCCAGTCGAAGTGTTTTCGTTATTCTCATCTTTTGTTATACTCATTAATCTTATGAATAATAATAATAATATTAATAATAATAATAATATTAATAATAATAATAATAATAATAATAATAATAATAATAAGATTATCTCCATATAAAATGACTGCAAAATTTGCCTTCTGGACCTAAGTATCGAAAGTTTTACACAATAGATGTCACGTACAAATTTAATACACCTTCGCTATTTGATGTAACTTTCGACTGCGATTATAAACACATTCATTCGTTATAATAAAATACTACTTTGCATTCTAGGAGAAACAGCAACATCTTTAGATAAACGGGTACCTAGTTTTCCCCTTTAAATATTTATTCCAACCAATGCTTCCAATCACCACCGGAATAAAATCTACACGGTTCGATTATTTTAATTCTACGAGCCCCCCCCCCTCCTAACCGGTTACTAGATACGCAGATACATCATACACTTTCCTGCAATAAAATACAAAATAATAAGCCCCCTCGGGAAAATCAGCTGCCTATTATTGGTTAAGTCATTCAAACGGACACTAAAGAAAATTACAATATGGCGTCGCTATCAATTTCAGTAATTAGAAACTTAATCTTCAGCATATACCAACAGCAAACGAATTTTCCACCCGATTTACGTAAGTGTTTAGCTTTTCCGCTACGATTAAACCATACACAAACACCCGCATATTATTTCTTTCTGTGGTTCTTGGCCAATATTATATCAGTCTGGTTTCGATGATTAATATTTCTTTATGTTTTTTTGTTATATTTCTACCTATACACATTAACTGATTCTTCTTCCGTTTAAATCCCGTTTTTCCGTGTGTCACGATCGGCGACGCCCGGCGAACGACTAAAGCTGTCGAATTATATCGAGCGAACGAAAGTCATTAACAAATACGACCACGAAAACAACTTAACCTTATAAATTCATAACTTTAATTATTTTTCTTTATCAACAACAACAGTCGGCCTATACAGGGCGATGGATGTAATTTAAAAAATAACCGAAAAACCTACCTCCCTTACTAAAATATTAGCTTTTACTATGTGTAATTATTTATTTTATTTTCCAACTTCTTCTTTTAGGTTTTCTTTTAAGTATTTTAAGATATTTGTTTCACCTCCAATAACAGCTTTCGCAATACACACCGCGACCTCCCCATGTTTAGAACGGCTTTCTGATTAAGCATCCCAATTCGGGGGGGGATATTACTCTAAATTTAACTGCTATTCGTTATCACTATATTCACTCGAAAATGCTATATAAAATATGGAGAGGGAGGGTTTATCCATCGTAGAAAAATGAATTTGGTTATCACGTGGGCTTACACGCAAAGCAGGGCAATGTTGACAGCTGGTTTGGATGCCCCATACCCGACGTTATAATCGTCAAAGGAAGAAAATTAAAAAAAAAAACGGCTAGTGAATTACAGTGCATAATACAGGTCTTTATATCTCAAAAATTCTTGTCTCTGCAAAATTCAAATGATGTGTTCTTATTCAGCATAGTCGAAAACTTATAAAAATCCTCATTTAAAAGAATGTTGTGGATATGGGCCTAATGTATAATTTTACCTTTACTTTTTGATTTAAGGTGTTGTTTCGTTCATTAATTTATCAAATATATTTTTCTTTTTTTCTTTTGTTTGTGTATGGAAATTTATTTTAGTATTTTTTACGACGTAATCCAGCGTCGTTCAATTCGTAACAATTTTTGGCATTTTACGTTTACACGCCCTACAATAAGGTATTTTATAACGACTAACCGAGCTAGGTACAAACACTCAGCCCTCATCGTGTTACGAACAGCTTTCGGAATAAACACCATTAATCTAGACATGTAAAGAACGGCTTCCGAAATTGAAGTTGTTTATTCCGGACCCCGTTCTTTCCATGGGGGGGGGGCTTGTAGCTGTTTATACTAACGCTTAGTTATGTAGTAAAAATAAACTCTTTCCTTCTTTTTCTTCTTCCAATTTTTAGCCGTCTCAAAATTTAACTACTGGTTACCTTAATATTGCCAAAATGTTAAATAAATAATGGCAACTTATTTGGAACAATTCACCATGTCACCATACACGTATCAGCAAAAATAAACTGGATATAACTTCCACACATGATGTAATTCAGCTAAAAACATATTTGAAGTCTTGATAATCGCTCAATGTTATTAAAATTAAATACTGAAACCCTTAAATATTTACTACGATGTCCTCTAACGAAAAGTTGGAGAATTATTTGGCATTTTGAAACGCACTGCTAGATCTTTCTTTGCGCACACGGAACTAACATAAAATATAATCAAGCACTGTCGAAATGTAAGCACATCATTAGATTGGAAATAAAAATATGCACAAAATACCAACGACTCTACCCCCCATACACCCAAAAATGACCCTGAAAATTATTTTACATGTACCAATATTTAATTTACGATTTGGGGGCGATTATCAAATCTAAAATTACGCTATATTTGTCTTAATTATAATTTTGTTTATTTCTGTTGATGATTATATTTATTTCATATACTTCACTGATTACCTAGGCATCATAGATGTGATTTATCATATCGACACTATATTTTAGAACTGATTAAATACATAAAAATAAGTTAAAACACTGAGACAATGTAAATGTTGATATACGTTTCACATTAAATGTCTAAAAGCGTAGTGTTTCATGCAAGTATAATTTATTTGAGTTGGTAATCTAATTTGTATACTCCAAATAAACAAACATATACCAAATGAACAAAAATACATCAAATGACATATTCTACAGAGTAATATGCGTGCTATCCATCTATGCATGTTTCCTTATTAATGCATACAATAAATTAAGCTAATATGTAGATGTTCATATATTTCCTTATCAGAGATTAAGATTATTATGAAATATAAATTAATAAAACATTTAAGAATTGAGAATTTCGTTGTACGGAGAGAGTTATAATTAAAAGTACCCTTAAAGTAACATTGATGACTCCGTTTAGGTTCAAGAGCCAATGGATACCGTCTGTAAAGGTAGATACGCGTATTAGTGTAATAAAAGGGTTGATCAATCATGAACTACACTTCTCCTGAATGCCAGTGCTTGAGTCACATGGCAAGGAAAATGCTAGATTACTTGAAACAACTCAGAAATAATCGTAGAGCACATACGGCACATACAATTCTCAAATATTAATCCATCTTAGTACAAAAACTTTCAACGTTGCATAACTTGAGTTATATACCCGCATCAACGTGATTATGTTGTACTTTGAAAGCGCAAGAATAAATAGAGCATCTACATCTACAAGTATATAATCAGTGCGTAAAACCACGTCGATGAAAATCTATGCAATGTATCTTCCTCGGTCAATGGCCTGACAAAGTGCTGTCAGACCTACTATGTCGGCCCATTCTTGGAGTGAAAGCTAATATTTGTGCATATTTTTATTGTGAAACGCGGTTTAGTTAATTGACTACCTGGGGACTTTCGATGTTATTAGTCGCAGGCAATCCTGCTGAACGTTTGGGGATCGAGTTCGTAAACCTATGATATTATCTTCGATAAAAAAAAATTATGTCTGTAATTATCGCACCAACTCTTAAGCAAGAAATAAAATATACACATAAAATAGTAAAATTCACGCGTGATGTTAATGATTTACATGTAAATTAGTAAGGTACGTTAACCTAAATAGTTACGTTAAAATACCTAATCATTTAGATTAAATAAATGCAATTTATTAATTATAAAATAGTCTTCTTAATGACAAGGCTGTCAGATGTTAAGTAAAAAACGATGATGCAAAAGACTGAATACAACTTACACTGTACTCTCTCGTCTAGACCAGAACATTAATAAATAACATGAATTCACCAATATTTATTGAAATATTTGTCAGTTTTTATAGTCAAATTATGTTTAATGCAATAATTAAAAAAGTAATAAATATGATTTTCACTGCCCTACCACAAAGATGCAACACTATAATTAATCGGGCAGCTGAAAGAAACTGTTTTTTTCTGACCTCACATTTGAAATTATTGGAACAATAAATTTTCTCAAACCCAAACGAAAACAAAACTAGCTTCAAATAAGTTAAATTTATATAATCTTCAATATCATACTCTTTCGGCAAATTAGATTTTGGAACATGTTTTAGGAAACTACGATACGCATATTTTCGTCTAATAAACCTAAACATTATTTACTTTAATATAATTTATATTTTATCACCTACAGAATATACCATACACATGTTCTCGAGATGTGTGATTCCAATTGTTCAGTGCAGTTACAAATGAATTTATTGAGCGAGGAATACTAGTTAATTGACCAAAAAACTCGCTTAAGTTTTGTGGTTTACATATTTGTAAAATGGGCATTTTTCACAGACGTTTATGCTATCATTGAGTGAGATAAAAAAAAAACAACGCAATAAAGTTATATTAGACAGGAGGAAACTGGTAATGCATTTCTAAATTCATTCAGTTGGTGACTGACTACGTATTTATGAAAATTCTATGTGATAGATATCATTATGTGTCATCCTTGAAAGACACACATTTTGCAAGCGTCGTATATTTGTAGTAGGGCTCAACAGCTTTTTAAAGTTAGGCATATTTTAAGAATTTTATGATACAGAATTTATCTTAATACCATTGTGAAAATTAATATCGAAGTCGTTTAAATAAGGAGATATAAATGGGTAGAAAACATATTTATGTCCAGTTCTTTCGTGACCGGCTACATAAAACATAAATGAATGTTATTAAATTGTTCAAGACGTTTTTATTCTCATGAAAAATATACAAAAGTCTTTAGTACCAAATGAGAATGGCCACATTCTATCTCGGCCTAGAAACAATTCACATAAACTCGATTTACACTACCCAATAAATGTATGATGGTACGATTTGTTTGTTTTATTTTACGCTATATAAAATTTAAGTTTATTTTATGCCGAAGCACAAACCCTATTGGAAACGATATTTGTAAAGGTTTTTCACAATGTCTTATATTCCCTTTTTATGATAAAAAAGAAAAGTGGTCTCAGCTTAGAAAACGGTGTATTGCTTCATTATCACCCTTTCTCATTTTTTAAGAAGGAAATAGTTACTATGATTTAAAATAATGTCTAGAACTGAAAAAAACCCAATATATTACAACTAAAACCATTTAATATACATGCACCATTTTGTCTGTGATATGAATCTATATTAAACTTGCGGGTTTACCCGGCGCCGCTCGGGATCGTGTAAACAATGAGAAAACTGAATTTCATTTTGAATATATTAAAAAATAGATCATTAAAAAGTCGAAAATTGAAGTACAACAAAACAATCACTCCACTCATATAAAATATAGTGTATCGAATCGATTAAGTAGTAGGTAGTTAGAATTTACATAATTAGGAACACAAAAACAAAAAAAATAACAAAATATTTGTTGATATTGAGAAAAATGCTGTTTCAACAATTAAAGAAATATACGTATGAGTTAGAACTCAAGGTGATAAAAGAGAAGGTAAAAATGAGAGAAAAAATTAATTTGGATGATATACATTGATATCCGGTATCGATGCCAGTGATGTAGTGAACTGTTTCGAATATATTTTAAAATCATATTTTGAAGAAAAAAATCAGTATTTCTAAATATATTTCTTACTATTTATATAAAAAGTAATATACAAAAGCTGAATTTGAATAAAATATAACATTATAATGAATAATGAATCATAAATATTTATTCAATATATACGCTTCAAGTATCGCAAGAATAATTAATTTTAAAAAATCAAATAATATATCTAAATATAATAATGCATTTCTATTATTGTATTTTAAGAAATTAATTCGTTTATACTAAAGTATCATGGTTCAATTGTGTTCTAGACAGATTCCTTTCAAACGGACACCTGTCTTATCAAAGAACCTACTTTTTATTTTATACGGCTGGCTCTTGTGTTTGTGCAGTGAAAAAACTTCTCCAATGCACTCGGGATGCTATGCTTCATAAGGTGTTAACTTTGTTCAAAATTTGATTGTTCCGTTCTTTAATCGAATTTCACGATTATCGAGTAAGGATTTGCATAATTATCGATGCAAAACTTATCTTTGGACACTGCAAAATACATAACGTATGTTTCTGCAAATTTCGTAATAATCGATCCAGTTGTGTCGGAGTCCATCGCAAATGAAACACACACACAGACAAAGTGTACTTTATATATACAAGTAGGGATAGCTGACGTCCTCTATGATTGAATGAGAAACAATGATTATTCAGCACTTTCTGTACATATTGTCCACAAAATTTGTAAAATGGCCCAGTTTTTAATCAAATCGATTGATTGCTAGCGTCACCCGGGTACCTGGAGGAAGCTTCACATGCTTGTCCGTAGTCACTTAGTCAACAACACATTGTTGTCTACATTGCATTGTAAAAAACCAACTGTTGATTTTATAAAATTATTTTTATATAATAACTTTATTCAGACTTTCAAACAGATCAATCGAGTGTCATGGTCTAATTTGGCTCTTAGCAAGCAGGTTCATTTTGAATTGCCCCCTGTATTATCAAATGAGTGTATACTATTTAATTATACACAACATTATGAAATATATTTTTTATGTTGACTTTGATCAAAGTCAGACTGTTCCTTCTTATATACTCGTAGGATAGATTCCGTTTTTCGATACCAATCAGAAACATTCCAGTACAAAACTTTTCTAAAAATACTTCTCCGTACATAAAGCGTATTTATGTATTTTTTTAATCAGTTAATCCGTTTAGGAGTCTATAGGGAAGAAACTTGTACACAGAGAGATGAAATGTATCATATATATATATATATACATATATATATATATATACATATATATTATTATTATTATTATTATTATTATTATTATTATTATTGCACCTACTTATCAAGATATATTTTATCTGTTATTTATAATTAATTGTTACAATAAAGCCTTGAACTCAATACGTCACCTAGCATATAATTATACAGGGCATCTATCCAGTTATGACTGACGGAACCTCCTGTTAAAATATTATCTTGTAAATTTCAGGCATTTTTTTCATTATTTACGGTATTCATGTATTAATTATCCCTTCTAACTTTATTTCTAAAAATATCTGTTTCTTTAAATATTCAAATTAATAACAAATGGTATAATATTGCTTCTTTTATTAAACAGCTTTCAATAACATGGGATAGAACTGCACGCACCGGCCTACAACTTGGATGTGTTCAAGTCCAACGTTAACAAATTCCTAATGAACCGCACCCTTAAGTAAACACTTCATCGAATCTCCACACTAATGTAATGTACTTGCAATAACGCTTATCCCTGAGTGGCTTCCGCGGCTTGATAAGTGGTGATCACTGTGTAAAAAAATATGTATTCTCTACTCTAATTACATTATATATTCTCCCCATTTTTTCGATCAGTTTGTCTCATTCTCACTTACGTTCATTATATAAACATTAAATATGAAAACAAGAAAAAAAATTCAAATTTGATGTATTACATAGGTGTAGAAGCGGATATGTAACTTATATTTTTAGAATAGCCGTGTGTGAAATATTTCTAAATAATCGTAGATTCAACAGGCCTGAGTAATTTATAAAACGTATATTGCATCAAAATAACTATTGAATAAATGTAGACTAAACTTTAGTAAGAATATATTATAACATTGAATCACTGTGTATTCTATCCATTTCCTGTTGAAGGTATACGTTCATTATACTCTTATTCGAAACTTTTGATAAGTCTGAGCGTCGGTTTGATTTCTGAAACTCTAACTATATTTATATTGAACCCGGGAATTTCTTACAGTAGATATTGAGTTTATCTTCAAAATTCTGTCATAGTCCATCTGAATAATACATAGACCAAGAAAGTAGTATGTACTGATACAGTGGTTTCCCAAATAACGAGCTTGTGATAGACTGCCAAAGTGGCGGGCCTACCAAATTCGGAGCGACTTTACGTTTGAGAATTCATTGGTAAAAAGCAAAGCATCGAAAAATATATAAATTTTCTTAAAACATGTTTTAATAATATTTTCTATTCATATGTATTTTTATAATTTGCTATTATCTTAGCTAATCCCTAATACTACGGAGCAGAACGACCATCACACTTATTTTATGATTTGGAATTTCTTTTAGATGAAAACTGATTATTATGTTCATTATTGGAATGTCTGTTGTAATTCTCATAAACTTCTGACCGATCTAACTCTAGGTCTTCTTTATGACTACCATATCGAACTCGGTAATCTGTCCATAGCTGTGGCCCAAAGAATAAACGTGCTAAGTGAGGGTCTTCATTTGACAGTCTGAATGCACAATAAGATATTTGGAGATCAAAGATATGTGGAGGTCAAATACATTTGGAGGTCAAAGATATTTAAGGTCAAAGATATTTGGAGGAAAAAAATTCTGGCTATAACCTCACAAATAAGCATAATGTAATGCACGGGGGAGAAAGGCCCACAATCGACACATATACTTTTGAATTTATTTTATTGCAATCTCATTCTTTGGAAAGAAATATTGTTATGGATTATCACAAAACAAATACATGATCACACAAGAATTCACACACATTCAAGATACTCATCTTGCCACTACTAAGCCGAAGTGAATTGATTTTAGCAAGGAACTATACTGAAACGTTAGTTTACAAGTGTTCTATCGTGGCCAAATCTGCTAAAAAATGACTTTATATTTGGAACAATTTTCAAATATAGACAGTGATGATTTTTATTCAAAGAAACACATCTCACAGCGATCAAAGTTTGGTGCAAATTCTGTAAAGAATACTGGCACCATTTTCTTTGTAGAATCGCAAATATGCGATGTTTGTGATAACTTTCCTGGCGAATCAATACAAAGGCACTATCTTTCATACGCATACACAATTTTGTCTAAACAGTTTTTCTTATGCAACATATGCACAAAAATTGGTTTCCTCTCGCAGAAATGGAACAAATATTTTACATATTTTTATCATTCACTTCGTGTTTGCAATACTCGAACAAAAGACTTTTTTGTAAACACCAGATGAGGATTAACCCACAAATCGAATACAGTGCGTATGCATCTAAGTATTATCGTTGCAAATTAGTTGATATATTTTGTTTTTTGCTTTCTATTTATGTTAGATATTTTAAAAGCACGTTTATGGAATACGTTAATAAACATGGATTTGATATTAAATTATATTATGTTTACAAACATTGAAATAGTGTAAGTCATATTTTAGTGAGGCCATGCCTCATGGCATTATTTTTATTACGCTGTGAAATGGAAACTTTCGTAAACAAAAGAGATAACATACAAAAATATAACAGCTAACAGAATACGAAGTCAAAACAATTTGAACACTCTATGGCGAATAATTTTTTTTCAATTACATCATCCTCAACCAGTTGTAGAATTTCCTTTTCAATGAATCGGGCATCGTCCGCGGGGTAATTTCGGTATTTAGTAGCAATAGATTTGCAATCAGGGTTAAGTTTCGAAACAATTTCACAGGGGATCAGTTTATCTTGGTTAAAATGCAGATTTTTAGAATATTCTGAGGTTCACCAAAAGAAATAGTGATATCGTGATGTAGTTTAAAAAAAAGGCACTCGGAGTATAATATCCATACAGGAATCAGGAAGCACTGTAAAGTCAAATTCTTTATACTCGCAACCATTGAAGGAAATGCTCTCCGTGCAATATTCCGATAGTTTGAGGGAAACGACGGATGATGCCATGGGAATTACGGAATTACGTTTTGAAGTAGACAGCTTCATGGTTTTAATAACACGAGATAATGTTATCATAACTGCCGGTGTCTATGAAGGCATTCCATTTTTTTCCTTTTAATTCAATAATTTTAGTAATGGAAGGGCACGGGTCACCACCTCTAGCATGAGCTACCATAATAACAGAAGTAGAACGTGAAGATGTCGACATAGTAAAACGGCAAACATTTGAGAAATGACCGAGTTTGCCACCGTTTCGACATAGCTAATCGCGGGAAGGACAATGACGGCGATCATCCTTGAAGTGGTGTCTCCCTTCACAGTTGTTCCACTTGCCATGAGCAGGAAGGGCAACAGAAAATTATACAGAGTCACACTCCATACGAGAACCAATAGAATCAGAAATTTTAGTAAAAGTAGCACCCTCGGCAGAATCAGTAGACGCATTGTTAGTTTTAATAGAAGTAGTAGTAGTAGCATCGGCTGCTCTAATCGCGGAAGTATATGATTCAGCACGAAAGTGAACTTGTTCTTAAGCCCTAGCTTCCTCTTTTAGTAGCCTCTTTGAGAGTTAGCGTATCAGTTTGAAGTAGTCTAGCACGTTATACTTAGGACCGGAGACCACATGTAAACGCATCACGGACGGATTCATCAGTAGCAGTAACGTATTTAAAGTAACACTCAGCGGCAAATCGATTCAAAACCTGAATATATTGATCGGCAAGCTCGTTTTCTTTTGCACACGCGTGGAAAACAGATGTCTAGCATCTATAACGCTTGGAGACTTGTCGTAAACACCTTTCAGTAATTCGACAGAGTGTTCAAATCCTGAACACCCCCGATAACGTCAGCAGCGGTGGGACCGATTTTTAAATACAGGACTTCGAGCTTATCAGGGTTTAATGAAACAATAATTGATAAATAGTAATTAAAGTTACGATACCACAATCACCAAATCTTGCTAGCCTGAGGGTCTTTTGAGGATACGTCAAATTTGTCCAGACGAATGATCTTCTCCATGAGGGAAATAAAATTTTGTTCAAGAAATTGTAGCGTTGTAAATAAATGAAGACTTAAAACAAAACCTCTTTCCAAGGCTTTAGTGAACAAAATTAACAACTACTAAAGAAAGAGATAAAGAACTCAGTCTTTAAAAAAAAAGAACACTTGCAAAATCACGTGACAAGAAACTGAATTTGTACATCTATTTTTTATTAAATTAGTAAGAACAACACACTTTAAATGAAAATATTTTAACAGTAAGAATAAAACAAGTGTAATGAAAATATAAATGTCCAGATGTTCTCGTAGTATCTCGCACGGGAAATCTTCGGTCAAATAGTATCTTGTTTTATAAATTGTGTTTATACTCGGTGTCTTTCTTGGAAAATTAAGGCCTCTATGTCAGGTTGACAAACCGAACCTTGATGAAGCAATCCGAAAGTATGTAAAAACAAAACCAGACAATGATGTGTAGTAAATTGTTCAGTCAAAAAACACAGTGTATTATGCGGATGATCTGTTTTTCACTTTCTGTAATGAAAAACATGGACCATTTAACGTCGATAGAAGACTATTACGCCTAATTCACTGTGGAATCTGTGAAAGACCAACTATGGTGTTTGATTTTTATGAGGTTGGACCAAATATAATTGATTGTGTGCATAAGAAGAGGAAACGGAAGTTAAAGAACAAGGTTACCATTACCAAAGTGACAATATATATATATATATATATATATATATATATATATATATATATATATATATATATATATATATATATATACACTTGCGAATAGATTTATACAACAATCAGCTGTTATGGAATGTTATTCTAATAAAATATTATTAAATACTATAATTATTATTACCGACATTTTTTGTACCTCCCAGTAAGGCAGTATTATTTTGAATTTAACAGTATAGGCTCACCATTAGCATTATAAAATTAAAGAAAAAACAAGTTCTATCAATACGCTTAGTTTTACTTGTACAATTTACTTACATCTATGATTCTAATTCTTCAGTTTCATTCCCCATGAAAAGGAAATTATTCAATAAATATAAAATTACCAAGAAGAGTTCCTCATGTATTAATTGTTTAAGTGTACTGGATTTAATAGATGTAAACAGAGAAAGAATTTCAAATGTAATTAGGTTAATTAGTTTAAACGTAGATCTCAGCTTCAAATATATATATATATATATATATATATATATATATATACATATATATATATATATGCATTAGCTCGTAAATATCGCTTCTAAGTGGATAAAATTGCATATAAATAAGACTTAGAAAGCATAAATCCCCTGTAAGTGTCTTCGCATACGTTTATATGCTGGTTTATTTTATCTGAATTCTTATACATCTGACGATGTCTCAAACGTTAACAAACAAGGTTTTGGAGGGAAATGCTTTGTTTCGATTCGAGGTTATGGAACCTATCATATATATATATATATATATATATATATATATATATATATATATATATATATATATATATATATAATTAATTATTGTAGTAAAAAATTATTATGACAGGCCCTTTAAGAAATTTGTTTCTTGTCGTTAACCGCTTTCAGTTTAATTAAAGTCGGTCAATTTAGCTCTTGTGCATAGATCGTCGTATAACGATTAGATTACTGTGTGACTGACGTAAATGAACGTTTAAAATTAAGATGTTTAAATTCAACGTTATTTCACGCGGTTAATGGTAGCCGAATGGATTAGGTCTCTGCTAATTGAGCCAGAGATTCACGTGTTGCTGGGATCAAATTGTTCGACTGGTATTAATCATAACTCCCTACACTGAATATTCCCGAAAGCGTGAACCCCTAGTGTCTGTAGGTATTTAATTTTTATAGTAAAAACATAATTATATATATATATATATATATATATATATATATATATATATATATATATATTACTTTTGAAATCGCTAGAATGTTTTGGCTACAATATAATAATCAATACAGAACCGTCGGTATAATGACAGATACGGACTCTGCATGAATTAGTGCATCATATTAAAGCGTATTTTATGACTTGGCAACGCAGGGCACCCCGCAATTCCATGCAGACATAAACATTAAGAAATGTTGTATGCTTCTTAATTTTATAATAAGTTTAAGTATTATGAATTCTAAAATGTTTTCCCTAATACTAAAACCTATTATTAGATAAGCGTCTATTCCGTTTTGGCATACATTTAAGTTTGGACTTCTTTCATCTTTTAGAAATAATGTTTTCAATATTTTGCTATTGATTTAAAATTTTATTTAATTTTGCAATTTTACTTTTCGAAAAATGTCTATCGCTTCGTCGTAATGATACTGATTGTTAATGTTGATGTAAACTTCTATAATGTAATAAAAAACTTAGATTTGTGTGATGACAATAGTATAATGTAATCTTAGTGTTTAAGGTTTCACCATATATATATATATATATATATATATATATATATATATATATATATATATATATATATGGAATAATCTCCTATATCAACTTCCTAACGTGTCTAAATAAGCCCGAAACAAAAATGCATGGCACATCTTGAACTGATTTAAGTAGGTAAAAAAAACGACCCGACTGCATGCAACTTGACTTATATTAACATTTTTAGACCGGATTTCATGGAAATATTTTTGCCTATTCTAGAGTTCTACACAACTGCATCACACTGCAGAACTGGCAAAACGGTAAAAATTGTTAGAAAATTGTTTCAAAAACTCATAAATTATAAGGTATACTACATGATAATAGATACACTCCTTGATTAATCTATGATCATTTTAGCTTTACAGAATAACTTTTCGATTCCGTAATCAAGAAAAAAAAACAGTCATTGGAGAAGGAACAAAAATATTTATGGCATTATTTATCATAATTGTAATGTTTCTCTGAAATCTACAAATGTATCTTCAAGTAGGAATGGAACAGAGCAAAGTTTATAATCGCATAGATATATAAGAACAAAACGAATATGAAAACCGCATATTTATATTTTGCTTTGTTTAATTTCTCTCCAAGCCAACTGGAAATGTTTCTATAAACTTTCAAAGGAAACGCACTCATTATCAAAATTAGAAATGAATCTTCGAAACACAATTTATGTAAAGACAGGACTTGACAAATTGATTCTATTTGCTTTTAAAATAATTAAAATAATTTATTTCTTAATTGCTAAAACGAGTTTCTTTTTCGCATAATATATATATATACATATATATATATATATATATATATATATATATATATATATATATATCCCACTGTCTCTTCGTTTAACGAAATATAAATGTAAATAAACCCAGCAAAACATCGACCGTTATACGCGAAATTCCTGTTGTATACGACTCTTTAGTCTCTGACTTATCGAGGCTGTTACTATGATTTAAGAAAAGCTTTATCTCTTATTATTTAATGTCAATGCGTCAGTTGATTGTTTTACAAAACTAACAGTAAATATATTTTCTTAGATAATGTTTCTTGATAAATTTGTACATTTGTAAATTCTAGTTCCAAGTATATTATAATACAAATACTCTTGATCATATAAATAAATTAATATATCCCGCTGAGTGGAATATTGTCTGTATTTTTTGATAACGATGACTGATATAATGTGAAGTTAATAAAAACTCCCAAATACTTTATTTCCAATGGAATCTAATCGACTCTTTTCAGAAACATTTTATTTCTAAAAAATATTGATACAAAATTTAGTTGTTACTGAAAATACGTTTCTTCTCATAATACACAAATAAAAACAAATATCATTGTAAAAGGAGAAAGTTGAAGCATTGCTGACAAATAAATATATAATAATAAAAGAAGACTCACTGACATACACCAACTTCTCCACATCACACTCGACGGAACGCTTTTAACCTTCCTGCTCTCTATTCCTATCTATAATGCATAGTTTTCGTTATTATTCTAAAATAAAGATTAGGAGTGACGAAAGACACATTTGATTAACAGCCTATATCACAATTTGGTATGAATATAAAGTGTGTTATGAAATCTCTGTCTCGTTTTGGTTTATTAAAGTAGAAGATTTTACCGATAGGGGACGGAACCAGGTACGTTAAATCACCCATCTATATTTATATTTTTCTTTTATGTAAACAATAACTCCACTAGTTGGTCAAAACTTATGAACACATCTCATTATAAGGGCTATACAGCATATTGAATGTGTGAGAAGTAGAGTATTTACACACAAATGAATCAGCATGATTAAACTGAAATTAAATTTAAACCTATTATATCAATTGCTGAAGAGATATGCGCTTATTTTATTGTATTTTCACGTCCAGTTATACCTTAATTTTTTATTCTATATAATTTATCTACTTCAATTTTCAAATTGTACTTATGTTTTTAATTCTCTGCATTTATTTTTAATATTATTGTTTTAGTTTCTGAATTATATCTGTTAATCTTGTTGGCATGTGTGGCTTAAATTTCATGTAAAGCACAGGTATATATTATAGGCTGTGGCTTGAGTAATATTTGGAATATCCTTATATATGTGTGTATTGTGTTTACATTGAGTAGCCATAAATTAGTAATTAAATCACATATTTAGTTATAACCAATATTAATTACCAAGGGATTTATTTGGTTTTAGTAAATACTGTAAAATTAATTTTAAAATTTTAAATACCATTCTAATTTATATAATTAAATACGGTAGTTTTATTTTTTTATTTACCAACCTCTAGATGTCATATTTTGTAGAATAACTGTAACGTAATTAGTTAATTTTAGAGCATAACAATAACTAATGAATAAGTAATGGTTCCATTGGTCTTCAAAGTAACATTTATCAGTAAGCTCTTTCTCATTATTGTTAATTACTTGGATCAAAGTTGAAGCAGAAATACCTACTTTTTCAACACTAATCCTAATGAACCTGGTTGGTCTTTTGAATCCTATGATCTTATATTAAGCATCTAAACACATCTGAATTTAATTCATAAAACCCAATATGTATGTGTGGGTGGGTTCTATGTGTGTGTCATGCATTTCAAAGGAGATGCAAAGTCTCAGATGACGCTAGATGGGATAAATGATTGTATCTTCTCCTGACCTTTATTTTATGGATTTTAGCAAATCAAATGACTGTTAAAGGGTCAAAGGAGTAAAACTCGAACTTGGCAGGTGTAAGTCGGCCGAACGTGCATGCGCAAATAAATACATTTATACATTTAAGTAGGTTTATTTTTAACTAGTGCTTATTAATCAAAGGATTGCTCAAAAGACAACGACTAAAGCTACATCGCTCTCCGTTTTCGGTTCGTTTTCAGTTAAAGAAACACGATTTATAGTGTGAACGTATGGAAGCACTACTGTATATTAGGTACAATATAATGTATAATCATAAATAACGAATTTACTAAATAATAATAAATTCGGAATAGCAATATGCCTAAATTAAAATATCTGTAAGCATAATTTACGACCGGATTTATAAACTAGTATTTATTCTCCTATTTGAATAATGGAAACTATTTATTGTTTTGTTTAATATTTTGTAAGGAAATAAGGATTTATGTAGCGGCAGAAATGTAGATGAGATTTGAAGCATTTCATTTTACATGAAATTGATTCTATCCGGAAAGGACTTGGTCACTATGGATGAAATTTCATTATAATTGATTTCTCTGTTCTTTCAGGTTTGGTTATCCAGATTGTTTTTTTGTAAACTGATTGCAGGTTTTACAATAGAAACTAAACGAATTCTATCAGTATTCATAATGATCATAAACAGAAGAGGAAAAGCCGATGGTATTTTATATTCTGCTCTGATCTAACATTAATAGTAAATAATTACATAAAAACATGTCCATAAAAGAAACATATCTGAAAGTTTATATTTGGAGCACGATTATATAATATTATGCAATTAATTTGCTATTCTAATAAATTAGAATAAATAAATATGTATATGTATATATATATGTAAATGTTCATATATATATAATTATATAGTAAGATTTGAGTATATATATATATATATATATATATATATATATAGCAATGAAGCTACACAGACTTTTTCGCGTTTAATTCTTGTAAAGAATCGACAAATTCGTAAAATTGATGTTGTTACGTATAAGCATGGGCTATATTGAAAATACACACAAAATATTTCATGTGGATACATAATATATATATATATATATATATATATACATATATATATATATATATATAACTACTTCATTTACTCACATAAAATTAATATACGAAAGTATAGATTTATGCGTAAACTATAAGTATTTACTTCAAAAGTGATCAATACGTAGGTAGAACTATTTAGTAATTTATAAAATATAAGTGGCGAATAAGCTACGTTTCATCAAATCTAGGATTCCTCAGGCTTTTTGGCTAACTAAATCCTCAATAGAAGCGGACCATATAAAAACTATAAACAACCACAGAATTCGCGCATAAGCTTGAGGAATCCTAGAGTGGATGAAACGCCGAATATTCAGTGTAGCTTAATCGCCATATATATTTTATAAATTACTATATATATATATATATATATATATATATATATATATATAAATTACTATATATATATATATATTACTATATATATATATATATATTACTATATATATATATATATATATATATATATATATATATATATATATAAGACCCTCCATGCTAATTTTAAAGAAAATTATCAGTGCACGAGAAACCTGTTGTTGAAAGTAAACATGCGATCCAAGGGACCCTAGTAAAGTTTAGAAGTATTTGGTGAACGCTGACTTATCGTTTCCGGTGACAGAATCTATCATTTATATAAACATATTTGCATACATTTATAAATGCATAATTTTGTAGGATAAATTATAAATAAACGCAAGATCACCCCTGCTCAAGTACACGCTATCATAAAAAACCTTGAAACTTCAAAAGCATGGCGACCTGATCTCATCCCAGCTGTGATATTAAAACAGTGCTCAGCCGAAGTAGCTCCAGTTCCCTCCAAACTTTACAACAAATGCCTTAATGAATCATGCTTTCCGGGCTGTTGGAAAACTGCTTTTGTGGTACCAATATTCAAGAATTCTGGAGAAAGAACTGACCCATCAAATGATCCCCCCATTAGCGTTCTCCCACTTTTTGCCAAAATATTTGAGACCTTAATTAACCATGCTCTAATCCGGCACCTTACAGATGCTAAACTTCTGACTGACAAACAATATGGATTTAGAAAAGCCCGTTCCACAGCTGACATCCTCACTGTAATCTCTGAACGTATATACCATTCACTGGACAAAGCGGGGGAGGGCAGAGCGGTAGCTCTAAATATATCTAAGACTTTTGACAGGGTATGGCACACGGGTCTCCTCAGGAAAATTAAATCATACGGTATCACTGGTAGAATACTTAACATAATTAAATCCTTCTTAGATAAGAGGTTGTCCTCGACGGTCGTATGTCTAAACAGTGTGATATAATGGGAGAGTGCCTCAGGGGTCTATCACTGGACCTCTATTGTTCCTAATATTTATTAATGACCTCCCCGACAAAACTGCCTCTGAGATGGGTACATATGCTGATGACACTACACTCAATAACAGGCATGACAGGAAAACAAACGAACACATACCTAAAGAATTGGCAAGAACACTAGAGGAATACCTCCAATCTGTAGTGGAATGGGGGACCAAATGGATGGTCTCCTTCAATGCTGCAAAGGCTAAACTGGTTTCCTTCAATAATTACAAGAAACCTTCTCTGCCACCAATAGAAATGGCCAGTGACTCCCTGTCTGAGAGTACATCTTTCAAACTGTTTGGCCTAACATTCACAGGAAACATGAGTTAGAACAATTATATTGAAAACATTGCCTGGGACGCTGCAAAAAAGGTAGGCTCTCTCTACCGTGCTAGAAAACTGCTGACACCTGAAAGTATCCTGTACCTCTACAAGGCCACCATTCGCCCATGTATGGAGTATTGTTGTCACATTAGGGCCGGTGCATCTGCTACTAGTCTCTCCCTCCGAGACAAGGTTAAAAAAAAGAGTCGCCAATCTGATAGGCCCTGAACTAGCATCTAAGTTTCAGCCTCTGTCCCATCGACGAAACATTTCATCCTTCTGCCTGTTCTACAAGTATTTTAATGGTGAATGCTCTGACGAACTGCAGACACTTGTGCCCCCACGACGTAGACACCCTCGACAAACCTGACAGGCAGCTAAATCCCACCCCCACACAGTAGGGATCCCAAGATGTAAAAGATTTCTACTCCAGTAATTTCTTCCCTAGAACCGCTAGACTCTGGAAGTCCATTCCTGCTTCCCCAACTGTACTGACATGCAGAAGTTCAAGTGCAACGTGAACCGACATCTTGCTGCCAAAATCCCAACATAGTGCCCCAGTAGTTGCTGCCCCTGATAGTAGCCCCCTACACCAAAGTGGCAATGCGCCTTGTTT
The DNA here is from genome assembly GCF_053919585.1 of Euprymna scolopes. Lineage (NCBI taxonomy): Eukaryota > Metazoa > Mollusca > Cephalopoda > Sepiida > Sepiolidae > Euprymna > Euprymna scolopes. Next base: position 54,365,555 of record NC_136491.1, read on the forward strand.
GGGGTGAAAATGTATTTAAAAAACCACAAAAAAAACGGCTGAGATAATTGTAATTTATTTTTACATTAGATAGATAGTTAAGGAAAGGGATATATATATATATATATATATATATATATATATATATATATATATATATATATATATATATATATATATATATACAGGGTGTTTCAAAAGTCTTGGGAACATTACAAATGCGTATATCTCATGAACTATTCCAGGTAGAAAAATGAAACTGGTGGCATTTTAAAGCTTGCTTAATCAAGTTTCTGGTCATACTAATGATTTTCGTCTTATCTTTCCATGTGCAGTAATGGCGTTCTCTAAACAAGACAAGGCGTTTTGCGTCCTCCAATTTGCAAAGACTGAATCGTGGACATGTGTTCAGCGTGCATTTCGCAGGAAATTTAAAAAAGAAGTCCCTGAAAGGAAACCCATTGTCAGATGGCATGCTAAATTTGTGAAAGATGGGTGTTTGTGCCCAAGTAAGCGAACAGGTCGCCCTTCAACTTCAGAAGATGCAGTTGAGCAAGTCCGGACAGCCTTTCAGCAGAGCCCCCGTAAATCAGTGAGAAGAGCAAGCAGGGAACTTCAGCTTGCTCCAGCAACTGTCTGCCGTGTCTTAAGGAAACGACTTCAAATGGTACCTTACAAGCTCAAGTTGGTCCAAAAGTTGAAGGACACTGATAAGCCACTTCGCCGTGACTTTTGCATTGCAATGCAAGAGAAGTTGGAAGAAAACGGCTTGGATGACCGGCTTGTTTTTAGCGATGAGGCGACCTTCCATCTGAATGGCAAGGTTAACAAGCATAGCACTCGCATATGGGGTACTGAGAATCCTCATGAAATTCTTGAGCACGAGCGAGATTCACCAAACGTGAACGTGTTTTGTGCAATTTCCAAGAAAGGTGTCTATGGACCGTTCTTCTTTGAAGAGGCAACTATCACTGGTGAATCCTATCTCAACATGATGGAAGACTGGTTAATGGCTCAGTTGGAAGAAGCAGAATCTGATGACTTCATTTTTCAACAAGATGGTGCACCACCACACTGGAGACTTAGAGTAAGGCGGTTTCTTAACACAAGGCTGCCTGGTAGATGGATTGGGAGATCTGGGCGAGGTGATGACGTTCTCATGCCCTGGCCTCCTAGGTCTCCAGATCTTACCCCGTGTGACTTTTTCCTTTGGGGCTTTGTCAAGCAACAAGTCTATGTGCCGCCCCTTCCAAGAGATATTGACGAACTAAAGGCTCGAATAACGGCAGTTGTGGGAACCATTGAAGTCAAGATGCTGGAACGCGTTTGGCAGGAAATGGACTATCGACTAGATGTCTGCCGTGTGACGAATGGTGCTCATATTGAGCAAGTTTGAAGATTCTCCACAAAACTTGAAACTTTAACCTTTCTAACGGTACCAATTTCATTTTTTAACTCCTAATAGTTTTTGAGTTATTAAAAATCGTTATGTTCCCAAGACTTTTGAAACACCCTGTATATATATAAATTATATATATATACATATATACATACATACACGCATATATATATATATATATATATATATATATATATATATATATATATATGCATACAAACAAATATATATATATGTGTATGTGGGTATTTATTTGGGTGATGTGCTTTTGCGTTTTTATATGGTAAGTTTTAGTGTTTAGTGAACATCTCTTTTTATGCATATATTCTCATACATATTTGGAAACTCTATTTTACCTACAACTTGCTTTGTTTAATATGCTCAATCTCACTTTATATTGGAAAAAAGGTAAGGATTTTCCTATCCACAAAAAAAAACGATATTATTTCGTTGCAAAGCAAACCCTACATAAAAATCCACTATGATCTTGCTACCAGCCGTACAATATGAAGGTTTTGTGATTAGTCTCAATCGCGTTTATTTATTATCACAAATTAGTACAATTGGGAGAGTAACATGAATTCACATGCCATCTTCACAGATTGTAGAACGATAATTACTGGCCCTCTTATTACCTATATTTAGCTCATCAAAGTGCACCGAAAAATTAATACCATATCGTTTCTAAAGTTTTCATTCTTAACTAGTTGTATTTGTAAAAGTAGTGGAAATATTAAAGGTATACGTATTAGTAGTTTTCGATTTCTCAATTATCATCATTATATTATTACGCTTATCGCTCTGTCCGTTATCATGATGTGCATTCCTAAAAAAGAAAAGTGGAATATTCCAAGTAAAACTTGTCACCCCTTAAAAGAAAATTGGAATATCCCAATTATTAATTAAAAAAAAAATGGTGTCGCTTTGAGCAAAGCTAATAAAATGATTTTTCTTTCTTGCCCTTTTGGCTAAGATCAAGCTGTAGTATCTGTTCTCCAGATGCTATATTTCAATTTCTTCTCTCTTAGTAGAGGAGAAATCCTTTGCGACTAAGACAATTTTTTCTCCACGTTGAAAACGACCCTGGTGTCTTAATCTGTCCCGTGGCTGAGGCATTATGTATAGGGATTACATGTAATGTAACAAAGTTTAATATTACAAAAGTAACTGGGAAAAGTAATTTCTTGTTTAATTACAAAATGCCCAGGAAATGTTCCTTTTGATTATTTATAAAATGCACTGGAAATGTTTCTTCTGATTAATTATATGATATACTGGAAAATGTCCTTTCTGATTATTTTTTGTTTACTTGTCTCCCCAGAAAGACGGAGTTGGACATTAGGTCGATTACAAATTTTGGGGGAAACCAGCTCCCCAAAAATGGGTACTGTGATCAATAACAAAAATTAAAATTGTATCAGTAATGAAGGATTTCTCCTTCATCAACCAAGAGCAAAAAAAAAAAGAAGGGATTTAAGTCTCTGGAATGCTGAGATTGTTACTACACCCAGAAATTAATGTTGAAGCAATGGTTGCCTAATCGCTAACCGTGTTAATGTTTTTATGTATTAATTTCGAAAAGCTGCTGAAACAGTTTATGGTTTAAACATTACTTTATTTCAATATATTTTAAACAGTGGGGTGGGGGATATAAAGTAAACTCCGGAAATTACTTAGACCGTTTGCAATTTAAATATTACTTTATTTCATGTATATTTTAAACAGTGGGGTAGGGATATTAATTCAGCCCCCGGAATGGCTGCAAAAGTTTATGATTTAAACATTACTTTATTTCATGCATATTTTTAACAGTGGGGTGCCGGATATGAAGTAGTCCCGGAAATGGCTCGAACAGTTTACTATTAAGGCATTTCATTATTGCATGTATATTTTTAGCAGTAGGTTGGGAGATATGAAGTCAGTCTCGGAAATGGCTGACACAGTTTACGATTAAAACATTACTTTATTTCATGTATATTTTTTAACAGTGGGGTGGCGGACATGAGTCAGGCCCGGGATTTAATGTGATAAGCGCAAATATATACTAGCAGAAAGTGTCGCCCAGTATTGAATGAGATAAGTGAAAAATATATAGTTACATAATGTCCAGTGTCGCCCAGAATCGAATTAGATAGGTGAAAGATATATACTAGCAGATATGCGGCGTCATCCGGATTGGATAAGATAGGTGGAACATGTATACTATGAGAATGCCCAGAGTTGATTGATGTGTTTGTAATTAAATAATCATCCAAGGCAATATATCACAGTTATTATTTAAGTAAGGAGGAGCGACATGGTGGGTTTAAGTTATGAAAATTATTGTCGAAATTAATACATATTCAAGAATTATGAAAAAATGATGAAATCTGAGTTATTTTATTGGTGTGTTTGTAATGAAATAATAAGCCCAGACAGTATATCAAAGTTATTATATTAGTAGGAGGGGTGCATAATGTGGGTGTTTAATTATAAAAATGATTGTCCAAATTAGTAACATATCCAAGAATTTTGAAAAATGATTAAATGTGAGTTATTTGACTGATGTGTATGTAATGAAATAAGCAGCCCAGCAAATATATCAAAGTTATTATTTTAGTAAGGAGAAGGCTATTAGGTGTGTTCAATTTATTAGAAAGTATTGTCGAAATTAGTAATATACCCAAGAATTATGAAGACATCATAATATGTGATTTAATGAATTAGTGTGTTTGCAATGGAATAATCAGACCAGACAATATATCAAAGTTATTATTTTAGTAAGGGGCGATGATGCGGGTTTAAATGATGAAAAATGATTGTCGAAATTAGTAACATATCCAAGAATTATAAAAATGACGAAATATGAGTTAATTGACTAGTGTATTTGAAATGAAATAATTAGCCCAGAAAATATATCAAAGTTATTATTTTAAAAGTGTGGAGTTATTAATGTGAGAAAAAAATATAAAAAGTGATTGTCGAAATTAGTAACATATCCGAGAATTATGAAAATTTATGAAATCAAAATTAATGAATAGTTGGTTTTTTTTTATGAAATAATCAGCCCAGACAATATATCAAAGTTATGATTTAGTAAGAGAGGGCGATGAGTATGGTTTACATTATAAAAAAATATTGTTGAAATTAGTAAGATATTCAAGAATAACGAAAAATGGTGAAATGTGAGTTTACTTATCAGTGTGTTTATAATAAAATAATCAGCCCAGAAAATACATCAATAGTATTATTTAAGTAAGGGGAAAGACAATAAGGAGGGCTTAAATTATGAAAAATTATTGTCGAAATTAGTAACATATCCAAGAATTACGAAAAATGATGTTAGTTGATGTACTTGTGTGTTTGTAATGAAATAATCAGCCCAGACAATATACCAAAGTTATTATTTTAATAAGAGAGGCCGATAAGGATGGTTTTAATTACAAAAACTTACGGTCGAAATTATTAACATATCCAAGAATTATGGAAATTATGAAAAGCGAGGTTATTGATTGGTATGTTTATAATAAAATTATCAGTCCAGACAATATATAAAGGTTATTATGTAAGTAAGAGAGGGCGATGAGGATGGTTTTAATTATAAAAGATGATTGTCGACATTAGTAACATATCCAAGAATTATGAAAAATGATATGTGATTTAATGCAATAATGTGTTTGCAATGACATAATCAGACCATACAATATATCGAAGTTATTATTTTAGTTAGGAGAGGGGTGATGGCGTCGGTGTAAATGATGAAAATTTGTTGTCGAAATTAGTAACATATCCAAGAATTATGAAAAATGATGAAATGTGAGTTAATTGATTAGTGTGTTTTAATGAAAAAAATCAATCCAGACAATATATACAAGTTACTATTTTAGTAAGGGGGGCTATAAGGTGCGGTTAACTTATGAAAAGTGATTGTCGAAATTAGTAACATATCAACGCATTATAAAAAAATGATGAAATGTGAGTTAATTGATTGGTATGTTTGAAATAAAATAATCAGCCTAGACAATAAATCAAAGTTATTATTTAGTAAAGAGGAGGTGCGAAAATATGGGTTATAATTATGAAAAATTATTGTCGAAATAAGTAACATATCCAAGAATTAAGGAAAATGATGAAATGTGATTTCATGCATTACTATGTTTGTAATGAAATAATAAGCCCAGACAATATATCAAAGTTAGTATTGTATTAAGGAGAGGGAAATAATGTGGGTACAAATTATGCAATATGATTGTCGAAATTAGTAACATATCCAAGAATAATGAAATATGATGAAATGACGGTTAATTGATGGGTTCGCTTGAAATGAAATAAGTAGCCACGCAAATATATCAAACTTATTATTTTAGTAAGGTTGAACGATTATGTTGCTTAAAAATATAAAAAATAATATTGTCGAAATTAGTAACATATCCAGGAATGAAAAATGATAAAATGTGAGTTAATTGATGGGTGTGTTTGTATTGAAATAATCAGCCTATACAATATATCAAAGTTATTATTTCAGTAAGGCGTGCGAAGTGGTGATTTACAAATGATGAAAAATTATTGGCATAATTAGTAAAATATCCAATAATTTATTACATATGAAAAATTTCCACACGCCCCGCTAGTAACTATTATTAGTTTACGTATCTATATCTTATTGTTACATTCATTCAAATGAGTATAAATTGTTTTAAAGTTTTACTATTGTTATTTGCATTTAATTTTAACAGGGTATTGATTTCCTAACATCTACCAATCTGATACATTATTCTGCGTTTAAAATTATTTCCCAATCATTAAAACACACACGAAACAATCTGTATAAAATTTATTAGCATGCTTTTCTTTTTTTTTTAATTTGTTTTTATTCGCGAGCAAAATTTCCTGACATTAAGGCTAATGTATAAAGAACATAACAAAGATAAGTATTCTTCTTTATAAAGTTAAAACGGAATCGTTAGTTTTAGGACTCAATGTAATATTCCTACGCTTACATTATTATTAAGTTTCTGTGTTGGGTGGGATGTCGTGCATACTTATTTGGGCGATATGCACATTGAGCTCACTGACCCTTTTCACATTTATTTTTATCCTTCATGAACTACGTAGCCGGGTGGAGAATTTTTATAATACATTGCCAATTATTTCATGATAACAAGACAATTTTTCCTCAATCTATAAGAATTACTCGTGATTGTAATAACATGCTAAAAATACTAACTCTTTCTTTATTCATTAATTTTCTTTATTGGGGGTGAGATTATGCACGTGTGTAATGTTTTTTAAAGAAATTTAACTATCGTACATTTTACATTGCTCTTTGCACCATTGCTTTAAATATTTCCTCGTAAACTTTTTATTTTCTAGTATAGAATGTGGTGAAAAATATATTCCTATACGTTAATAAACGTGATTTTCAAAATTATTTTTTATTGATTGGGATTTTAATTACCATTTAAGTAAACAAAACATAACAATATAAGATCAGTCTACGATTATGTTCTCCATAATTATGGTTTTGCTTGTTTTTCAGTGGGTAGAGTTCTTTCAACAGATTTGTTCTGGCTTTCTACCATTTTTATAGCGGACAGTGATAGGGCACGGCGCTGCTGCTAGTAGAATTAAAATACGTATATGTTCTCGTAGTCTTACTCAACTGGATGTTTCACACAGGCCATCACCAAAGATTTTTCCGCGAAAACAACGTATGCCTTCAAATTTCTAGTTGTCTCCACTTTGTTTCGATATCCTTCGCAAATAAATTTATTATCGAAAAAAACGTTTACCATTGACAGCGATTATCGGGGATCACTGGAATTTGCGTGGCTGTTAACCTCGCCAAAATTCACTATCATTTTCGTACTAATCCAGTAGAGGTTTGGTTAGTGCTTTGTCTTCTCAGTTTTTCTATCCTCCCAGGACTCTTCAACAATTTGGTGTTGTCCTGGTTGATGCCAACACTTTTTTGAAGAGGGATTGGTAAAATTAAAATCGTACTGTTTCAATTTCCTTGATTCCATGTGATTTTTTTTTGCGTTGTACTTCTCTCGAAGTTACTATGAGTCCGGCTTGTGCCTGTAGATTATATTCATTAGCTTGTTCATTCAAGACTTTTCCTGAATATTTTTACCATCTTAATTAATGTTATCACTTGTATCATATCAGCTGTCCTCTGATTCTTATTTCCTTCATTTAAAACATCGGGATCGTTTTAGTGTTTCCACTACCATTGTAATTATCTTGATGTTCATCATTTTTCATGTCCTTTTGAGCTCGTTAACCAGTTCTCTGTATTGGCCCCGCTTCCCCGTCTCCTTTAAATTTATCATGATATCTACTGAAATAATGAAATCGACGATCTGACAGAACTTTTCTGGCTTGTTAACTATTATAACATCGAATCTTCTTGCTTGAGTAGGTTTATCTGTGCGTAAATGGAAAACCCTTAAAAGTTCAGGACTTTCATTTTCAAGTACTGCTGCCGCTTTGTGTTTGTATTATTTGTCAGGGTGTTTATGATACAGGTGCCTGCATAATTCTTTACATACTGTCTTCCCACTTGATAATGTATATTTTATATTCTTTTTGACTTAGTGTGTTGCATTTGCTTATTATGCGGTTTAATGTATCGTCTTATTGTCCATAGTGTATGAATTTTGTGTTTTCTTGTGTATTGCCCATGCTTGCTTTGATGTGATTTGTTCTAATCGCGTTATCTTGTTCGGCTCTTATTAGGGATTCATTGTCTCTGTTAACGTTTCCTATCACATCCTTGCTATCCTAATGAATTTTGCATGTAGTTATTATTTTTCGCATTTTCTTTTTCTTGGATTTTCCCTTGCCTAGCTTGATTATTTTTCCGTGTCTCAACCTACAATGATTATCATTTAGGGGATCTGCATATTGTATTTTTCTAATGTGTATACGTGCCATTTACACAGCCCTCTGCAAAACCAGTCCTCTTCCCCCGTTTTTTTCTCGTATAATTGGTCATCATTTTCTGTTAATGTACAGTGGAATTTACATCTATAACTTTCCTGACATTCTAGTCGAAATGTCTCAGTTCTTATTACTCCAACGTGTAAACAGGTCCGATAATCTTAACAGTGAAGTGTGTTTATAGATTTTATTATGTTTCTACGATATAGTTTATTTTATAGGGGGTTCCTCGTTATTCTGAGGTAATCATTTACAATTTACTTTGATTTCTGTTGAATTGATAATGCCTGCTTCTATAACATCTAAATATTTATAGATGGCATGTTCACCTAGTGCCCTAATCTCTGATTGCTTGTGGTGTTCTATGCTTTTCGTTGTCGCCTGTTTCCGTCTTCTTACAGCCAATGCGTATTAAATTCCAAATTACATTCGGATATCCTGGTTGAATATTATGTTTGCGTTTTGTAAAAAGTTTCAGATAACCAATGTATCAGCTTCGGCAAGTCCTTAATATATTGTTAAGTGAAATTATGGCTATGATAATAGTAGTTGTAACAGGAAAGTATCTGGAAGATAATTAATCTCAGTTATGTATCTAAGTCAGCTTTCAGTGTAAGTATCCATGTCCTCATTGCTGTTGATCAAATGGATAACCTTGCCTGATATTTTGTGTATTCTCAAGCATACTATTATCTATGCTTGAAGAATCTTTTGGTATCCTTCCTTGTAGTCGATCCTTACGATGGCTATCTATTTTCTTCTGTTTACACATTAAAAAGATTTTTGTCTATGTATTAGTAGATAAATTGTTCCTCTTTTTTCGTTTTTTACATCCATTTCTGTTCCTCCAGAAGAAGTCCACGATTATGAATGGGAGTGGTAATGTTTTTTTTTTCTCAGTTGTTAGAATATTCTACATTAGACGTAAGCATGTGATAGACTTGTAATTGTTGAAATCAGTTCCTCATATGATGTATTTTGGTCCAAGCGTGTTTCTTAAAAGCTAGTGAACGTCTTTAATAAGTTTCCAGATTTTTTCTTGTATTCATAGTATATACATGGAACTTCAATCCCTTTGAATTAATCTCTTCTGGCTACAATGCACTTGTTGTACTGTTTTGAAGGATCCATGAAAGTCCTCTTATTTGAGCGTGTCAATGCTACTTTTTTCTTCTGAAGTGTTGCATAATAACAACCTCTAATGATTTCCTTGGAGTTACGGAATAACCAGAAGTTACAGGGAGGAAATAGCTGGACTATAGGGAGGGTAGGTGACTTTCTTGATGAAAATATTGGTAAAAAATCTGTGATAAGGAAGTAATTGTGGACTGGCGCATAGTCATAGAGGAACTGGCGCTGACCTGATTTGAACTGTGCTGGTCTTTTCCGGCGGAACATCATTCTTTGAAACGCTCTTAAAACCTACATATAGTATTCCTTGTTGACTGTCTGTCCAGTGGGAACACACTGTATATAGATCATCCCTTTACTCTAAAAAAAGGGATCCTCACAATTTTCTGGATGGATTTGTTCTCTCTGCAATTCATCAGAAAATCAAGAACTGTAATCTCTGAATGTATATACGATGCATTGGGTAAAGAAGGAAAAAGGGATTTCAGTAGCTCCTAATATATCTGAGACTTTGATAGTGTATTGCACGATAATCTTATCATGAAATTGAAATCCCGTGGTATTAATTAGGGAATACTTAACATAAAAAAATCCTTACTAAATAACAGAAGCAAAAATATTATATAAATGCGGGTGTATCCCAGGGGTCCATCGTTGGATCTTTATTATTTCTGATATCAAAAGATTACCTCCTTGACAAAATAGTCTCTGACATGTGTATATTTGCTGACGATACCGCGCTCTACAGCAGGCATGAGGGGAAAACGTACGAAGATATATCTAAAGCAATGGCGTAAACCCTAGGAGAATACCTCCAGTTAGTAGTGAAATTGGGGTAACAGTTGATGGCAACGTTCAAGACTAAGGCCGTTTCCTTTAATAATTACAAGAAATCTTCTCATCCATGTTCCGATTGCATTTTTGATATTCACCAGCAGTGATAATCAGGAGTTGATAAGTTGTATTCAAATTATTGCTGTAAATTTTATCTTGAAATCATAAAAAATGGTCAGCTATCTTCTAAATATTATAGCAATAATATACTAAATTCACAAGGGTCTACAAGAGTTTAAATGACTGTACTATAAAAGTCCGGAAAGTTATTAAAGCCACCTCGTATATCAAGATAACAACAACTGTATTAGTTATCAATTTACATAAATCCAAGATATTACTTTACCAGCTATTGGCCTTTTCTAATGTAATGTTGCTTACCCATTCAAAAATATGCAGCTGAAATATGTTTTAAATCTCTAATTAATATGTGTTTTTGTAGAAATTGTATAACCTAATCTATAGAACTCACTATGCCTGTTTGTCTCTCTTCATATATTCAAATTTTATCTCCGTACAAAACTAAAAGTCGCAGAGTGGCGTTGTTTTATATAAAAATACGGTTCAAATAAGTTTAAGTACTAAAAAAGGTTCCAAATTTAAAAAAAAATGTTATACATTTTAGACATGCATCTTAATTTATTTTTAATCATTTTAATATGCGTTCCACGCTCGTACAGCGCTAAGGTCACTATCTTTGAATGCTACATTTTGATTTCGATTTCGATTTTTTCTAATTGCCCGCAAATACATCTTTTCACATTAAAAACCACGACTATAATAATATATACAACATCTGGAAAAATAAAAAAAAATCACATATCTAAACGTATCTTATGACCGGAAATAGCCTGGCAGCCCCCTCACTCTAAGACATAAATATAAACATTTTATTAAGCACTACTATATTATGAACCGAATAATTCAGATTTGTATTTTAGTAGGTCTCATAAAAAGTGTATTATTCTAAACTTTCCAAGCGATAAAATAGCGTACAACATAGCATAACGATATAAGTACTATACTATCATAACTAAGTTCGAGGTTCGAGCCTACGTACCGACAATCTATGCTGATGAGCCGTAGAGCAGAGAAACACGTCCACGTAGAATACTGTGGTTAAAAAGTAAAATAAGAGATAAATTATCAATGCATATATATATATATATATATATATATATATATATATATATATATATATATGAGTGAGAGATTAGTAATATCCCAGAGAGAAAGGTATATCGTACCATCAAAAGCAGAGTATAGTTGTGTCTTTTTAAATGAGCCAGTATACATAATACAGATGTCATCATGTACAAACTACGCCACGCTTAAATAATTATTTAGCTTATTTATCTAGTTAGTCTTTGAAATTTGATTATATCGCATTTCCTCATATCGCAGTTTTGCAAATACTAACTCACATCTGCATATTTGCCTTGCAATAAGTCAGTGAGATAAAGAGTTTCTTCGAGCGACAAATTCTTGTGTGAATATGTAACCTTTTCACAGAAGATTAAGAAATAGTTTTGGCATTTTACTTAAGATAATTTTGGTAGACGTTTAAGATAAAATAAAAGGAAGGTTTCATGTCAAGTCAGTAGATATCGGCTGTCTATTCTAATGGCTCACTGATATGTCTATGACGAAATACAGTTTTCGATGTGCGTTGATAATAAATTAAAATATGCACTATTTACTTGATTAGAAAATACGTCTAAATTTAACCTGGTGTATATATCAGTCTAATGTTTCGTACACACACACATACACATATATATATATATATGTATATATATATATATATATATATATATATATATATATATATATATATATAGAGAGAGAGAGAGAGAGAGAGAGAGATGTTTTAAACAGCACGCGCCATTCTGGAAGGCTGGTAACACATTTTTAATGCCTCTGTCTCTTTCTCTCTCTCTCTCTTTCTCTCTCTCTCTCTCTCTATATATATATATATATATCTGTGTGTGCATACATACATATTTATAATTATTTTAGGTTAAAATATTGAAAGATAAAACGAAAAAAAAATCGCAGGTTTATATAATAATGCTGTAGAAAAACTAGATTATATATACATTTAGTTATATTTAATAATAAACATGCTTAGTTGCCATTAGACGACTATGGAATTTTATCCTAATTAAGTTAGAAATACCTAACGACTTCGTCCGTCCAATCTTTTAAAGACTTCAATCCTCAAATGAAGACAAAAACAAATTACACAAAACCATGCAATTTAAAATGTCATGTCGTTACCTTTACAAAAACAACGAAGAGAGCAGACAACAGAGAGGACAAAAAAGAAGGGAAGAAGGAAAAACATTATATCGGTCTACATAATCTTCTGTGAATAATTTGAAAAACTGTGTTGTGACTCGACTTTGCTTCAGATGATGAAAGGAGAAAGAATAAATTAACAATGTCAATACGAGTCTGCTAAAATATTTGGATATGAAACATTAATAAGAAAAGTTGTCTAATAGAGTCTGTTTGTACTGTCTGACAATTAAATAAATATTCAATATCCTATGTTGTATTTTTAATTCCTTTTATTGTTCGTTATGGGTTTTTTATTGATCATTAAAGAAAATAATAATGATATTAAAGAAAAGGAAACGAACGTCGATTTCCGTTGTGCCAATTCTATTGCTGTCTTGCAAGAATTAATCTAATATTGGAGGCCACTTGAAAACTGTCAATGTAAATAACGATATAAAAAGTCGGTATAGCAACGGATCTTTTGTGAATAAAATGGTTCCAGGAAAAAAAAAAACGCTCATCGCCGCTTCATTTTCGTTTAGTGAGTGTTAATTCAAGCAATGAGTGCATGTGTTGTAACGAATTATTTCGAAGTAAACTTTATTTTTCAACCAGCCTTATGGAGTATATAGTCTATTTGAAGCAGAGTAAAGTTTGAATATTACGAATGCAACAGGCATGATCTTTTGACACACACGAGCAGCTGTAATTGCCTAAAGTAACTTTATCCAAACTTCCTTGTCATTACAGCGAATAACGGGCCACGCTTGATTAATTATAGAAAGTCATGATTATTAAAATTAGATTTGTCCGGATCAATACCTCGCCGATCTGCGAGGCCAATAACCGAGCAAACAACCATCACACATCACTAATTCTACCAATCAATTACATTGTTGGTTTCTTTTTTTCTTTTTCGTTAAAAACTTGTTTGCTTTATTGCTACTAAGTTCATTTATCCCTTGGAAGATAATTTATTCCGTAAAATTGCCTCTAAAACAATTACTAATAATCATCATTCGATGTTAGATTAATCGCGACAAAAAAATTCCACTTGTTATATAGCAACGTTGCAACGTAGCAGTACTATATTTATGTATACATATCTCCGATACGCTTGCCAATCATTTTCTATATTCCAAATTCCAATTTAATAACCATTTCCTTTTTAAATTCTAAAAACGTTTCAAATCGGGGGAATCAAAATTTTAGGTGCTGTCCAACAGAGCGTCGTCATAGACTATAAAATACAGATATTATGTTCGATAAAATTTCACAAACTATATTATGCCTTCTTTAATTTATCGTATTTTAATGAACTTGTTAGGTATTTATTTATATATTTATTTGTGCCAACAATATAGGTTAAAAATAAAAATAGTTAAACCTTAAAAAACATAATCATATGAATAGGACGTAAGGCTAAACCGATTCTGACGAGATTCATCAAAAAGTTGAGATTTTTCCAATAGCTTAAAAATCATACAAATGCTCCCACTTGGCCATCAGAATTTAATCACTCACGACAGGTCAGTGTGTACGTCGTCCAAATCAAATGTAACAACTCAAAACCGCACCGTACTTTTGGGTAATTGCGCCAACTAGCTAAAAGTGCTCCTTTTGCAACCACGCATATAAAGAGGACTTTATTAGTTGGCGCAAAGACCACCGGATTTGGCACACTTACATCAAAGTGTTGTACTTTTTAATTGCAGATAGCTAACTGTGATTGAACATGTATATATATATATATATATATATATATATATATATATATATATATATATATATATATATATATATATATATATCAAGGGGAGTAGAACAACAGTTCGAAGAGCAGAGAATATTTTAATGTATTGGCAAATTAATACAATGAAAATAAAATAAAACGGAACTCGTTGCAATTCAGATATATAAGCTCGATAGGTATATATGTCCTAGAGCTATTTTAATGCTGAGTAAGATGTTTGATAATTCATAATTAAAAATTAAAATTGAAAATCGTGTTCATAAAGAAGAACAAACAAATCAATAAATTCTACAATCGTTTCGGAAACGATCTTCTTGTTTAGATAGACAATAAGTCTTGGGCAATAATTTTATCAAATAGTTTTATGAAACAAAGTCTCCTCTTCAGCAAAAATATTGGGTGGGTATTTTTAAAGACACCAAAAATAAAACGAACATTTTAGGTAAGGCATATACATATGGAAATATTTAAAATGTAAAGGAAAATAGTTACTTTTTTGATATTGAAAAAGAAAGTCAGATAAAATGGAAATAAAATTAAAATTAACAATAAAATAAAATAAAATTGGGTTGATGATATTTTTATAAAGATTGTTAACAAATATATATATATATATATATATATATATATATATATATATATATATATACCTTTTAATAGTTCGCCTTCTAAAAGTCGTAAGTACCACCGTCAAAGCATTCATTTGGAGGGTAAATGTAGTTTATGAATACTTGAGAATGTTGATATATATAAGAAACGCTAATGGAATAATATTACCAGTTTGAACTCGTTAGTAACGCTAAATTTGAAATCCAGCTAAATACTTAAATTACAAAGGGAGATAATTATATTCAACTGGAAAAATAAAGAATGTAACTGTTCAAAGGAGATAACCACTAATTAGTTATATGTTTTTTATATAAAATAAATGAATCATATTGGTAGTAATTAAATAAAAAATATTTATAATAGCAACTATAATATTTATAGAACTTAAATTATATATATATATATATATATATATATATATATATATATATATATATACTAGTAATCTATCCGCATTACCTGGTTGTAAAATACGTATAAATATGATATTTATATTCATTCAGATTTCGTATTTATTATTGCAGGGCCCACCTCTTTTTATTATGATATTGTATCCAATGTATATATATATATATATATATATATATATATATATATATATATATATATATATATTACTATAATAATTAAATACCTATAGACACTAGTGTTTCATCCTTTCGGGAATCTTCAGTGCAGGGTGTCACGATTAATACTAGTCGAACGATTCGAACCCTGTATCACGAAGCATCTCTGGCTCGATTAGCGAAGACCTTATCCATTCGTCTACCATTACCCCTGGTGAAATAACGTCGAATTTTAAACATTTTAATTTTAAATGTTCATTTACATTAGTCAGAGAGTGATCTAATCGTTATACGATGATCTATGCATTAGAGCTAAATTGACCGACTTTAATTCAACTGAAAGTACTCAACGATAAGAAACGAATTTCTTAAAGGGGCTGTCATAATTTTTCTTTTTTTTTACTATAATAATTAAATACCTACAGACACTATTGTTTCATCCTTTCGGGAATCTTCAGTGCATCACGAGACATCTCTGGCTCGATTAGCGAAGACCTAATCCATTCGGCTACTATGAACCGCGTGAAATATCGTCGAATTTTAAACATTTTAATTTTACATACTCATATATATATATATATATATATATATATATATATATATATATATATATATATATATATATATATATGTTTTTGTCTAAATGAACACTGGAAGAGGGGTAAAACATTTATAACACTTATCGCTAGCGTGTTTTTGTTTTATTTTGAAGCCTTGGATGTTACCGTCTGAACTATCACTAGATTGATTATAAGACTAAAAATTGAGCGACTTCAAGTTAGAACGTATATGTACGCAAGCTCCTGTGTTACTCAGTTTATTACTGTCAAGGTAAACAGGGGTTTTTCCACTTTTGCAGGCTTAAATTTAAATCGAACGTGGATCCGGGACTCAGGTACGCTATATAACAATGTATAAAACTGTACATCATATACTCAGATAGAAGTTTGGTAGAAATGTTTCGCAAACACACATAGACAAAATATACATAAAATAATTAAGCTAATCGTAAAATGAAAGCAAGAATAAAAGAAAAGACCATGAAAACTTAATAATATATTCATGGATGCTCGTTTCTCAAATGAATATGTAAATAAGTTAACTGCCTGAACTCATTAGCATATCTATGATTTAGTATATGACTAAATTCGGCTTCATATTTTATATAGAAAAATGTTAGCTTTTAATGTTAATATAAGTTCGAGAAAAACTTCACTTTCTAGATATATAAATTAATTACAAATATTTGTACAGTGCTTGTTTGTTTTTTTGTTGCCAGCGTCTACACACTATGCCATAAGACGAATCGTGTGCAGCGAATTAAATAATAAAACGTTTTGTATAGATATATAGATGGATAGACAGACAGATAGATAGTTAAATTCATAAAAGGCAGAAAACCTAAATAAAACCTACCGATATGAGATGCATGAAAACAAGCAAAAATGGAAAAGTAATATAAGAAATACTCACCTAATAGATCATTATTAATCCACCCTATAATATAGTCAAGAAAATCGATCTTTGTTTGTCAATATAAGACATAGCACTATGTTTTCTATAATATTCTTAAATTGTAAACAATATTCCATAAATTTAATATCCAAACAATACAATGCCACATTTAACATAATAAATCATTATATGAATATGAAACATATGTGCTGTGCATTGTTATTTAGTAAAAAGAAACAAAATTATTCAGTAGATTTTTATTTCGTAATGTACATTTTTTATTTAATTGTAAGCCTAAAGTAAAGAAAATTGACCAATAATCTAAATAAAAATGGGAAAGAACAGAAAAGAGATCACAGAGAGATAAGGCCTATGTAGAAGAATGGAGAGAGGGTGAGAAATATTGAGGAAAATTGGGCAATAAGCCAGTGATTATTTTAAATATATCTTTCAAAAGCACAAAGGTTTTAGATTGCTTTGGAAGCTAGAGGGTACTATTACATTATCTACCAATATGGACACCAATATATGGATACAATTACTAATAAGACAGCGAAATGTTGACGAAAGCAATGCTTCGATATTACTAATCGTGCATATTTTTTATTGTTATTCGGTGACGAACTAATGGGTTTCAACAAGTTAGTGAGGTTAAAAGTGCTAAAAATTAAGGTCAAATTAACTAAAAGTGAATTAGTAATTAGTTTTGCAAATATTTAGAGCAGCCAAAGATTTAATTAAACGCATATTTTAAACTCCTTACTTGATTTTTATAAAATATACAAACACTTTTTAGTTTGAAGAAATTTATGTTCACACATTGTTTTGTACCCAATAAACATTGCGCTTTTCCGATGCCTTAAAACGTAATTTTGTTGATAGGACTAGTGAAATGCAAACTCTCTCTTTTCTTTTTTGTTTATAGTGTTTTTATTTGCTCAGAAATCTGACATTAATATTTTGCCTTCTATGATAATTTAATAAAATCTCAAGGCGCATTAGTTCGAGATTAATCCATTTTAATCCGATTTCTATCGATTATGCGTATTAATTTATTTTTGACTTTAATAAATTTTTAAAATACCCGTTAGCATTAATTGATTAATATTATTTAAAAAACAGAAGACATTAACAGAAATGACAGAAATTTTAAATACGGTAACATATCGATTTGCTGAATATTGTTTATATGTTTGAAGCAATATTGATGTAAATAACAGTTTTAACTTTATGAGATATTTCAGAGTCGTGAAATGCATTAATGTACGATCCCCAGTTACAATATATATATATATATATATATATATATATATATATATAAAGTAAACGTGGCTGTGTGGCTGTGTGCCTGCCTGTTTCTTTGTGTGTCTGGTCTGTCTGCATATGTATATTTCCCTACGCAATAACGCTGTCAATTTTAAGTCTACAAACTCGAAATTTGATATACAGGGTACTGAGATTTGGGAAAATCGATGTGATGGGTTTTAGGCCAGAAATTTCGCTGTTAATGGGGTCATGTTCAACGATTATCCTTTGCGAACTCTACCAAACTCCTCCGACAATTTTCGGTCTACACACTTGAAATGTTAGATATAGTTTTCTTGGACATGGACCTAACCTAGTAACTTTATTTTAGCCCAAATCAATAGATTTTACGGAGACATAATAGTAGTCAACGTTAAAAAAAAACCTTTTTCTGTTTTGTTTATTTTTGCTCAACGTAGACCTCAAAACACCGGTGCAACGCCGGGCTGAAATGCTAGTATATCTATACAAGAGAACGTGTATGTTTGTGTGTGTATGTCTGTGTACAATTCCCTACGCAATAACTCTGTCAATTTAAAGTCTACAGACTCGAAATTTGATATACAGGGTACTGAGATTTTGGAAAACATATATGATTGGGTTTCGGCCAGACATTTGGCTGTTAAGGGGTCAAAGTTCAACGATTTGACCTTTGAGAACTCTACCAAACTCTTCCGACAATTTGGGATCTAAACACTTGGAATTTTAGATATAGGTTCTTTGGCCATACATTTAAGTTACTAATTATATTTGAGCCCAACGCAATAAATGTTAAGGGGTCATGATAGAGGTCAAATTTAAAAAAGATTACCATTTTCTTTTTTTTTTTTTTGCTCAGAATACACCTCCAAACACCCGGGCAAAGCCGGGCGCTTATGCTAGTACATCTACAAAAGTGAACGTGTATGTGTGTCTCTGTGTGTGCCTGTGTGTCTGTGTATCTGTCTGTCTGTATACATTTTCCTACGCAATATCTGTGTCAGTTTTAAGTCTACAGACTCGGAATATGATATACAGGTTACTGAGATTCGGAAAATCGATGTGATCGGTTTTCCGCCAGAAATTTCGCTGGTAAGGGGTCAAAGTTTTACGAATTGACCTTTGAGAACTCAACCAAACTGCTCCGACAACTGATACACAGTTGAAATTATAGGTTCTTTGGACATGGATCTAACTTAATAACTTGAATTGAGCCTCAAAACAATAAATGTTAAGGCGTCATAATAGGGGTAAAAGTTTTAAAAAATAACCCTTTTCTTTGCTCAGTATACATCTCCCAACACCCGGACAACGCCGGGCTGAAATGCTAGTATATATATATATATATATATATATATATATATATATATATATATATATATATATATATGTTTATATATATATATATGCATGAATGTATTATATATATATGCATGAATGTATTTATATATATATATATATAATTTAATTATTATAGTAAAAAATAATTGTATATATATATATATATATATATATATATGCATGAGTGTATTTATAAATATATGTAAGTATAAACCAATATAATATTTGTCCATATATCCCTTGTTTCAAACAGTGAAATCTTGACTTGAATATATATTTTTGCATTTTTTTACGAGTATGTGGTTTTTGCAAAGGAGTATTATAGCTATAATTTCTGGCTTATGTCTTGGGCAGCTCGTGTGTGCATTCAATAATTCTGAGGTCTTGTTTAACAAAATCTGCGCATTAAATAAGACAATAGTTCGACAATAACATGTCGAATACTGTTTCCCAAGTTGCTTATTGTGTGGTTCATCAATTTGTTTTGAAGGACTTATGCAACCCCACAAAAATTGGTGACCCGACTTTGAGCACCAAAATTAAAAATAAACGAAAAGAAAGAAGATGAGGACTTGAGAGACTGAGAGAATGAGTTCGACTACGTGTTGTGGCGAAGTTAGAGAAAGAGAGAGTAAAGCACTAATCATTGACGTGCTGGAAAAGCTGTCATCTCAGCTACTGAATTCACTTGGTGAGGGTATTGGCTTGCCACTTTGTTTCTACTGATGTCTGTTGTACCTCACTACTAGAGAATTTCTTCTTGCCTATTAGAGGCTCAGAAATTCTTGCCAAAAAATAAGGTCTTTAAATCGAGTCTTTATTGGTCACCACTTCATATTTTCTTACGACGAAAAATGCCATTTCTAAAGCGTCCTGCTTTTTGACCCAAGAGGTTTTGGTTGGGTAGCGGCTGTAACTCCCACGCAAATGAATTCATGAAGTTTTATGTGTGTCTAAGAAAAATAAAGTAAGATACAGCACAAGACTTCAAATATAGTTAAAGAAAATAATCTAACAGAGTGAAATCGCACAAAGTGCTTGCTAATTTACAGTCAATTTCGTGAAAGTATTCGTTCATCAAATGCTTTTAACAGTAACTTAATCGCGCGCTGTTATACAGGTTGATGGGTTCTGCTGAGACATGATTAATTGCCAAAGTTAACTGTATATATGCTATTTTTGTCAACATTTTATGAAAGAAAAAAGTTATTGCAAAGATTCAAGTGGGATTCCTCCGAAAACATCACACACACACATACACACACACACGTGCACACACACTGTATATATATATATATATATATATATATATATATATATATATATATATATATATATATGAGCAAACAGTTAATAAAATATGTTAAAAAAACACTTTGAAATGAGTAAAAACATAGTTAATCTGAAAAGGCAACACTAGATAAATGGATAGTCCTTTTTCCGCGGAGTTTCGAAGAAATACTTTCCTTCTCATCAGAGGGTAGGAATTAGCAAAATGCGGGATTGGAGTTTGCATGCAGATGTATTTGATGAAACAACAAGTAAGTTAAGGATCTGATATGAAAACAAAAAAAAGTGAAGCAGAAGGAATATGGTGAAGAAAAAGGTGATTACACATGAATGGATGGTCTGGTGGAAGATAAACATTCTTATATATATATATATATATATATATATATATATATATATATATATATATATATATATAAAGCAGAACGTGTTTGTGTGTGTGTGTGTGGGTGTGTGGGTGTGTGTGTGGTCACGGCTCGGCTCCGATATGGTTGTCTATTTAAAAAAAAAACTGATTGCATAAAATGATAGAAGATGTATCGGGGATCAGGAATGAGTATGTTTTATCTGGAAGAACGGTGGTTCATAAAAAATGTGGGGTCTGCGTTCGCGACTGGCCCCCAAAGTATGGAAATAAATAATGAAAAAAAAACCGTTTACAAGAGTTTTTGATATATATGTACATAAGCATATTTTGATAAGTATGTTTCAACTTAAATAGGGATGGTAAATTAAAATTGTGGGGTCTACGTTCGCGCCTGTACTCAATGGAAATATGGCACCAAGTTTAACAAAAACTTTTCATATCTATTTGCGTAAGCATACTTTGATAATTATGTTTCAGTTTGAAGAAATATGGTATAATAAAATTATTGCGTGTTCGTTCGCGCCTGACCTCCATAGAATGTAAGTATGTCACAAGGTTTAAGACGGGTTTGTAAAAGGGGTGAAGGTCCACAATAACACCTTAACTTTAATCTTAATTCACGTTAGCTTTTATTTATTTTTTGTTGAATCATATGTGTCGAATAAATTCACCTCATAAATTCACGGTCTTGTTAAAGTGAAAGCAAAAAATATAAAAAGTCGGAACTTTTCAGAATTCTCGACAGAAAATTTTGCATAAATCTGTTTTTTCTTTCTCCACTTGCACGTGGCACTCTTTCGTAAATAGATAAATAGATAAATAATAAAAAATAAGAACGTTACTTGTTATCGTGTCAATAGAAGGAAAAAATCCTGCTCACGTGATTATGTGTCTTCATAAACACATTTACATAACCTTTTTATTTTTATTTATATATCTGTTTAAGCTTTGTTTTGTCAGTGTACTAGAAGTAATTCAGTTGATTACAACCCTTTCTGCGTGTTCTTTTACATTAAAATAGTACGACCTGATCCCGATGGTGCAATACTACACCGTTCAATACTGTAAAACTTAAACGAAACTGTTCTGCTTGAAAAGGGTGCCATTTTCTTCTTATTCAGATTTATATCGTTTCTTTAAAAAATAATTACGTTTTTAGTTTTGTAATATGGATTTTTTTCTGTTTCGGATTATATTACTAAAGTAAGAAAAGCTTCATTATTTTTCCAAACGGTTTTTGTTTCTTTGTTTTTCGATATTTCGTCGATATTATTTAGTAAGAGTGTTCAGCAGAAAAGCCAACAAACGACTACCCGAAACATAAATATACAAGAAATAAATGTTACTATGGTCAATAAAAGTTCAGTTCATGTTTTTTTTTTGTTTTGAAATAGTTTTAAATGCTCTTTACTTGAAATAATTTCAGCGAACCGAAATTAAAACGAAATTTGAGGCGATAACTACTTAAATGATTTTTTATATAAACTACACATGCCCTAATAGAATATTCCTCAAGCAAAATATAACGGAAAACATTAAAATATGTTTATACATATTCCTTACGTTGATGGAACTACCTTAAATTGTTGACACAGAATGCGCAGGTGCCTCTCCTTCAAATTGAAAACGGGGCTCTCTATTTCAAAGTCGCTTCTATTTTGATGTTTTTTTGAACCGGTTCGTGAATTAAAAAAATTGTACAAACTACTTAAAAATACAAACTAGTGAACTTTTTCTACCTTAAAAGTAACTTTTATTGCCCATGGTAACATTTATTTCTTGTATATTTATGTTATATATATATATATATATATATATATATATATATATATATATATATATAACATTTTCTCTTCGTAAGGAAACATCACTTTGTTGGTCACTCTTAGCTGCGAATGGAAACAAAGTTGATATAAAAATATATTTTCGCGAATATTGTCTTTACTTTCATCATATTTTGCTTAGGGTTACATTTTGGAGTATCAAAACCTATCTCTTTACAACCCTCTCCTTTTCATAGCCTATCATACTTTCATCAATCACAGTCCATTTTGTGTAGGCTGATTTTGAACCCAATCAACGACGGGTACTTCTGCTAGTATATATATATATATATATATATATATATATATATATATATATATATATATATATATATATATACTAGGTGGACGTCAGGTGTTGTCTGCTCGTCCAATTTGCTAATGCATGTTATTTTAATGTATGCAGAGTACTATGTTTTATTGTAGAATCAATACTCTATTGCAGAAATCCTCTCTGAAACCATTATCGTAGGTTTGCAACAACATGTGTCATACACAAATATACTATATCTATATTATTAACTATTCTCTTATGCAACTTTAGAACTACAATTTAAACATATTTATGTGTTAGAATAAAGTCCTACATTGCATCCTAAGAGCGCCATAATCACAATTTCCTCATCTTCAGAGGAATAGTTATTACTCTTCTTTCTAAATCTAAAGTTTTCATACCGTCACTAGTCGACACCATAAACTGATAAAAATGTGTATAACCATATGCCACCTAGGCTATCTTCGTAACTGGCACATAAACGCGTACAGAAAACATTACCTTTCCCTTTTCCTCTTAAAAAATAATAAGTTTTCCCTCATACAATTTCGGCTATTCTCATTGGGTTCAAGTTGACGAATGACTTTTTCGAGAAAACATGCATTATTAAATAAATAACGGAACTTAACCTTAAATTACATGGCTTCTCTCTGTACACAATGCAATCAGTTTAACTTAAAACTAACCAATTGTGTTTTTTTTGGTAATTTTATGAATATAATATTTCTGTTTACTATATTACCGTTTATTACATGTGGTTAATGTATAAACAAACAAGCAAGTAAGCACGAAGTATGAGGTTTTACAGAACAGAGAGCAAGCGAGAGAATATTATAGCAAACATACACAAGGATAGAGAAAGAGGGAATGAGATGAGGAGAGAGGTGGAGATAGAGATAGAGAGAAAGATATAGAGAAAATGACAGAGTAGGAGATCCTCATAGCCTTGATAAATTTTGGTAGTCATTTTGTTTGGTTCACAAAATCATTCATGCCTCTCAATAAGTTTTAAAAGTGTTATTTCGAAAGCCCATCACGTTATAAATTTATCGTGGCGCAGGCGACTAAAGTTTTTTTTCTTTTTTTCACCTCATTTTCTCCTAATCGTTACACATGCGAGCATGGTTCGAGCCTGCGAGTAATTGTTTTGCGTTAGAAATGGGCACTTTATGATATTGTCAGTTTTTTATAGTGGGTTGCTTAATTTATTTTTTTTTCTAAAGGCTCGAAGTGGAAATAACTAATATTTAAGGTTTATTTTTATTAAAGAAAATAGGCCCAAAAATGAATTCAATTATATATATATATATATATATATATATATATATATATATATATATATATATATAATGTAGATTTAGAAATAGTGTAGTATACATTAAAAACTTTTTTCTTTATGAAAAATTCTTTGCTTTTATTTTAAAACGCAAATAGGTCACAAACCTAAATAACTCGTGTTTACCTAATTTCCAACAAGTTCATTTTTTTTAGGTATAAATATATATATTGAAGAAATGTTCTCATATATGTTTTCGACATTATTAAAAATTATG
Organism: Euprymna scolopes; assembly: GCF_053919585.1. NCBI lineage: Eukaryota > Metazoa > Mollusca > Cephalopoda > Sepiida > Sepiolidae > Euprymna > Euprymna scolopes. The sequence continues at coordinate 54,390,420 of NC_136491.1, forward strand.
TTTCTGATGTCTAAAATTAAAATCTAAGAAGATTTACATTGTTTCAAATTATAAAGTGTTCTGTTTATAGTGTTTATAATAGAAACAAAAATTGGTATATATTTTTTCAAATATAATAATAATTGTTTATTAATTAAAGACAGCGTTCTGTTTGTAGTATTTTCTTCAATACCGTTTACATTTTTCATGGTAACATACAGGTAACAGCAAGAATTTAGTTCGTTTCAAGTGATAGAGTGTTCGATAGCATTTTGCCACCTAAACTTCATTCCTGATAACATGAATACTATTCTCTTATCCATTCTCTGCCCCCCCCCCCAGATTAGTACGCACGTAGTGCCCAACACTGCAACCACCAAACTTTTGGGTTGCTCATAATTTTGAGCGTGAGAATCCTGACAGAGATTATCAAAGTTACATTTTGGATACATTTTTGGACCACCACCGTCCTTCTTACTAAATGGAGTGGTTATTTCGAAATCCGTTCGGGAGGTTTGGGTGTCAATTTGGAAAGTTGTTCATAACATGTGGATTTGTGGGTGGACTACAACAACAACAGCCGTACTTTAATTTTTGACGCGGGAGGGAGCATGTTACCACCGGGCAACACTGACTCACGGCTCCTGTTTAGTCGGTAGTGTAGAATAATTTGTCTGATAGACTAATACCCAACATCTTCTTTTTTAAATAATTATAATTTCGTTTATTAATTATTCTTCCTTCTCTTTTAAATGATAAACCACGGATTTTTACAAGGGGATATTTTACTTTACACCGGCCGGTGTTACACCGGTGTAACGTAAAATATTCCCTAACATTTATTTTATGTATGAAAGAGGAAGGATTAGTTTTAAACGCTTAAGAAAAAATGTTGGAAATACATAATATAGGATAAATTTGCATGAAATTGCTTTAAGCTGTTGGAAGGCCCAATCACTTAGATAGTTATGTCTAAAGCTTGGCAGCTCCGCTACATCAGTCATCGATGAAAACTGTGTTACAATTAAGAATAGAAACACAGTAAATAATACAATAATGGCAAATACATGGAACAAAAACGCAGAATAACAACTGTAAAATAAAGGCATTTATTGCATCATGAATACAAAAATAATTATTCTAATGAATTGAAGAAAGACTTTCTCTAGGAAAAAAGACGGCTGAAATGACAAAAAATGATGCCTATCACCCAAGACTGGATAGACAGAAGGAAAGACCTGTTGGCAGCGCAGCAGGTTTGGAAATAAAGGCACAGACATTCCTGGAACCTCGGTAGAGGAAATGGCTGGATTAATAGAAATAGAGAAACTAGAGTGTAGACAGTAATAAAGTGTTGACTAAACTGAAATAAGCGGCTGTGGAATTTTAGACTAGAACATTCCAATACTGATATGAACTAGAGATGTTGGAGCCAGTAAAAAAATTTGGAATAGCTGTCGTAAAAAAAAAACATTAGCAGCTACTGAAAATATATTGATTATGCGTTGCTGGAAGGGACCAGTACAGAACCCCCTGGGAAGAGGTTGAAGCAGGAGTTAATGCAACAGGATACAGAACAGAAGCAGGAAGTCGGCATGTGATTTAGTCTCGGATAAATATGTTAGGAGACGGAAAGCAGCTAAGACTGTTTTTATTTTTCAGCAATGTAGAATGGTAGAAATTTATTTTTTCTACTTTTTTTAATTAGTCCAGTTATATTGTTACTCTTACTTCTGCTGTATTATCGCCGCCAGGTTTAAAAAGAGTGTCTTATATGATCTTTTTGCAAAATGTGATTCATAGTGAGAAAAGAGATAACGTCAACGCGTTGTGGCAAAGGCATCGAGTGCACATAGAGTAAAAATGCACACTCATTTTATAGTGTATTGATGACGGCTGCTGGTACAATAATGAAATTTGATTGATTGCTTTGAGTAACAATATGCGGAGAAAGAAATAATGTGTATTTATTTCTCTCACTCGAATTAAAAACCAATCACAAATTTAACATCAAACCGTATTAAGGCTGTCGAGTCATAAAGCGCCTGAATATGCCATGTTCAATGATTAAAATCTGTGCCGATTAATACAACGAGTGTCCGAACAACAATGCAAAGAGAGTATCATTCTGATGATCGGCATTTTATATAATGTATATAGTAATATTGCATTGCTATTATCTGTAGTAAAATGTGATAGTGTATTAAAAATGTCACTCAAACCATTGAGGTTATTACAAATCGTATTATTTTTGTATTGTGCTGTTTCATAAAAACAAATTTATAAATTATTGCGCGTTTTGTTCAATAAAATTTCACTAGTACTATTTTACGATTCAGAATAAAAAAGAATACAGCCCGCGAAAGTAAACATTCTTCAGACATCCATCTCTAGATCAGCAATATATGGGTTTCCGGCACATTTGATTTTGAAGGATTTCATTTCTATTTTAGTAATATGTGATCGTAAAAGAATAAGTGGCATGCTTAAGCATCCTCCAGTTAATATAAAGTATTCTCCGAATACAACTTTGATTAAACCTTTCCAATAACTTGAGATGTATTGTATATGCGGTTAAGGCTCTGCCCCATATAGCAGAGTAGTGATAACGCATGCTTCGTAACACTTAACTTTTGTTTTTGCTATAATTCCCCAATCTGGCCACACACGTTTCCAATTTGTCAAAAGCAGAGCTTACTTAGACTATTCTGTGATATATATATATATATATATATATATATATATATATATATATATATATATATCAGCATCAAACGTAAAGTGCTTACTCAGCGTACTATTCATATATACAAAATTGTTGGTGACATTTAACTTCTTACCATCAATCATGTTTGTTTCAACATATGGCATTCCTGTAACAGGAGAATACATAGCATATGTCGTCTCCAGGCTGAGGATAAGTTCATAAGGAACTTTTTTTTACAAAGGGCTCAGTACTTGTCAAAGTCCGGTAGCCACTTGAGGATAAGTGTTATTGAGTGTAAGTAATCAATGGAAAATATCGTAGTAATCGTTATTAATGGAAATTTGGTAGATTGGGGTACTTAAGGGAACGGTTCATCAAGAATTTGGACTTAAAGACAACCAAGTTGTAGTCAGCTGTTGGAAAGAGGTTGCAGGGAAGAGAAAAGGGCACCCTCAACTAATATATGAAGTATATTTTGTACTCTGTCAAGGCAGGATAAGCTGCTTCTAGCAGATCCTGCTCAGAGATGGCAACAATCCTCAATCCTGGGACGGACTTGGCGTTTATATAGATCGAGAATTGCATCAGCAGTGAGATATCTACTGGACCGGTAGATCGATCCCACCATTTTTCGAGATACCTTGGCAACAGATTATGTGTATGTGTTCCATTTCAGATCAGAAGTAAAGGTCAAGCTTAGAAACTTCTCAAAACATGAGGCTTCTCCAAGACGAGAGCCCTCCATTTCAATAGACGCCAAATGGGTGTAAGGGCGTTGATGATGTAAAGATAGGAGCTTGGTTTTAGATGCATTAAAGGTAACCAGCGATCTCTTCACCCATTGTACGGCGCGCTCAAGATGAGAGGAGAGAGAATCTGAGAGAACTTGGCCATTTTCGGTGTTGTCATATATGTTAGTGTCGTCAGCATAAATCTAAACGAATAATCTATTAATGGAAAATAATTTAGGAGTGAGTATATCAGTTCGATTAATAGCATTTTCTGCTGAAGGAATTATCAGGCTTCTAAATTATGCTGTCACTCTGAGGCAACGTCACAAAACTAGTAAGATATCATAGTTTTCGAAGAATCTTCCAGAGTGCATTGCGATTGAGTGTATGAATATCTTTTCTCGGATCGATAAAAATTCGATACAGAGGCACTCGCTGCTCCGTGCATTTTTCTATTAGCTCTCGCGCAGAGATATAATATCCATTGTTCCGCGACCGGATCTAAAAACCACATTGATTCGCTGGGATGATAGAGGAACAAAGCTATTTCAGTAAATGATGTAAGATCATATTTGCTAAATACTTTCCCACTGCTTTAAGCAAACTGATTCCTCAATATTAACTACACTCAGATGTTGACCCCTTTCGCTTATAACTTGGGATTTAAATTGCATAAATCCAATCTTGAAGGATAGCATTACCATGCAAAACAGCATGAATGAGTGCATGGACTGTGTTAATAACACCATCCCCTCAACATATATAAATATATATATATATATATATATATATATATATATATATAAATATATATATATATATATATATATATATATATATATATATATATATATAATTCAACATGTATCTCATCAGATACTGGGAGTTTTCCATTATCAACCTCTATTTATATTTTTGTGGTCTTATCAATACTACGACCAGTCATAAACTCATCAACTCCCTACTTTTGAGGGGAATAATATATAAATGTATTATTTATTTTAGACGCAATATCAAAAAGGTCTTGAAAATGTTCTGTTCATAGTTCTATGATCGCCTAAGCATTGCTGTAAAAGGGCAAAACGATATTTGAATTTCACAGATACATATGTTGATGGCTGCGTCCAAAAAGCTTGTCTGATTTTGTAATGCATATCTTTGGAATTTTTTCTGACCTCTGTCTGGATGACTGCTGACAATATGCCCCAACACTTGTTCTTCATTCAATGAGTCTCACGTTGTACTTTTAATTTTTTTTTCTTTTTATACACTTTTCCGCAGTTGTACAGGTTGATCTATTAGAACACAAACATATCTCTTCTAAATATTGGTGATTGTAGAATCTTTTCGTCACACCAATCTCTATGTTTGGGTTTCCTAAAGCCAAGTATTTTAGATCCATTTCTTGTGACTTGGATAGTTCCCAGGTTCCGTTAAATTAGATATAAATAAATGAGGTCCAAAGAGTTTCACACACTTCCTTATTTTGTAACTTGGAGACATCGATGAGTTTAATAACTTTTACTCAATGGCCTTTGAACTTTTTCTTATACACTTCACTTTAGGACGAACGCATATATATTAATACGCTCTTATTTCGGATTTTCCTCATAATTGAATATATTGCTGGATTTCTATTTCAATATATGCATGTATATATATATATATATATATATATGTTTTTATTTGTTTTTGAATGAATTCAATTATTTATACGAAATTGCATTTTAACCTAAATGCGAGTTGGGAATAATTATACCTTTGGCCAATTTAGTACCCCCCTTAAATGGGGTTCGGGATATATATTATTTTTAAGATATAATTACCTAATAAGACGTGTTTCGTCGTCTACGACTCATCAGAGTAACTGAATCTAGCGAGACTCGAAATAGAGACCCCATGATAAGACACCTAAACCTCTACCACGCGGCTGCCACGACTGAATACTAAATGTATCGCGCTTTTATGTAGATGTTTTTATTTGTTTTTGTTAGCGATACTTTTTAAATGAATTCAATTATTTATTTAAAAAAAAAAACTGCATTTTTACCTAAATGCGAGATGGGAATAATTTTCCCTTAGACCAATTTGGTACCCCCTTAAATGGCGAGCGGCATATATATTATATTTAAAATAAAATTATTCACTGACACGTGTTTCCTCATCTACGACTCATCAGTAATATATATACATATATATATATATATATATATATATATACATATATATATGAAAAAAAAAATATATATATATATATAATAGCCACATTTCTTCGCTAGCAGTTTCTCTATGTCCTCCGTATTACATCTTTGCATTTTTACTCCAAAGAGCCACAGTGCCATTTTGATATAGCGGACTACCATCTAAGACTAAATTTTCAAGAATACTATGTAGGGAATTGAGTAATAAATATATGGTCTACATTACACTTGAATTGACATTACACTTTAGTCAGAGAAGTAGGGACCCAGATGAGAATTCGAAAGTCTTGCAGTCTGCGGAAAGAATTGATTAGAGTAGAAGACTTTCTAGCATCTAGGAGTCTATACTGCGTATGTGCAAAATTTAGCTGTCCGATGGCTTTGTCATGGGTATTTATGACAAGCGGGTACAAGGGGTTGAATTTCGTCAGAGCTCATTCCATTAAAAACATGTAAAACAGGCAAAGGGATTCAACATTTCGTGGAGAGGACAGAGTTTGAAACTTAGTTGAAAGTGTGGGATCTATTAAGGGTGTTACTTTCTTTTCAGTTATATATATATATATATATATATATACACATATATGCACACACACACACACATATATATATATATATATATATATATATATATATATAACTTCTGTATATATAATGTAGAAGCGTTCGTGTGTGTTACTGTGTGTACAACTCTCCCACAACTCAAATCATTTACGATCATGACCAAACCTGCTGATATGATAGTATCCCATGTAGGGATTGTGCACACAATTTTCAAGAGTAATTCAAAGGTCAAGGTTATAACACATGTCTATATATAGTTTCCCACAGCTTACACCTCTGGACCGATCATGACCAAACCTGTCATGATTATTGTGCCCGACCTAGGTATTTTTCTCACCGTTTTTTCAATGTAAAGGTCAAAGGTCAACTTCATAGCCTATGCATATATACTCACCATACCTCCCTTGGATCATGACCAAACTTGACATCATGAAGATCTCTGACATAAGAATAGTATTTTTCAACGTCAACGTCAACTATTAAGGTCAGGGCTTTGCGCAGAGTAAAGTTCCACACAAAGCGCGGGTATCTTTGCTAGTAATAAACATTAAAATACATGATGTCATGTTCATTGGGTTACGTGAATGCGATTCGTTTTCTTTTTTTCTGAGCTTTATAACAGACGAAAAATGATGAATAATCCTATTTTAATTTTTGTGTGTTTCCGTCTCGTGTTCATTCGAAGACATCTGTTCCCGCCGGCAAGTATGTTGCATGTCATGAAATGGGTTTCAGGCATCGAACGACAAAAAGATATCGGAAAAATGCTACTCAGAATTCAAGATATTTAGTTCTTATTCAGATTATTTTTCATGCTTAAATACTAGTTTTATATTTATCTATGCCGTCGATTATGTTATATATAGATACAGCCATGCATATTTATAATACTAGAAAGTCGTTATGGTTAAATTTTCTCAATGTGTGGTTTACAATGCCAGTTAAATTTAAAATAAGAAAATGCCAAGCAAAAAATAATAGGCACATTTCTTCGTTAGCACTTTCTCTATGTCCTCCGTAGTGTATATTTACATTTTTACTCCAAAGAGTCATAGTGCCATTTTGATATAGGGGGCTACCATCTGAGACTAAATTTGCAAGAATACTATGTAGGGAATTGAGTGATGAATATATGTTCTACATTAAACTTGAATTAACATTACACTCCAATCAGAGAAGTAGGGGCACCGATGAAAAATCGAAGGTCTAGCAGTCCCCGGAATTGATTAGAATAGAATACTTTCTGGCATCTAGGAGTCTAAAATAGCGCACTACGAAAAATAAATAAGCACCAAACTTCTGTTTATATTGGTTAAAATAAAAAAGTTAAAAAATACAAAAGGTTCTGTTTATATTGCTTAAAATAAAAAAGTAGATGTATATTGATTAAAAGAAACAGGAAAAGATTAATATTGTTTAAAATAAAAACACATTTTCATTCTTTTTTTAAAACGTTGTTTTCATAATGATTACTTTTTAAAAAGAAGTGCTGCTTACTTAAAACTCAACTTCTGAAATACCGATGCCACTGTTTATATATTGTTGGCATATAACATAACGGTGATTAGGCAGTTTGGTTCCTTTTATTTGATATACAATTCGAGATTATTTTGCCACCTAAACGCCCGTCTTGACGGAACTTTTGGTACTTGTGCAGTGTACGAACAATGCTGAAATAATAACGTTTTATTTAGAAAACAATTCTTAACATAGAGAGGGAGCTTGTTAACTATTTTGCACTAACACCTAACAGTTTAATGAAAAAGATAAATTATTTCAAGAACAAGGGAGAAGCTATGTAAATTAAGTATATAATTTGGAGAAAAGAGTTATCTACAGGGAAACACGTGTATTAATTTAAAGAGAAAGTAATGTCGATTGGCACTTGTATCGATGTGGGGCGGGGATGAACGAAACTTTATAAATAAAATTCTATTTTTAAATCAACATCAAATTTTATTTAATTTCGTTAAAAAAATGAGGAAGAAAATGTCTGTTTATGTTTGAATGATTGCTTTCGTGTCAGCCTTTCATGTGTTGTAAATTGTCTCGTAGCGGATTTTCCTCAGCCGAGGATTCAAACGGAATACATGTTTTTTTTTTAGTTTTTGTTCTGAAAATAATATTTATGGAAATTACTTATTCTACTGTAAGCGAAGTAAGTGCCAAAGATAACCAAGTGCATGCATTTTATGATAAATAGAAAATATCTCGTGTTATTTTAATATTTTAAATTTCTAATATCATCATACATAACATACATATGATATGTTAAATATAAAAAAGGTCACAATTATTATAGTTTAAACATTTCTGGAAATATAATAATATCACAGCTTATATAGACAAAAATATTATTGTTTGTACAAAATCATTCATTAAATACATACTACTGGTGATACAGAATCAACAAAACTTATTTGTATCATATAATTAATTAAACACATATAACACTATCACAGTTTATATGGCAAAAATAAAGTTTATTTCTACAATATTATCACTCTTTAGTGAGTAAGCAAACTTTATTAGGAAGAACTTAAAAAATACAATCCTTAAAATAGTTACTCCTTTATTAAAAAAATCCACCTTCAATGTAAAATAAAAAAAAATATATTAAATTCACTAACTACCGATGTTTTCTGAAGGTAACCCTAGGGGTGTTATTATGGACAATATTCGGAACATCCCGGTGCTATCTTTTAGTAAAGAACCCTGTTCCAAAAATGCACCCTGACTAAGTTAAACTAAAACAGTGCTTATTTTAACCATTGTGTCTTCATTTTTTAAGTTTAAGATTAATCAATATTTTTGGTAACATAATTTTCGGTTAAGAATTTTGTTGAACATTCTTCTGTCAGGAAAGAATGTGTTCCAAGAAAATAAATATTTTAGTAATGGAAATATTTGTGAACACTAAAGTTAAAAGCATTAATATAACAGAGCGTAGTCGCGCGTATGTACATATCGAGCCGTGCCCAAAATAGCGTCAAAAAGATTGGAAAAAAGGTAAGAAAAATAAAAGAGAGCACGTTAGAGAAGGAAATCGTATTCGAGAAGACAAAGGTCAAAGACATGAAACACGATCACCATTTATTAAGAAAACCGAAAAGTGAGTTCGGGTTATTTTTTGTCTTGGTTTCGTTTTCAACATACAACCAGTGTATCCCATGTGTAAATGTGTACTGCGTTACATTAATACGCATGAATAATATTCGCCATCTATTGTGCTCATCATATACATTGAGGACACACTAGTATTACAAAAATACGTCATCTATGGACAGTTTGAATAAGTGCATAGTTAGTCTGCCTTCAACTTTTACGTTTACAGGTTTTATCTCGCTACGTGAATACTCGACAGGTGTCTGCGAACTGAAAGAAATTTACTAAGGAATTGGAAAGTCATATGTAATGTAGGAAAAACATTTCGTTTCAGCACATTTACTTATTTATTGTAAAAACATACTGTAAGCGAAAACGTGAATGTATAGATTTAAGATACATGTGTCTATCGAACCACAATTTAAGATGGCATTTTGTGGTCTTATAATTTAGATTATCCCAATTTAAACAATTATTTGTTTTGAGAAAAGTTATAGCATTAATGTTGCATGCATATAATTTTTAGACTTGAATCTCCGCGACAATACATAGAGTACATAAATGTTATAGAATGGATGGAGAGATAGAGAGATAGAGAGAGATAGAGAGAGAGGGGGTGTGAATTATAGTGTAGACACGTTGACCGGAAGTCAAGATCATCTGAGTGAATTGCGTGTGAGTCATGTGATCAGGTTAGCTGAATCGATGGATTTGTTTGGGACTTGGAAGAGAGCGGGGTGGGGCGAACGCTGACGTGGTAGAAATAAGACCTAGAAGAAAAAAACACAGGCCAAATTCATTTTCCAACCTTCTGCGAACAAACTGGAAGGTGAATAAAAAAACTATAGAACCTATTTTTTGTTTTGGAGTGAAATAAACCTTCGTCTCCAAAAACAGTCTCCCTCCCAGAGGAGAATTTCCAGATGGACCAACGAAGAAGCAGAGTTATGTAAAAATTCATGGCACACACATATTCACACTTAACAGCATATGAACATATGTAATAGAAAGACCACTAGACGATCACAGACACAACGACATTAACTCTGATAAGATAATCAAACACTCAATCCTTTATAAATAGACAACACAACAAACGCTCATTTTATGATACGACAACGTAACATAATGCCTGCGAAATCTAAATGAAGTAAGGACACTTTTTTTTCATAACTCTAATTTTACAATAAAATTTACATGCTTTTTGTAATTATCAATTTTGATGTACAAAAACCATGCAAGCGCACTCCCTGTGTGTTGAAAGGTTTAAATATATTTCCTTGCGTTTTACAATTATTCGAAACGAAATTGAAAAGAAAACATCATTTAGACAACGATGACTAGGGATTAGGGAAAACAGTACATTAAAACCGAATGATTATAACATGAACTTTAACAGAAAAGGGGTACCCGGCGTTGTTCGAGTGTTTGGAGGTGTGTGTGGAAACTCCGGGGGTGGGGGAGGTTACAAAATATTTTGTAAGGTAAGTATGAGGATCGAACCCGAACCCTTGAGGCAAAGTTGTAAATTAAAGTGTGAAAAAAAGTTCGACGTTAATGATTGCCCCACCGCGAGATGCTAACGAAAACACGTTTGAATTTATTAAATTACTTGGATTTGGGAGGTGCCCGTTTTAATGAGTTAATGAGGTCAAGTTTGACTGCGGGATAGTATTTCATTTACTGCGGGAACGCTTCCCAAGATGTTATAGGAAAAAGACTAACCCACATGCGGCGAGCGACAAATGCTTAATATTTGTCTTCCCAAAGTCGAGCAAATTAAATAGGCAGGCGAGCTTTGTTGTTAACTCTGAGATATTACGATTTATATGTGATATAAGAAGTTTTAATATGTTGTTTGGCGACCGACCACTTCTCTGAAAAACGCCTTTTGTAGACATACAGAAAAAGCGAACAAACATACAAACATACATACATTTTCGCTTTTATATTTATAGATGGTATAGGTGTATACATACACCCACGCACGCGCACGCACGCGCACACATATACATACACACAAACACACCCACATACACACATACACACACATACACACATACGCACACACACACACACACATATATATATATATATATATATATATATATATATATGCTTGTGTATGTGTGTGGTGGGTGCAAGTAGTACATTTGCTATGAGGCCATTTTCAAACTAATTTGTTACAGATAAGATCTCTTAGTATTTTGTGTGATTCAGTTCACCAATAAATGAGTTAAGCAATAAATACAAAAATAAACAGAAATAGCTTTGTTTCTTAAATAATGCTGAGGTAAAAATTCGAATATTTGTATTTTTGGCTTATTCAATTGTCTTTGAAGTCCTTAAAAAAGTTCGCAATATGAATACAAATAGGAACATTTGAATCCATAGTAATTACAGGAGATGGAAACACGTTATGATAATGAAGGGGATATGATTCACAAACCTAGAACTATGTAATATCTTTTTTTTAATCCCAGCTGATATTTTTATAATAAGAAAGCTGAATTAAGATCTAAAATCGAACAGAAATTCCATTCGAAATTATACCACTTCCAGAATACACACAAGTGAGCAATGACTACTTGTCGACATCAAGCCTGTCTTTTAAATTTTAAATATTTTTACTGTTAAGTTCAGCACAAATAACCTCGTTATAACTCCTTAACACAACTCAACAAAAATATAACATTAACACATATATAAATAAGAGTAAGATGTTTATATTTTCAGATAAACCAAATTAAATATAACGTGGTTTCATCATTCGAAAACAAACTCTCAGTTTAATAATAATAAACCATTACGTTTCTGTATTTTAAGATAAGGAATGGTTGCTCAAATTAATCAGATTTTTTTAACTACTGTTTTCATTTGGAGTCTTATTTTCACAATGGTTCTGTCGATTTATCCTCCGAGCTTCTTCAGCTATATCTTGTGGAAATCTGAAATGTTTATATATGATAATAATAATTAGTCATAAATAGTGATATTAAAACTAGAATTGTCCGTAAACGCCCGTTGCACAATAGTCAGAGTAATCGGAAAATCAATTGCGAAAGTGATATTCTCCTGAAGGGTGAAGGTTCAATTTCACTGTGTGCGACTGAAAAATACTATTGTGAATTACTAAACAATTACTAAACAATTACTAAACACTCCTATCCAGTCATGGCTGACGGAACGATATCATGCTACGTATGTGAATAAAATAAATGGTTTCATTCGGAATTCCGTCCAGATTTCCGAGTACGATAGAAAAATTCCAGAGTTCGACAAGATACACCTGTAACGATTGAAGATTACATCGACATAAACGTTGTGAAAAATACACTCAAGTTAAGAGCAATAGACTTAAAATCAAAATAATAAAAATGATAACCAGTTCTGAAAAGGAAGTACCAACAGACATTAAACTATCAAGTGACATTTATAACGATTGTAGAATTTATAAATAGAGAAACAATGAATAAGTAAACGATTGACAAGAAAAAAAAACCTCAATTGAAAAAATGAAAGAAACAACACGGATAACACCGATAAAACTATGAGTATGCGTGTCCGCTATTCCGTTAATACATTTATTCTTTACAGTTATATATTAATACGATAGCGTGTGTGTTATTTTGTGCATCACGCTTACATATTTTGTCCTTTCGAATGACTGTCGTTTAATTGTTGTGACCTTCCATTATTTTTAATAATAATTGACCTAAGAATTCGTCATAAGATTTGGTTTCGGTTTCGATTATTGTTTATAGACCTTAATTTATCTAATCCTTTTACAAATAACTAGCAGGGAGCGCCCGTTTTGCCCGGACGTTACATACGCTTAAATATGATATAATTTGTCCAGATTTGTGTATTTATTGAGTCGTGATTTCAAAAGGATAAAAAAGATCTAGATGGCATCAGTTAGAATCGAAAGCGAAGCATTCAAAGCTGGTGACCTAAACACTTTACCAAAGTGTCACGTATATAAACCAATTAAACTTAGAATTAAAAATAATAAAGACAAATGCACAAAATGTTTAACGATGTCTTCAATGTTTACCCATGTTTGATTCCTTAGAACCTATTTTAACTGACTAAGGACATATAAAAGAACAGTCCGTAAGAAATTCAATCATTTAAGGCCCCTAGCGTCGCTCTGCGACTTTTGGTTTCGGGAAAATAGAGTTTGAAAATATGGAGATAGACAGACGGACAGACATACGAACATATAGACGTTTATATATTACATGCTACCAAGAATTCTTCATAAGGTTTGGTTTCGGTTTCGATTAGCTGAAGGAACTTCAGTTGTATTTATACATATTTTTCTTAATAAGTGTTTGGTTCGAGTCCGACTCAAGCTGATGCACCCAAGTCATAGGAATATATTTGTTTATTTTTGAAATCACAACTTCATAATATACAAGAATCGATAGAACATTAACCCTGTATTATATATACGAAATCTGCAAGAATTAAAATATAATATTTAAGCGTACTTTAAGACAGGGCCACGACAGGCGTCCCTGCTTGCTTATATAAATACTTTTGCAGTTTTACCAAAAGAGCTACAATAATATCAGACCGCATCCATTTATACTGAACATCTAAAGAATGCCGATATCAATATATTACATATGAATGTGCCTCCTGAGATCTACATGAATTAAAATATTATATCTAACTATGTTTTGGGACCGGACTACGCCGGGCGAATTTGCTAGTCATTGCATTTGTCTGTTAAGCTGTTATTTTCTTAATTTTTTCCTCTCTCCTAATAGTTTAGATAGATGTTTCTCAAAATTACCATCATGTGTTTCTCCAGTGCTCAGGAAATGATAAATATTGCCTTTTTATATATAAAACTTCCCCTGTTAATCTTGACACCAATAAAACACTAATTAGATTATTATTATTATTATTATTATTATTATTATTATTATTATTATTATTATTATTATTATTATTATATTACATTACATTGCGAAACACGCAAATAGCTGTAAATAACTTGTAATTTTATTGTGAAAACAATACAAATGCAGGTTATTTATATTATATACATATTTATATTAATTTTAAATGCATCCACTACTCGTTACTCTCGGAAATTCTAATGTGTTTCTCAAAAAAAAATAATAATTAAATAAAAATCATATTTCAGAACTTTGCAAATTACACTAAATATTTTCAAAATCTATTTAACATTATTTGATTTAAAACATGTCCTCGAAAGTGAAGTACAAACTAATCAAATAGAATACGATCAATGTATCTCTATATACATGACTTCCTTACTGGATGGTGCCTGATTATTGAAATGCTCCCAACATATTTATCATCTGTGTACAAGTTTCTAACTTACCTAACATAAGTAGTCAATACCGTTAAACATTCCTCGTTTTGTATCTAATTATTGTATCCTAAGCTTAAAGTTCCCATTAATTGGACATAGTTTATCACCATCCTATCTATTACTGTAATTTAATTATCATCGAAATAATCACACTCAAGTAGTGAATCAATGACGAATTCCAGGACCTTGTGCACTGTTTAAAAATATTACTAACATGTGAATTACTATTTGCGGTTGTTTTTCCTTAATATTTTATAGTAATCAGATACAAAATGGCGACCAGGAAATGCATTTGCAATATTAAATATCTAATTTAATTATAGTTTGGCCACTTATCAGGAAGGAGAAGCGTTGTTAAAGAATCGGATTGCAAATATCACGACACTTTATTAAATTCCATTATTTAAATCAGGTCATGAAAAAATGAGAATGAGATTGTAAATGTATGACTGAAACGAAATCAAATCGATTTGATTTGATTAAATTATATTCGAAAGTTACAATATTAACAGATTTATTGCGATCATGAAAAACAAATTATAAGCGATGTATTTCTTGTAAGTTTCGTCTTTCAAATTCATTTCATATAAATTTCTTATACAATTATTATTGGAATTGTGACTCGATAATGTTAATATCGTAGATTATCCACAAAGATCTAGCCATCAGGGGGTGCGAAGAATTTCCTGAATTAATATTTTAGCTGTGAAATCAGTAAACAGACCAAAATCAGATGAATATGTGATTTTATGAAAGCAGCAATATCTCATGATATCATTGGTTTATCAAATATAGCTATTTCGTGTTAATATAAAAATTAAAATGCACATAATGATTTCGATTTTAAAATTATTATTCATTTTCAAACTGTTATTACATTTGAAATATTGAAACCAAATTTTAGTTTCAAGCTCGAAATTATTATTTTAATGTGATATGTCTGTTTAGGTTGGGGAGATTTAACTTTTACTTTAAAATAATGCAAAAACTAAGAAAAATAGAGAAATATTTAAAAGTGTTTTTAGAAGTTACTCATCACTTACTGTAAATATGAAATTATGTTAATTATGATTGTAAACTATATATTTCACATTCAATATTTATATAACGTAACACCACTGTAATATAATTGTTTTGATTATCTAGTATATTATAAAATGCGCTTGCTAGTTTGCGTAAATCTAATAAGACACATTTACTAATTTAATAATCATAATGGTTTGGGTGTAGAATAACTGCATTTTTCATTCGAAATATAATTAAATCATTTCTATTTTTGAGCCAATTCATTAGTAAAAAATCTAAATAAAACAAAAAAATATATAGGGAGTCCAGTTATTTCATAAATTGTAAAAACTACTTTACATCAAAATACTTGTTTGTAGTTGATGATAACTGACAATTATTATTTTAATAAACATGAAAAATTACATTTTGTTCAGTATATATAAACTTGAATGAATAATGTTAATAGTTATTGATAGAAAAGCCTATATCGATGATTATATAAATAATGTAAAAGTTATAATAATTTCAAATCAAACATTAATCCATTTTAAATTATATACAGACACACTGACCGGAATAGTTTACACTGAATTGCATGATGCATTGAATACTAGCGAGGCATCCTATGCGTCGTCCGGATAAATAAAAACAAAATAGAAGTAAAGTAGTATAAGAAAGATCGTCGTACTAAAAATTCCACCTTTGTCACCTCTCGCTTTCTAACAACCCTTCTATCGTTCTTTCTGTTCACTCTTCTAATCCCCCCATTGTCCAACCCCCAGGTGTTAATTCTTCGTTCTTGTGTTAA
Organism: Euprymna scolopes; assembly: GCF_053919585.1. Classification (NCBI taxonomy): domain Eukaryota; kingdom Metazoa; phylum Mollusca; class Cephalopoda; order Sepiida; family Sepiolidae; genus Euprymna; species Euprymna scolopes. The sequence continues at coordinate 54,406,876 of NC_136491.1, forward strand.
TGTGTTGTAATAAATCTACTTCATTTACCTAAGCTATCCGTTTTAAATATAATACTGCAATCTCAATTATAGTACTCAAAAAACTTCAACCTGAATTAGCGCCCATACTTACAAAACTGTTTAAACGTTGTCTTAAGGAGAATAGTTTCCCATCTCCTTGGAAAATCTCATCAGTATGCCCTGTATTTAAGAATTCAGGTGATCGCTCATCCCCCTCTCAGTACAGGCCAATAAGTCTCCTGTGCGTCATGAGTAAGTTGCTAAAATCTGTGTTAAATACAGAAGTAATCAAACATCTCAACAAAAATAACCTTCTTAGTGACACTCAATATGGTTTCCGTTCTGCTAGATCTACAGCAGATGCCCTTACAGTTATATCGCATAGGATTAGCAAATCTCTCGACGGTGGCAATCTTTCTAGGGCAATTGCTCTTGACATATCTAAAGCCTTTGATAGGGTATGGCATAAAGGTTTACTTCATAAGATCGCTAGCTATGGTATAGCTGGAAAAGTCTTCTCAATTATTAAATCATTTCTTTCTGATAGGTTCATAAGAGTAGTAGTTGAGGGGCAAAAATCAGAAGCTCACAGTATTAATGCCGGTGTCGCTCAGGGATCCATCCTGGGCCCAACTCTTTTCCTGATCTACATTAATGATCTTCCAAATCATATCCTTACATCATTTGTAGACATTTATGCTGACGACACTACCATTTATGGTACCACATCTAAGACAGTAAACGACCAAGTTCTCTCCAATTCTCTCTCCTCTGATCTTGAGCACGTAGTACAATGGGGAAAGAAGTGGGTGGTTACTTTTAATGCATCTAAAACCAAGCTTCTCTCTTTACATCATCAACATTCTAATCCACATTTGTCATCAATTGAAATGAATGGTTCTCGTCTTCAGGAGGCCTCAAGTTTTGACAAGCTTCTGGGCTTGACCATTACTCCTGATCTTAAATGGAACACGTATATCAAATCTGTTGTCAAGACCGCTGGAAAAATGGTGGGATCTTTCTATCGATCCAGTAGATATCTCACTGCTGATGCTATTCTCTACCTATATAAGAGCCAGGTACGTCCAAGGATGGAATACTGTTGCCACATATGGGCAGGAGCTGCTAGAAAGGACTTGTCCTGCCTTGATAGAGTTCAAAATAGACTTCGTAGCCTCGTAGGAGATGTCCTTTTCTCCTCCTTGCAACCTCTATCTCACAGAAGAGATGTTGCGAGTTTGTCTCTGATGTATCGTTATTTTCATGGAAAGTGTTCAACTGAGCTTCAATCTATGGTCCCTCCTCGCCAAACTTTCACAAGAAACACTCGTCTAGCTGTAAACACTATCAATAATTTCCCCCACTCTTTATCTGTTCCTAAACCTAAACGTAGATTCCATGAACAAAGCTTCTTTCTTAGAACTGCACGCCTGTGGAATTGTCTTCCGTTTTTCTGCTTTCCGGCTGACTACAATATGGTTGTGTTCAAGTCTAAAGTAAATAAGTTCTTGATGAGCCGTTCCATATAAGTTGATAAATTTACCAAATTTTCATTACTAATGATTACTATATTGACCAATTTCTACTGTACACTCTTTAACCCTTATCCTTGAGTGGCCTCTGGGCCTTGATAATGTGGTGATGCCTTTGTAAATAAAAAAAAAATCTCATATTTATTACGCATGACAACGCAAAACAAAATTGAACAAAACACAATAGCACTCTTATAATCATGTTTTGTTGTTGTTCTTTATAGTAATATTAAGAGAAGTAGAGAACGGGAAAAATTGGACTATTATTTTCAGTTACTTATTTAATGCATCCGTAATAAATGTATGTAGGAGAAAGATAGAGAATGGCAAAAACAAACACTCTATGTCCATGTTAAAACTTCTATGTATTTAATTGGGGCATTTACTTTTGTTCTGATTGTATTTTCTAAAAAAATAAAAGTTTAGTAAATTTTAGAAAATCTTCACAAAAATCACATGATACCACACTTTTTAAATATCAACTTTACAAATCAGAAGAATATGCGATGTAAAGATAACAACACGTTTTTGTTGAACAGATTTTGTTCAAGAAAATAAAGACTTTCAATTTTGGGTTGCTAACTCTTCTGTTTTGACAAGTTTGTATTATTTCCTATTATATTTCTTATTAATGTAAATAGGTGAAGTAAAGTAATACATTACAAAGTTTCCCTCTTTATATAACTAATGACTTTTAAAACGTATTAAGGTTTTACAAATCAGGATTCAACGACTGTATTCAATTTCGTTGGTTAAATAATTTTCCCTTTCCCAAAGATATTTCTCTCAATTAAGAATAGCCTAACATTTGGGAAAGTGGAATTCACTTATCTATAGATTAATCAACACTTATTTAAATACATTTTAAACTATTAATTAAAGTCTCATTGTAGAATGTAATATTTAAGTTTCTTGAGGTGAGTTTTTTTATTTATTTTAAATTTAATTTCACCCTAATCTAATCCATGCAAACTAAGTCCACGTGAAAACACACAAAACACACCGATAAGCCAAATGATTTATCCAGTCTTAATGTCTGCTTAGTGTTATCATCAAGAATAGTACAGAAAAGTTAATCATTTTGTTATTTTTCCTCGTGTTTTATGCGCTAATGTCTAAAAAAAATTAATTTTTGGTTGAAGCACAATTTTACAACTTTAAAATTAAGTTTAGTTTTTAATTTTGCATTTTAGTATCAGAGCATAAAGAAAAAATACTAAAATATAAAAAGAAATATTTGGGAGTTAAAACTTTAAATAAAATATAGAATTTTAACAAGGACTGGGTAACAACTTGATAGAATAATCGATTCAAAGTCGACAGCAGATGACAAAAGAGATTATTTTACAGAACATTTTAACCAGAATAAATGATGCTGCACTTTAAAATTAGGAATGTTTGACAAATCAGGTGAGTATGCTATGCTATAACAAAGTCAGCAGCAAATCGTGTTCGGAGAGATTTCGTCCCTGAAATTAAAAACTTTCTCTTTAGATTCATTTCAACTTATAATTTGCTAAGTTTTATATTAATTGTTACTTTATTTATAAAGTTTTTTATGTGAAAATAAATTAAAAAAAAATTACCAATGTTAATAATGATTTTTAAAATATATTAAGTTTTGACCAATCAGTACAGTGGCTGATTTAAAGTAAGCAGCGAATTTTATTTCACAGCAAACGGCCAGCAATCAGATTCAGTGACGCGTATTTCACTCCATTCATATAAATTCCAGCAAAATGAGAGGACAAGATATTTCACAAACAGGAAAAACTTCCTATAGCGAATAGTTTATATGCATTCGTTGTATATTTGCAAAACTTAATGCTTTCAAATAGAAGAAAACATCATGTGAAAATAACAAATAGTAAAAGGATAAAATATTAATTCTTGGGTATTATTCATAGTGATAGCATCAAAGGGGTATATATATATATATAAATATATATATATATATATATATATATATATATATATATATATATATTATTTTGTGGAGGGAACTGTTTCAACATGATTTTGGGATAGAGGTAGATTTTAAGTATTTTTATCCCAATCCCTGAAAAGACACCTTCACAATTCATACAAAATGCATTTAATATAAAAATAATAGACAGACTAGGTAAAATTTAAAACCTAATGTGGGTTCTTGTTAATCTGCACATTGTTTATTCTGCAAATTAAAGTAAGATTTCAAATATATGAAAGCACGAAATTAAATTCCAACATTATAAAAATTGAGATCCCTGTATAACATTAACAGCGATAAAGTTGATATATACAGTCGACTATTTCTTTAAAACCGCGAATCTGGTTACCCTGAAGTAACTTATAGATTGGAAGACTTACACATTTTACACATTTCTAAATGACAACTATGCAGATACAATGGGTTTTATAATAGGCGATGAGAGTTTGTTTTGTATATAGACTTATACTTCTTTAAAAATCCCAAATTAAGATATATAGCTTATAAACGGCAATCTTGATACCATGACGTATATTAGAATTTACAGTATTGTTCTACTTTATCTGCTTCATAACTTCTGATTAGTTTACTCATTTTGACGTGACAATTTAATAAATTCGACTGCATAAGTACGGAATCATTTTACCAAATACATTTAGTTTGAGTAGTGGTTTTGTTTTATTTGAATTACTAACGTGAAATGCTGAATTACACTAAAAATTGTTGAGAATTATGTAGCTATCCATCAAAATATCTACATCTCTATCTATCTATATTTTTCTCTCTCTCTTTATATATATATATATATATATATATATATATATATGTAAAATGAAAGCTCATTTAAAGGCTTTGTATTTGCAGCTAACTATTTTAGAGCGTCATTTAAGCTTACTTTGCTAATAAGTGATGCTAAAATAGTACTAAGTAATACATTAATCATCTTCACTGTCTGAAAAGTAATTTGTATGTTCATTAAAATTCTTCAGAATCAAAACATTTCTGATAATCACTTGAATCTGCATCATCATCTATTAACCTCTCTGTATCATCTCTTGGAAAATATTCCCTTCAAAATAGAATGGGTCCAGCTTCCCACTATAATTAACCTTGCATTCATGGTCATCAGTGGAATGAGGAATTAAGGATTTGACAATATTTACTCTTTTCCAAATGATGACTATAATTAACACGTTCGCATGTTGAAGTAAAACTGATGCACACGGAAGTAGTTGACTGAGGTCAATGCTACAAGACAGTTAACCAACTTCAGCAACGCCACCAGCCTTTCCCTTGAGCATTGTGTATCTTAGCTCATGGATATTCTTATGGCGTGGCTTGCCATAAAAAGAACATGTAAATTCGGCAACACCTAACATCATTTCCTCAGATACAGTCCGTTCATTTCCAAGTTTTGGCAGAATTCGTGGGAATGCTGGCATCTTTTGAAGTAGTTTTATTAGACGAACTTTACTCAAACTTGCAAAAGCACTAATCGTGTCACAATGTGCAAAAGCGCACAGGGCAAGGAGCGCTAAACAAAACTTTTGACCCTAGCCTCTCGCTAATTCCGCCATGTTTACGAACCTTCATTTGTTTTCAGTAATCATGTCAAAAAGCAAAGTAATATCAAAGAGAAAGGCATGTTGAAAAATAATGAAAAATACATCACTATCAGGATTTCTGATGTGCACTGTTCTGTACCCACTTATCTTGATCATACACGCAGTAAAGAATGATGCGAGTATCAGTCTCTTCCTGTGTATAGTAGAGTTGATTAAGTTCAGTCTCCTGAATTGTCCAGGCGTCTTCTGTTTGAAGTAGATGAGCATGGCCCTCGACAACACTAACAAACTTCTGAGTTCCAAGTGTTGGGGCAAATTCATCATGGCTCCATATATCATGCATAAGTTTTATCCGCAAGGATTTATTGTAGTAATTCATGAGGAACATTATCCAGTCCCGTCGCTTCTTCGTTAATAGCCCTTTAATTTTCAGTTTCTCGCTGGTTCCACATTTTTGTTCCTCCGTAGCTTTAACTGAATTAGGTCGGTACATGTCCGCACTAAAATCGATATAAGATCATTTAGGAAGAATATCATATATTCTGTGGGATATGTTCTTGAATTTCCAATGTATTTCATGCAATATATGGAAAACGTCATTACCATCCTGAATTATCAGAGTCGTTTTATGTGCGGGAAGTGACGCATCATATACGTCTTTGAGCAAATAATTAAGACCATTATCTATATCGGTTTTTACTAAAACCTCGTCTGCTGTTCCAATATTAAATGGAACTGTAGTCAGTGGGTACTTCATTGCTACAGTGTTGTTTATATGAGGTGACTTTATTTTGGACTGTTCGAATTTTTACCGATTTATTAATCGCGTTCAAGTGTTTTGAACTTCAGTTTTTTTCACAGGCTCAAAGTAGTGGTCTTTCACTTCAAGTTTTTTTTTTAAATTAACTTCTGCTTTGCTTGGAATCCAAAGACTTCAGCAACGAGTACATATTTTTCGATATCAGGAGGAGCTTTGCTTGATCCTGTATGTCAAAGTGATTAAGGACATTCTCGATTCCATCTAGAGTTTTATTGACAAATCTTTCACTTTGTTAATGTAAGCTGGTCGTAGATCTTTATGTTTTCTTTCTCTTGGTTACTCAGAAGCATGCACGCATGAGCAAAGGTGACATCAACATATTTATCTCTCTCATGGGTTGCCTTTACCCAACGTTGATATGCATAGAAATTGCCGAGAAGAATAGTAAGACCAGCACCAGAACCACATGTTCCGCCATTAGATTTTGCGTGTTTCATGAACGTCTCCTATATTGTTTTACCAACAGCACATTTGATGCCTTTCATCAAAGATCTAGAGACAATGAAGTTAAAACATTGAAGACCTACAAAGACGAGAGTGGTACCATTAAAACGAGCAATCTTTTGTGTTCTAGAATTTAATTATTCACATCACCCCATCACTCTATTTTGAAACCTCTGTCATAAAAGTCTGGAACATGCTTTGCCGCTGGCATTTTTGTCAGCACTCTGAAATCGACGGGCACGTCTCCTAACTGTGCTGGGATCAATTTCATCGGTTTCGTAAATGTGCGGCATGCGTCAGCAAATGTTAATCAGTTCATTTTTTTTTTACATGGATAAATTCAATTGCGCATTTTATCAGAGATAAAGCAACAGGATTATTATCTTCAACATTTTCTCAGTAAACGGAAAATAATGTAAGATATTTCGAATAATTGTATCCATTAAAGCTAAAGAAAAAGTCCGTCATTCTGTGGAGAGAGTGAGTGTACAGCGAGTAGTTGTGTGTATTTACTTCCTTTTCAAAATGTCAAGTACCAGCCAAATGTGATCCATGTACACCATCCATAGATCGGCTGTTTTTCAAGACTACGTGTAATTAGTCTGATATGCTACTTGATTATTTCTTAATTAGAGAATTCAAGCCAACTTTCTCTAAAGCTAGATCATTTGTATGTTTTGTAGGCGAACTTAAGAGGTCTACCAGGATTGTTCGTGGATATTCAGATAGATTTGATGCCAGATAATTCCATTGTTGCAGAGAAGGCATTAAATAGCAGTCTCTCCAGAGCTCTAGAACAATTTTGTAACATGGCATTGCTCTGTCACATTTGCTTCCCAGACAAACAGCATTCAAAGTTCCAGAGGTAATGAGGCATGCCTCTATGAAAATGTCATTAAGCCCTGTTTCACTGATTTTATCACCAACCATCTTTAAATAACCATACAAAACATGTGTGTTTTGTACTTGGCAGAATATTATCCATACAAGTTGGCATGCCTTCACGCACACGCCGAGATCAAAGGTAGTTATGACATATCTTCGTTCTACTTCCTTAGATGATTTGTCAGAATACCTCAGGCATTACTGCACTATTTTCAAGTCTGTTCTGGGGCACTTTATCATTGATTGTTGTATTTTTTCTGGTTTTTCACCTGCTGCTGGAATATATCCAGCCCATCCAGAGACTTCATAATAAGTATATACACTATTCTTACGGAGCAAAAATCATAGGTGTTGTTTATTTGCTTGTGACATCTAAGCATATCCATCTTTGTATGTGATATGCTGAATTTTGCCTCTGTGAAACATAGCACTCTTGTAGTGGCTGTTTCTGCGGGAGTTTGACTGACCTTTCCTTATTTCTCTAACCTGACTATGGGTGTGGAATTTCATGGAGACCCACGTAAACTCCGTTGTAAATTTATTCTTCTGTGAGTCGACCAATCTCCTGTGATAGATATGTATTGAACAACTCGCAGTGTTTTGATCTAAGTTGTCAAAGTAAACATTAAATGTCGAGAGTTGGTTTGGATTTCTCGCAATTTGTGTAGGCACTAGTTCAGATGTGTTTTGAACTGCATTAACAAGGGATGTTTCCAATTCAAGAGAATAATTATAGTTTTCACAGTGACCAAACTAACAGTGCATCCCAAACTTTTTAATGTTTACATGTTTTCTTAATCTAGACATGCCAAGCTTTCCAACGATAATACTTAGGTTGGGTTATGGGGGGTGCACGGTTGACCCCGCTGGCTCATGGACTAAAATGTTGGAGAGTAATACGTGAATAAGCATCAATGCAAATGTTGAGATATAACCTCATTGTGTTGCCATGTTCCATCTAATTCAATATTTAAGTGTACATCTGGAGTACATATCACCTAACATATGTGCTACATCTATTAGACGTCTTACTATTTACCTATTATTCTTGTGCCCATATGTGTTTATTCGTACAACAAAGTAGATGAATATACTGTCGAATCTACCCGAGTTTAATCATATATACCCCAAGGTCACGAATATTCTAGCATAGTTAATTTTATCTCAAACGCGTAAGAAAATGTTAACAGTTGTTCAAGTAGTCAGGATGCTCTATTATATGACATGATATGGACCTAAATGGTTGTATACCAGCAGGATCTGTTAATCGGCGTTGTTCGGTGGAAGCATGACAGAACCAAAACAGAATCGTAAAAGGATCCTCGCGAAAACAAATTAAAATATGATTGCTGTTAATGTCCACTACAGTCCCTGAAAAATAGCGAACACTAGCGGCCATAGCTTAAATGTAACAATCTTGCTTCCACTGTCGGCCATTTTTCCGTGGCAGCTAGTGGAAGCCAATATCTATGATTGTCAGCACTGTTGGTTACTGGCGATTAGTGTTGGTATAGGGTGATAACCTGGTTGATTATAAAGAAATCATTTATTAACTCTTTATATTAAACAAATAAAACGTCAAATGAATTAAATGAAAAAATGCATAAGTCCAAAATAATTAAACAAAAAAATGCATAGATCCAAAAAAATGCATAAATCCAAAAAAAATTAAACGAAAAAATGCATATGTCAAAAAATAATATAATGACATCCAAAATGCGAAAGTTTGAATATATAAATTAAAATAATAAGTGAATATTATTCATCACACCGCGTCATATATGTTTGGCATAAATGTTGTCCTCCGCTTGTCGGTGGTCAGAATGAGAAAAGTAAGTAATCTAACCTAATACCTTTGTTAATGGGTATTTCTACAGTTTAACTCCCGTTTTCATTGCGTTTCACTCGGTATCGCTCGGCGAACTATGCAAACTGTTTAATTATACCGAGCGAGCAAACAGAGATGCGGGCAGACAGGCACAAAGAAGAATAAAAAACGAAATACAGATTATATTACAACATAAACCATCGTAATATAAACACCACCAATCTCCAATATTAAGCATGACTTTTGGCTATTTAAACGTAATAAGCCCTAAACAGTAGATCATCATTTTTGTTATGTGTTAAACGATGCCAAAGTAACTTTCCATACAAAAACAAAACAAAAAATGTATTTTTGTTCACTAATTCAAAAATAATACGGATTATGACAAATCCCCCCCCCAAAAAAAAAAAACAAGAATGAAAAAACATTTGCCAATAAAAAGAAATAAATGTAAACAGTAAAGTTTATGCATTCATTGCGTTAGGTTATTTATTTTGATTAACACAAAGAAGGCCCTGTCGGTGTGGCATTAGAATACGCCGACTTCCCCCCTGCAGAGGGTAAAAGTCCCTCAATGAGGGTCCTGGATATGACCTTAAACTATATCCAGTGGTGAGGCCCCAGCTTGTGAGCTTTGGGGAGTGTGGAGCCACCCTTTAATTACCATTGCTCCCAGGTCCACTCTGACCCGGAGTGGCAGTACCTTTTAGGATCCCAACTATGGGTTAGATAGAAACCGACGTGAAAACAACACATATATTCTATTAAAAAAAAATTCTTCAAAATCTTTGGATTCGGCATTAAATAACCTGAAAAGGGTTGATATGCCGTAAAACAAAAACACCCAACCAACACAAAGAATACAGAAAAAAAGAGAAAGAAAAAGAAAGAAAGTAGAATGTAAAAGAACGGCATAGTAATTGTCTGTATTTTGGAGATTAGGTTTTTTCATTGATTGAGATTGTCGGACTGACTTCCTCACCTTGGTTGTTATTGTCACAACGTTTCGGTCGTTTTGCCCTCGGGCCTTCGTCAGGTGTTTTGTATCGAACCTAGTCCTAGTGACATATGGCCGAGTGGTCCTAGACGTTGTACCAAAGTTTACAGTTATCCAAAAGTGCTGAGTTCAATCCTGAACGAAGGCAGTGGAAAAGTAACATTCAAAACAGAGAATCAGCAACTATGTCCCAAAGCCTAGCTGGAGTCCGAACACGGTACCCCCGTAATAATAATAAAGGGTTGGGTTCGAGACTCCTAACAAACGGTTCCCCAGTTCGATACAAAACACCTGACGAAGGCCTGAGGGCAAAACGGCCGAAACGTTGTGACAATAACAACCAAGATGCGGAAGTCAGTCCGACAATCTCAATCAGTAAAAGAACGGCTTTCGGAATAAATGCCCCAACCTCTGAAGTCGTTCTTAACATGGTAGAGTGGGAGCGTTTAACTTACGCTGAATTTTCAAAGGCTGAATATCATTTGTTGTTAGGTGTTAGAGGATGCCGCGTTACGCCGTATAAAAATAGTAAACTAAGCGTTCATAGACAAACAAAACCAAGAATAGAGTTTCGCTATACCAAAAAAAAAAAAAAAAAAAAATTAAACAAAACAGAAAAAAATATTTCCAATAAAAAGAAATAAATAAACAGCATTAAACTTTATGAATATATTAGACGCCATAATATATTGTTTCGAAGTGTTCCTTTAGAATGACGTAATTCCGGAATACTAAAATTAACAGGCAACCAATTGAATTAAGCGGATTTTTCAGAGGAAAACTTTATAGTGTTTGGATTATAATACGGAGAAGTTAATCGCATATCTTCGTCTGTACGAGCCAGTTAAAAACGATGCAAGCCTTGAATACTTGGAAGATGTAAACTTCCTTTTAATGTTGACTGCTAGTGGTGCTAGGACTAAATATATAGAGGGAAAATAGGAATCCCTTTCTTTGAAAATGTTGCGATTGTGATGGTGTTTAATTATCACGATTGAATGTGTCTGCAAATGTGGTCGAAATTTGAATAAGGTCGTCGCGAATAACCTACATGTATTGAATTAGTTGATTCTGTAGTTGCAAATCTACGATATTTTGATTCAGATGGAAATTGCTGCGATCATTTTATTATATATAGAGATAGAAAAGCATTTACAACTGTTAGCAAGACACTTTACATGTCTTGATAAAAATAAAACGTTAAATATCTTCTTATAAAAAGCTTAGCGATATTTTAAATTAGCCAAATATCGATTAAACATAATATTGATTTCGTGACAGGGGCATAATATATAATAATTCAGAATATTTAAGAGCCAAAAACTAACTTAATAGATTAAAAAAAAAAGATGATATTGGTTTTGAAGCAACGACTCTACATTTTCAGTTTATGTTCATTTATGTGCGATTCCTTTTTATCAAACCAGATTTTAATACGTTTTTCCGAATAAGTTTTATATTAAATTAGAAAATCTTCCGAAATATTCTCTGGCTGTATTTTTTAGGGCTTACTGTCCGGTTTTCTATTAGAAATTATGATTTATAGCTATTCGTCTATTAACTCGTATGATTTATAGCATTTGATCATGTCCCCTTTTTCTAATAAAACCAAACAGTAAAGTTCGTAAATATATCTTTTACAAAAAGGAAACAAAAATACTTAGATATTGGTTCTATCGAGAGGCAACGAAAATTCACTGGCAGAATATTAAACCGGCTCATACGAAATGCATACGAATATGAATAGATTTTTTGCTTATATTATTTTTGCGAAATAGTTTGAAAGAATTTTTTTTTCAAAAGTCTCCTTTGAATATATCAACACGTTTACATTGCGTTGCTATACTAGCGTGAAAACATAGCGCTTTTGTTCGGTTTAAATAAGATACCATTTTGTTTTGAATTATGTAATATAAACATTTATGGAAAAGAACCCTACGTATTAGCAAAATGACCTGTGGATAAGCTACAGAAATTGATACACATTTAAAGCCACTTATCCACACTTGACCGAATTATATTTGATTTGTGTTTCGTCTTTTATTTTATTTTTGTTCTAGACAAAATAGAGTCACATTGCATTTATTGGTGCCCGACAAAAGGAGGGTGCACCTGTAAATTAATCCTTGTCCGTTCGTCCGTTCATCTATCCGCATTTTTCTCAATGGTGAAGCCTTGGAATTTTCTTTTAAAAATTTTGCACAAATATGAAACATGATATGAGTAAAAAAAATTAAAAAAATGGATTTTCCCGGAAAACTCCAGCCCTTCCCCTACTATTTAGCAGTTTTACATGGTGATGAGCACCAAGTTTAATATCTTAAGCTCTTGGGGGCTTCGGAGCTAAATAGAATGGTGGCAAACTATGGACTTAAGTATTTCTTTTTTAGCCTGGTGCAGAACACAGATTTACATATACTAAGGCCTAAAACTGGCAAATGCTTAATTGTGCCATTCTTTTATGCCTCGTTCACTGTGCATTCACGGGAGACTGTGCACGCTTCACGTGTTTATATATATATATATATATATATATATATATATATATATATATATATATAAATATATATATATATATATATATATATTACACCTTGAATTAAATTACGCGATTGTGTATTACAGACATTTCCTAAAATGAAACAATTAAATTGAAATGCACTACAGAAACTGGCAGCGCATACATTGTAACGTAGGTCTAACAACAACGTCACCGACCTCAATATAAGTATAAGAATATCCCCAACAACTTATATATATATATATATATATATATATATATATATATATATATATATCATTATATAATACTTGCGATCGAATTGTGTGTTTATTAGTAATCAACTCCATTCATTCTCGTAGCAATTGTTTGGTATCTCCGACGTAAATGACAAGCAAATGAGTTCAAATGTCTTAAAAGAATAGTCACTTCCTATACGGATGTGTGCGTAGGCATAACACATTTGCTACTGTACATATAAAAGTATTTTCGTTTTTATTATATATATATATATATATATATATATGTGTGTGTGTGTGTGTGTATAACGTAGAGAAAGAGAGAGATAATGAGTTAGAAAGAAAGGCAGCACTATGATGTACTTATTTCTTTAGCCTAGGAAGTACTAAGACTTATGAATCGATCATACATCAAATAAAATTTAACGATTAATCGAATACTGATAACTACATTGTATTAAGTGCTATTTAACAATTGAATGCAAAATCTTTGTTTGTGTCATATCTATAAAGATAAAAATGTTAAAACCAATATATAGCATTATTAAAGCTTATGTCTAGTGTGTATAAAAATAAATTGCACTATATAACAATTTTTGCAAGTGTCTAAAATCGTAAATCTTATAGTGTAGCAACAAGACATTTAAAATAATCTTGCGTAATATTTCTTAATTGATGTCTAATTATTGTTTAATTAATACAAATCAGACATAAACGAAGTTTAACGAAGACCGGTAAGACTTATCTTATAACTTTAGCAGAAAACAAAATAAAATAAATGAAACAAACATAACCCACACAGTAATGCATAACGTCTATCAGTCACGTTTGAAATTTCAGAATAGGCTGTAAATTTGTTTAGGAGTGAACCTAACGATTTACATAAATGTACCTTACCTGTATCTCTATATAACAGTACACATACAAAGAGACTAGCATACACATACAAACACACACACATACACACACACATATATATATATATATATATATATTCCTAACTGATTTGTTTGCAATTATTTTCACTGTTTTCTCGCTAATTCTATTCGCGAGAAACTCTTTTATTGTTCCTTCATTCTATATCTGCTATATGCCCTAATCAGTCCGGTTCGATTTCAAACTATGTACGTCATAGTTTCCACATTCATTGTGAAAAAATAATCCATTTATTTCTATTGGTCCCATAGACCAGAACCACAGGTTTCACATGTTTCCGAATAATGAAAGAGCAAAGCAAAGACGTTTATATATTTTTTATTCCATGCGTTTATTCTTTTTCTCTGATCGCTTCTTTTTTTTTAGAGTAATTTTCTAACAAATACATTTCGAATGTCTTCGCGTTGAGCAGACCTACGTATTGCGCGTTCATTGGTGTCATGATATAATAAAAGGGAAATAGATGGAAAATGAAATAGTTTGCCGTGTGATTGCTTTCGGGGAAAATATCTGAAATAAACAGTTTATGATTGTAGTTTCGTTTTTTAAGGAACTTACGAAGAAAAGAAACATTTACCTTTAAAAACTGCAAATGAAATATAAAAAGGGCGAAAATAAAACCAGTACGAAGGCATTGCATTATTTACATGTAACAAACGATCCTTCTTTTTAATTTACAACGAAGAATATTGCATACATATTTCTATACCTGAGCGCATATGTACAACAGATGAATGAAAAGAATGAGATAAAAGAGCCATTTAAAAATCTAAAACCTATGTAAAATCGACGGAGCGTGTTCCGTTTGAATCAATTAAAAATTACAATAGAGAACTAATTCCTTTTTTTAATGCACCACCGCACCACTCGCACACACACACACACACACACACACACACACACACACATATATATATATATATATATATATATATATATATATATATATTTTAATTTTCTGGGGGGACACAGAATTTTATTATGACTAAATACAGCCGAAGAACATAGGGAATTTTGAAAAATAAAAAAATGAAAATAAAGGTTAACTAACCAGGTTTCGTTCCTCACTCATCAAAGCTAAATCGAGGAAAATACGATTTAAAACAAACAAAAAGTCATGAATATGGCGGGAGTAGGAAAAAACAGAAATAAACGGGGGAAAAATTACATAGAGACTAAATTAAGTCCTAAAAGATTTTCTTTTGTCTTGCAAAGAAAAGGTCTCAAACACTTAATAAAAAGAGTCTCTAAAATGTTCAAATGATAGGGAGAATGCGACTTACTAACAGTCGTTAACATGTCAGCACTGAAATCCTGGCACACGCATGATATTTATTAAGATGGTCGTAAATCGCCGAACTGTACGTATTACCTAGAACATCAGAGAGTGAAAATTTTGCATAACCAATCTTTGAAGGTACATGCTGTTTCAAACGAAAATCTAATCCTTGCGATGTTCGCACAACATAGTGCGCACTGCAACTACATTTAAATAAATAAATAATAGAATCGTTATGGTGGAGGGTGAGAACATCTTTGCGAATAGACGGCAATACAGGCCTGGTTGAAAAAGCAACACCTGAATTCGATGCATAATAACACCGTTGCACGGATAAATGAATTTACTTAGCAATCGGTCACTGAAGTTACCTAGCCAAGGTAGACGTAAGCACACAGGACATCTATTAGCTATAATTTCTTGTGGTTTATGAAAATTGGAAACTTTCTTATTGATAGTAGTTTCAACAATATCCAAGGGGTAACCATTATTACAAAGGGACTTAATGATAAATGTGAGGTGGTCATCCAGATTAACTTCAGAAAAAATCATCAAGGCCCTATGTGCTAAAGTTTTGATTTTTGGTTTATAGGGCAAAAAGAGTCCCAACGCGTATAGAGCCCCGTAAAAGTTGGTTTACGATAAACAGAAGTAAGAAAACACGAGGATGTCTTAGACACAAAAACATTAAAAAAACGGAAGAGTGGAATTCGTTTCCTTGTCTACCGTAAACTATAGGGCTGGATGAACGTTATTAAAGGACACAAAAAAGCATCCGCATTCGCCCCGTTCTCAAATAAGCAGAAAGTGTCATCAACATAACAAAAATAAATGTCTGGTGTATGCAAACCAGACAATAGAATCTCTTTATGAAAAGCCACAAAGATATTAGCCAACGCTGGTCCCAATGAAGAACGCATGGCTACACAATCCGTCTGTCTGTGCATAATATCGTTGAAACTTAATTCTGCCGACATGTTGGAGAATTTCACCAATTCTACAAAAATTGGGATGCCAGTAAAAAGGCTGGAAATATCGAGTGAACGCATAAATTTATCTGAATGAGTATAATTTTGCATAAAGTTAGCAAAGCTAAAAGAATCTTTTATACAATATGAACTATAAAGTTCCAAAACAGGTTCTAAAATAATTGTCAACCATTTTGCTAGCTTATGTTGGCAAGACCCTATTATAGATAATATATGGGTCTTAACGGTACCCCTTCTTTATGGGTTTTAGGCAAACCATACAAACAAGGGTGAATAGAACCAGTAGGACGAATTAAATCAGAAATGAAAGCGGGGAAAACAGCACTTTTGACCCATTTGGCAAATTGTTTTTGGAACTTGGTCTCAATAGAAACAGTAGAATCATGAGTATCTACCGGACTCAATTTAACAAATTTAGAGGTGTCCCCCAAAATAGTCAACATTTTATTGACATAATCCTGGTGATCCATAATGACAACGCCAGAACCTTTATCGGGTTTTGTGATGACTAAAGATTGATTATGACGAAGTGTTTTGATTATACGATGATGTTGACTTCGCAATTTTGCTTCCCAAAACGAAATAGGTGTGCCTGCATAAGAATGTGCGACGTCATTAAGTTTCGACTTAATGTCACTGACCATAGAGTCGGAAACAGGAGAAAGTGTTTTTAATTGAGCAAAGAAAAACTTCAAATTCAGTATATATCTTTTCACGCTTTGGGGGTATGGGAGGAATGCAGAAGTTCAAGTCATGCGAAAAAATATTAAGTTCAAGCCCAGAAAACTGTGCAGAGGAGAGATTTAAGGCGTTCTGAGTAGCACTAGGGTTCGTCGAGCAACTATAAATTTTGAAGATCAAATGTTGCGAATTCTTTTGATTTGACAACCTAAAAAGTCTACGTTCGTGAATTATTGCAACATATCTAGAACATATAATGTTTTCAAAAGAACGACAAACTGCCAACCGAATCTTTCCAAATGGCATGATATTTCTCGTTTAAACGTGCCAGATTACAAGAAATATTAGACAAAAAATTACAGATAAAATCACTTACATTTTTTCTCCAGGATGTAACTTAGCTCGCTCTATTTTACATAAAACAAAAGCGGGATAACACTTTGTTGCTCAAGCACGAATTTAAGAAGGTCTGATTTGCCGGGGCAGTCCTGATTTTACTTTAAATTTTATTGATACATTTAATCTATTGATTAAATCAGGCGCGTACCTCGTCTTAAATTATTTGAACATGTTCCGGGGGGGGGTACAGAATTTTATAATGACGGGATTAGAAAAAATAGAAATAAAAGGCGGGGGCGGAATTACATAGAGACTAAATTAATTTCTAGAAGATTCTCTTTTTTCTTGCAAAGAGAAGGTCTCAAAGACTTAATAAAAAGAGCCTCTAAAATTTTCAAATGATAGGGAGAGTGCGACTTACTAAGGATAGTAAACATGTCAGCACTGAAATCCGTGGCACACGCATGGTTATTTATAAGATGGTCGCAAATCGCAGAACCATACGTATTACTCAGAACATCCGACGGTGAAAAATGTGCATGATAGTTTCCACATACCCTGTACTAATCTTTAAATCTTGGGCTACTTGGCGAAAAGTAATACGCCGGTCTTCCAAAATGGCAGCCTCAACTTGACGGGCAGATGCCTCATCAATAGCAGAACGGGGGCGACCAGGTCTGGGAGCTGTTTCCACAAACTTTCGGCCATATTTGAATTGACGATGCAAGCCTATCATGCTTCACTTTAGAGGAAATTAAGGGAATCTATCAAAATCAAGAAGCAGGCCATTATCAGCAAAGTTACTTTCCTCCTGCAGGACAACGCTCTGGTCCACAACTCGCATGTCGCCAGATCAGAAGCACGGGTGTGTGGTTATGAAATCTTTCCCCGTCCTCCCTATTTCCTTACCTTGCATCCTCTGACTGTCACCTCTTCCCAGCCATGAAGTTCTTTTTAAAAGGAAACCGTTTCCCACATTATGCAGCCTTAATTTCTGAAGTCACGTCGTGGTTGAAGGACCAACCTGGAGTGTGATACAAAAACGGTATCCAGAGCTGCATCAAACGATGACAGAAATGCATAACTCTGGATGATTCCTATCTAGAGAAAGAGACTAGTAACTGTGCCAAGTGTCGTTGGTCTACTGCTATAGAAAGTGGGTCTTATTGCACCCCTCGTATCTGCTTAATAATATTGTGTTTTAACTTATATCCAAGCAATGGATGCACTGGTTTTCCAATCTGCAAAGGATGATTAATCAAAAAGCTGCTCTTTACAATAAATAAACTGGCTTTCGGATAAACATCCCTAACCTCCCCGTGTTAAGAACAGCTTTCGGAATAAACACCCTTTTGTGGTTGGACAACTAGTGAACATTGATCATCAAATGCTCTGTGTACATGTTGGGAGTGTTCCATCCGAAGAAGGAAAGAGCAATATGTGTTTGCTTCCATTGTATGTCAGTGACATATACAGAAGGAAAGAGTTAGCAATGCATGTATAAATGCCAATAATCTTGAAAGCATTTGGTGGAGGTTACAGTGGCAAAACTGTAAGGGTTGTACCATGTAATTTTAATAATTTGAGAGATCCTCAATACTTCAAAGAGACTGTATATGTTTTTAGCAGAAGTGCATCATGTGTCGAAGTTGATTTATTTTATGCGTATGCGATTTTCGAGTGTTAGAACAGGCAATATATATTTTTAAATCTTTATAGTGTAGTATTTATTCTAATTCTACCTTTCATCTTTTCTGTCCTTGTTCAATAGATGAGAAATTCTCCATGACTGAGACATTTCTATTTTGGTTTCTATCTAGAGTGCCCTTTTTCGGGGTGGGGGGTACCAACATAAAAAACTGAGCTGGATGGAAAAGAAGACCATTTTCAAACATCTTCTTAAATTGGAAATGGAGCAACGGACTTATATTAAGTAGATATTAATGAGTCGCTCGTATCTAATATTTGTTTCTAACCTCTTTATCTCTGACCTCTTCATCTCTGATCTTTTTATTTTTAACCTTTCTTTTTTTAATGGAGAGTATATAATGCACTGTGGATGGGTTAAGTGCAGCCCCAGTAACTCTCGCTTCTCCTTATTTGTCCTTCAGTCCTCATTTCCAATGAGGATTTTTCTAATAAAGGGTGAGAAAAATGCTGTATTTTAGGTCGGCAGTACTTGCGTGAACAGTGGCCTGAGATGTCAGAAATTTTCTGCTTCTATGTGGTCATGCCACTAGTAAGGGTGCTGGAGATAAACGTTTAATTTAGGCTGAACGTGCCCGCATGGGTTAACCACTAAGGAAGCTATCCTATCAGCAGGTACAAAGTACTGAGACTGTTGCATTGCCATTTGGGGAATGGATTCTTGACGATGCAGTAGTTTCTGGTGGGGCTCCTCAATGCCATACTAGTGGGTAATTGTTTCGGATTTACCTTTTTGTACGCTACAACAATCCTGTCTTTTTCTCTTACTTTTCCTCTCTAACCTGCTTTAACCAAGTCTGTCGACCTGTTCCACAAATCCCAAAACCTCAACAGGAATTATCTCCAGAAAAAACACGATCACACCTAGAACCCCATCCTCTTATGTGGACACCTACTACCATGTCTCCTTCTCTAACATCATGGGTCTACGTTGCTACCTTCCAGAGGTTGAAACAGATTTGCAGGAGACAAATCTAGACATATTGTTCCTAATCGAAACTGGCATAGGGCCGACCACTTCCCTAGATGAGTTCATAATTAATGGATATCTAAATCTGACCCCAAGATTGCCATGGGCATGAGACATGTGCCTACATTAAAGATAGTGTTCCGTATGGTAGGAATATCTCCAGAGACGGCCCTAAGTAACCTTATATGTGCTTCCGGATTGCACTTGCTTACACCACTGAATTTATATTTGCAATCCACACTCCCCTGCAACAGCGGAGTTACTATCTTTTAGAGCATATCTGGAAAAATTGACCACATAATGCATGCTCATGCTTTGGCTAGCATTCACATGTGTGGTGACTTCAATATCCACAATTTGGAATGGCCGATTAATTCAAACAAGACAAATGATAAGGGGAGGTTCTGTCATGACTTCAACATTGCCTATGACATCAATCAGATTGTTCACGCACCAAACCGTGTGCCCGATACTACCAGTCAGTATGCAAGCATTCTAGACATTTTTCCACAACTTCCGCCGAGCAATGTTCATGTTCCGTTCTATCTCTTCTGTGATCTTCTGACCACTAGGAGGTATCAGTTAAGATAAAAATGAGATGCAAGAAGTCTTCAGACGTACCTCTCCACCGTAATGTATATCGATACCCTATGGCGTACATTTATATCTGATCTACCTCATTAGTCCATGTTTACAAAGGGGGTGCCCTCTATATATTAAATCTGACCGAATGGCTAATTGTAGTTATATACCGATTTACACTATCCAAACAAATTCCAAAAATATAACTAACAGCCAGCCATGGTTCTCCCCAGAATGTGCTGCTGCCATAGCGCACAGAAATCACTCTTTTCAACGTAATAGACGTACTGACCGAAAGCTGCTTTCAGGAAATCCAGCAACCACTGTAAAATAGGAATAAAAATGCAAGAGATCTATATGATCAGTTCTTTGACAAGGTATGGCATAAAGGCCTACTTCACAAGATTTCCAGCTGCGGTATACCAAGAAATATTTTCTCAGTTATTAAATCATTTCTCTCTGATAGGATCATAAGAGTAGTGGTTGATGGAGAGAAATCAGAAGCCCACAGTATTAATGCTGGAGTCCCTCAAGGGTAAATCCTGGGCCCAACATTCTAAATCAATGATCTCCCTAAACACATACTTACATCATTCGTTGACATCTATGCTGATGACACGACCATCTAAGGTAACACACCAAAGGCCGTTAATGATAAAATTCTCTCTGATTCTCTATCCTCTGATCTTGAGCGCGTGATACAATAGGGGAAGAGGTGACTGGTTACTTTTAATGCGTCTAAAACCAAGCGTCTATCTTTACATCATTAAAGATCTGATCCCCATCTGGCATCAATTATAATGGATGGCTCTCGTCATGGGAAGGCTCCATGTTTTGAAAAGCTTCTGGGATTGACCTTTACTCCTGAACTGAAATGGAAAACTACATCAAATATGTTGCCAATGTCGCTGGAAAAATATTGGGATCCTTCTAACGATCCAGTAGATATCTCACTGCTTATGCAATTCTCTATCTATATAAAAGCTTTTCTATTTTTAAAAGTTTATAGAAATAATATTTACACAAATGTTCAGTTCAATGTACCCGAGAGTTGTTTTTACCTATTGCAGCATAGTTTCTTCTAAAATCTTACATAAATGTAGCTACTATTTCTTCGGACAAATACAAGACAAAATATGAAAATAAAATATTTTTGTATAAGTCATAATGTAACTAGTGTAGACGTTGTCGTAAAATATGGATCTATCATAATATAATTGCTGTCAATTTGTGGCAACGTTAAACACAATTCAGAACTCACTTTAAAAATATATGATGATGTAAGGGAAATAGAGTCGATTTATAGACGGAAAGTAAAATAACAGAGATCGATAGACATCCGAACTAACACTTTTCAAAAGATGTGTACACTGATAAGAACATATATTTATTCAGACATCATTGATTAGTTTAAAGTGATTGATAATGTAAACAATCACAAGTCAGTTCGATGAGATTATTTGACGTACTGATAAGTATATATTATTTAAGGGTCAACATTAACTGAATTATATTTTCATGTTTTTCTGGTAGTATACAACTTCATCCTTGCCACAGACTATTTGATCACCATTGGCATCAATACAGATCCTAAGCCTTTTTATAGTTAAGACATTGGTTTCTGTGACTTTTGGTTATTTTCTAAACTCAAAGAAAACATTAGAGACTGCCTCTATAAGGAGAGTAAAGAGGCCGTGATGAGAGTCATTAACACACTCACACTAGAGTGCTTCCATAGAACCTTCCAGATGTTTTGGACGGTGCAACAAATGAAATGAAGCCGCAACATATTACTAGAGAGGACTAAAGTTCATGGGCGTACTAGCAATAAAAAGCCCTCATGAAAAGTCTAAAAATTACTGTAAACAACAGGTATATAAATATATATATATATATACACATGCATATACACACACATATATATACATATATATATATATACATATATATATATGCATGCAATATTTTACAATTTAATGTCCAGTTTAAGTAAAGTTTCTTATTCATGAATATTTTGTATTATATAAGTTTTTCTCAATTTTATTGATGTTACTTCCAATGGATGAAACATAAGAAATTTATATTTTATTGTTTCATTTTTTCTCTATCCTTGCAATACTTTTAGTCATCGTATTTCTACTTACTAAATGCATTACCTGCCATTAACATTTCTGCTATTATCGTGTTTTGGTTGACCGATTCTCGATATATTTCATTACAGTCCAGTAGAATTGACTAGAGTATTTCAAGAAAGATCTGGTTATTTATCTTGATTCAATTTAAATATTATCAATTTTACTATGTTAATTCTGGTGCACATTTTACTAGATTTCACATATTCTTTGCCATGCGCTGTATTTTACAAGAGCACATTTCTCTGAAAGTTTCGATGAGTAAATATTTACGTTTGATTACACTTTGTTATTTCGCCGTAAGAAATTGTAAAGTTCATACACCAATTAATAATGCAGAACACGAAAACTGTAGATAAATAAACATCAAAACAAAACAATGGATAGTCATACTAACATGGCGTTAAACACATGTTTGCTTTTTTATATTACATATGTTTTTAATTTGATATATTAACACGATTTCTTTCTTTTTTTTTTCATTTTTATTTTGCTCGCGTCCTCTTTTCCAGTGTATTTTCGTTATCTTCCGAGTAGGATGTGGGAGAAAATTATAAGGACTATCTATTGAAAATATTTAAGTAAAAAGTGTGGTAATTTAGGAATTTTATTAGATAACTCAATAATTTAAGCTTTACGTTTTATCATATTTATCTCATTTTCACTAGGTGAGAAACAAGGTCACATGGACTCTTTTTGCTCAGGGTGTCTCAATCGATTTAACTAAAAAATTAGTAAATTCTAGATGAGCACCCTTCCTATAACAAAAACAAATCTCGTGCCGACATCAACAAATTTCCTAACGACATCAAACTATTGGGCCCTTGATATGACCTTAAACTATATCCGATGGTGAGGCCCCAGCTTGCGGGCTTTGGGGAGTATGGAACCACCCATTTATTGTTATTGCTCCCAGTTCCTGTCTAACCCGGAGTTGAAAAAAACAAATATATTCTATCAAAAAATATTTATTCGAAATCATTGAATTTGGCATTACATAACCTTAAAAGGGTTGATATGCCGTAAGAATAAAACAACCAAAACCAAATTAAAGTATAGACTGATTTTAACTGCTAAACCTACATTTTCAGTGCCAAGGAAGTCAATGGCCCAAGTTATCACTGTGTAACCTTCCATTGAAACACATAATCTACCATATGGGTAAAAAAAAATTAACAATCCTGGCAGTTAGTCAGATACTAAATCAGAGTTATTTTTATTTAAATGCCTTTTAACTGTAAACTTTGAATGATTGTGCAACCATCTTAAACGTAATGAGAAGTTTTATCATAATCTATGCATAATCATCATCATCAACACCATCATCACCATCTTCATCAACATCACTTTCATACATCACAGCTTTGAAATCTTCATCGTTTTAGCGCTGGCTGCTGCACTGGCACATGTCCGTACAGGTTAAGTCTTTTGACCTACAGGAACATCTGCCAGAACAGAAAATATACATTTGCATGTCGCCATCTCAAGGATGGTATTAGGGACTGGGAGGACATTTGTGGTTATTGATTTTAGGATGACATCCCTTTGTTTGAAGTACCCATTTTCCAGGGGATGCAGTTATGAAATTTGCAGAGCAACGGCTACTTGCGTCCATACCCTTGTTTAGACATGTACTCTTACAATATGCTGCTTTAGAGCACCAGGTGTTGGAGGGAACCTGCAATTTCTGCCCTATGCATTCCATCGCAGTTCGGAGATTGTTTTTTATGTGGATCCGTTTTGGCGAGTAAGCTCCTCATACAAATACTCCGGTAATTTTTGCTTCATCCATAAGCATTTGCAGAGAATTGACAACATCTGCATCTAATTTGAGGTAGATCTCCAGTCAGGTTGTCTTGCATATACGGGAAAACCTGCCTGTGTTGTCGGCCCCAGTGGACGCATGGAAGGCTGGCAAAATCTTTGCTCTTTCTTTACCTAGAACTCGCCACAGTAGTTCAATTTGTATAACAACAGAGACCGCAGAAATTGACGTGCTTTTCAGCAATAGGTCATAGTGTGCTGTGACTAGCAATAAAACGTCCGTATCTGGGAAGAAATATACTAACTGTGCATCAGATGGGTTTCGCTGTGAAGCAAGCACAGCGTGGTGGATCAGCAGGGTGTCTGCTTCCTCATAGTTATTTGCTTAAAAAACAGGTCCTTGTTGCACTGAGTGTATATACAAGCAGATGTGATGATCAGCTTTGATGACCCCCTGTTGTACTTTAGAGGTTGGGCAGAATAATAGTCAGTCAGATCAGCTTTCGTTTCGTAATGGGAGAGAAACCTCCTCATTGGGATGTGCTTGATGTTAGTATAATCTCAGACTTTATATTGAACAGAAGCCTTTCCTAGTATTCGTTTATTTCTGGTTGCACTCTTCTGATAATCTACTCGACATGTATCAAAAACGAGGATGATTTGATCATAATCTTGTGTTAGTTGCATCAGTCTGTCATTGAAGCAGCCACTCAGATCCTTGACTGTCACTAGCGTCACTGGTTTCTTGCTCAACCACCATGCCATCCACCATTACTATCTTCCGACTTGGCTAATCAGTAGATGTGGACTCTGTAAATCCTGTATCCGTTGCATCTTGATGGGGATATCTTCCAGATTGAGGTGACTGGTCTTCATGGGGCATGTTTTCTCTTGTCAGCTTCCCAAGAAGATGGATTAACGAGCTTGTCATGGCACGACAGCATGGTTCCATCAGAAGCAAACAGTGCTCTTGGTGTCAGCGTGAATTCATGGTTTCCTATGGTTTATGTTTTGACATGACCTGGCTAGTACTATCAGATTTGCAAACAGGTCCTTGGTCTCCTTCAGATCCACAGTATTTTCTCTGAGTTTCTCTGTAATCTTATTGTTCCCAGAATGGTACATCTTTCTTCACAGACACCCAGAGACTGCCATCTGCATCGATCCGCTCTGAGACGTAATCCTTATACAACTTCTGTCTAGTGACATCAACATCAAAGATCTGTGGTAATACTCATCTGGGATGTAGGCATTAGTGATCACATTGCACAGCTTTTCCCATTCAGTGGTAAAGAGTTTTCCATGGCTGATATGGCTTCCTTCATCTTGTCGACTGTGTCATATGCTCTTTTGGCTGCATTTGATCCAAGCTCAAGGTACCTCTGTGGTTCTGTCAGCTTCCATGTCAAACTGACTCTTGGGATCTTTTGACGACGCAAAAGTTCTGGTATGACCAGAAAAATCTCTGTCTGGCATTGACATTGTTTGATGGCTTTGATGACAGAGCAAGTTTTCATCAGATTTTTCAGGTGTTCACATGCATGGCCTGTCCCAACAGATACAAAGGCAATGCCACTTAGCATGAATGATATGTAGCCTGCTCGTAATTCCTCCCATATCTAAGATGTATCTTGGCAAGAGTCGCTTATACTTGATGTGATCCATGCCAAAGGCAGCTTGCCTAGTGCTTCTCCAGCTTGCAGCTTCCAAGTCAACATTCAGAGTTGCGGCTACAAAGAACAAAATTGCTTCCACCCAATCTAGGTACTTACTCATGGCCTTGAACATTGCATCCTGTAATTTCTGTTCGTTCTATTTTTGAAATGTTGTGATGAGTGGTCAAGGCCTCCTGGAGGTTGCGGTTTGCTTGTTTCATGGATTCAACCTTGGTGTGTTCATCGTCAGAGCAGGCAGCTTCTACTCCTTCTGTTGCCGTCAAGTACAATCTTTCAGCTGCGGGTTGTCCTTCAACAACACCTCCAGAGCAATTTCATAGAGTGCTATGTGTGAGTAGATATGGGGATGGAGAACTCATTTGTAGTGTGTGCATTTAAGGATTTGCCTTGTCGTGGCAAGACCATACACACCTGCTTCCACCCAGGCATCATCTATGCCTGAGTTCTCCATGAAGGCATAAAGCGCTCTGAGGGCAGCCACTATGACATGCAGTTCACACAGTCTGGGAAAAAGCATTTGTTTCAAACCAGGCTTGGCATTTAGGAGTTGCACTACCTTCTCATATAGAGCTATATCAAAGGGAATGACTGTGGGATGATCTCCAACTTCCAACTCCTTCAGTTGATTTGCTTGTACGATCACAGTTAACAGAGTTGACAACTCGTGTGCAACCTCAGGAAGTAGTGGCAAGGTTCCGACAGCAATGTATTCAATCCTTCCAAGTCTGGAATCTTGCTGGAGGTTTCTCGAGGTATAAAGTAGATAAACAACCCATCCAAGCTGTATCAGATGTTAGAATCCTGCGATCCCCTGGCCGATGGCAAACTGTTCTGACCGCTTGGTAGGATTTGTCAGAGCAGTTTCCATTAGAAGCACACGGCGATGTGAAATAGCTTTGCTATGAGCATTGAGAAGATTCAACAGCTTCTTGTCGCGTGTGTCATAGTGGACAGTCAGTGCCAGTCCCAGAACTTGAACGTTCCCTCGTGCACGGGGTGACTTGAATGCTGAGTCATTGCTTCACTTGTGTCTTACCTGTTTACTGGATTTTAACCAATACATGATATTCAGGTTCACCGTCAGTGTTTCTCAGGCAACATCTTTGATTCTCTTTAAAGTGTGCCGTTTTTCAGCGGGCCCAACCATTATCCAATGGATTAAGGTGTATAATTCAGCTGGAACATTGTCATTGTCAATAGATACCCGCATGACATTTCTTTCCTTGGGCTCTTGGAAAGTGGGAATGCTTTTCCTCATCACATGTGCTGCTTTGTAGATTGTCTTCATGCTGTTCTCTACCTCCTTACAAATTGTCATTGCGGTACCAACCATGTCCTCTTCACATGCATCTTGGGAGTAGAGGACAGTTGGCTTCCTTATATTTGGTCGAACAGACTTCAGGTGCGACAAAAAAATAAGAATACTTTCTTTCAGGTATTTTCCACTGAATACAGGTACATGACTATCAAAATCTTCAAAACCAAGCATATTAACATAAGTCCTTTCAATATCATCCATCCCAAGGTATGATTTGTTTTTTTTTTGTTTCTACATCAATAAGATTCACCAGCTCAAGCAGCCTCGCCTTTTGTAGAAAGGGTTCTTCAGCAAATTTGCTACTGTTAGTATCTCGAAGATTAACAACCCCACATCAGTTTAAACCCAGTTTTTTGAAGGTTGTCACTACATATCAAGGCCTGGAAGCAACTCAAGGATAAGGGTTATTGCATGTTCAGTACGTTAGTGGGGAGATTTAATAAAGTGTTTAATTAAGGGGGCGGTTCATCAGGATTTTGTTTTCGTTGGATTTGAAGACATCCAAGTTGTAGTCAGGTGGGAAGCAGGCAGACGGAACAGAATCGACAGGCGTGCAGTTCTAAGAAAGAAGCTTTTTTCATGGAATCTGCGTTTTGATTTAGGCAGAGATAAAAAAGGCGGGACAATTTTTGACAGTGGTTTCAGCTAGATAGATGTTTTTCATAAAAAATTGGCGGGGGGACCAGAGATTGGAGTTCGGACGAGCACCTGCCATGGAAATAAGGATAAAACAAAGACAGGCTCGCAACATCTATTTGTGGGAGAGAGGTTGCAGGGAAGAGAAAAAAGCATCCTCCACTAAGCCACAAAGCCTATTTTGTACTCTGTCAAGGCAAGATAGGCTGTTTTTAGGAGCTTCTGCCGAGATATGCCAGTAGTATTCCATCCTTGGACGTATTTTTCTTTATATAGATAGAAAATTGCATCAGTAGTGAGCTATCTTCTGGAGCGGTAGAAGGATCCCACCATTTTCCCAGCGACCTTGGCAACATATTTGATGTACGTGTTCCATTTCAGATCAAGAGTAAAGGTCAAACCCAGAAGCTTGTCAAAACATGGGGCTTCTCCTAGACGAGAGCCGTCCATTTCAATTGATGCCAGATGGGGATCAGAGCGCGGATGATGTAAAGATAGGAGTTTGGTTTTAGATGTATTAAAGGTAACCAGCCATGTCTTCCCCCACTGAACCACGCGCTCGAGATCAGAGGATAGAGAATCAGAGATAACTTTTTTCATTTACAGCCTTTGATGTGTTGCCGTAGATCGTCGTGTCATCAGCATAGATGTCAACAAATGATTTAAACATATGTTTAGGTATATCATTAAAGTAGATCAGGGAGAGAGTTGGGTCCAGTATGGATCCCTGAGGGACTCCAGCATTAATACTGCAGGCCTCTGATGTTTGTCCATCGACCACTACTCTTATGAGCCTATCAGAGAGAAACGATTTAATGATAGAGAGAACATTTCCAGTTATACCGTAACTGGGAATCCTGTAAAGTAGGCCTTTATGTCATACCTTGTCGAAGGTCTTCGATATGTCAAGAACAATTGCCCTAGAAAGGAAGCCTTTGTCAAGATATTCACTTATCCTATGAGATATAACCGTTAGAACATCTGCGGTAGATCTTGCAGAACGGAAACCATATTGCGTGTCACTAAGTAGGTTATTTCTGTTGAGGTGGTTGACTATTTCTCTATTTAATCTGGATTCCAGCAACTTACTCATAACACACAGTCGACTTATTGTTCTGTACTGAGAGGGAGATGACTTATCACCTGAATTCTTAAATACAGGGCATAGTGATGAGGGTTTGCATGGTGTTGGAAAGCACTTCCTCTTAAGACAACGCTTAAATCGTTTGGTAAATATGGGAGCAAGTTCTGGTTGAAGCTTTTTAACACTATAATTGGGTGTCCGTCAGGGCCAGTTGCTTTACTGGAATCAAGGTTCTTGATAAGCTTAGTGGCCTCATGCACACATATTTGTATGTACCTAGCGTGTTCTGTGTTATAGGAGGAAATATGGGGAGTTGATGGCCTTCGTCGCATAGGATAGAATAAGCTGCAAATTTCTTGGCAAATAGTTTGGCCTTGTCTGATGCTGACGAGATGACCTCTGGACGCACACTTCTGTTCAGGATCCTACTTTTATTTGCCAAAACTGGTAGGAACCAAGCTGCTTATCAGCTACTTTGAATTTAACGGACTGAGCATTTAGTTCTCTTGCATTTTTGTATTTCTCTTTTACAGTGGTTGCTGGCGTTCCTGAAAGCAGCTTTAGTCTCATTGCATCTATGACGTTGGTAGCTATGGAAAAAGTGATTTCTGTGCTCGATGGCAGCAGCACATTCTGGGTAGAACCATGGCTGGCTGTTAGATTTTTGTTGGAACTTTTTAGATGTTATGAATCGGTATATGCCTACAATTAACCAGTCGGCCAGTTCAGAAGTCACATACTTTTTAAACATTGAATGCAGAGGTAGATCAAATATGAATGTACGGAAGCTATCCCAGTAAGCCATGGAGTATCGGTATACAGAACGGTGGAGGGGTAGGTCTGGGGACTTATTACATTTCATTTTTATCTTAACTGATACGATTGAGTGGTCGAGGGATCCTAGAGGAGAATGAACGGAACATGAACATAGCTACAGGGAAGTTGAGAGAAAGAAGGTCTCGAAGGCTTGCATACTGACCTGTAGTATCGGGCACACGGATGGGCTCGCGAACAATCTGAGTGAGGTCATAGGCAATCGCAAAATCATGACAGACCCCCCTCATCGTCTGTCTTATTTGAGTGGGTCAGCAATTCCACGTTATGAGGTGAATATTAACCGAGGGATGTGCAGACAGGATGTGGTCTATTTTCTCAGATATACTCTCAAAGATAGTAACTCTGTTCTTATTGGGCCGATAGAGGGCAAATATAAATGCAGTGGTGTTAGCAAGTGCAACCCGGACGCACATATAAAGTAAATTAGGATCTTCTCTAGAGATATCCCTGCCACACGGGAAGCCATCCTTAATGTAGGCACATATTCCATGCCCATGGCGATTTCGAAGAATATGCCCGGTTTCGTCTCCTGTAATTCGGTGTCAACCTCCGGAAGGTTAGAACGTAGACCCATGATGTTGGAGAAGGGGACATAGTAGTAGGGGTCGACGTTGGAAGCTTGGGTTCTAGGTTTAATCGCGTTTTTTGTTTCTTGAGATATTTCATGTTGAGGTTTTGGGATTTGTGGAACAGGTCGGTATACTTTGTTAGAACAGGATAGAGAGGGAAAGTAAGAGCGAAAAAAGACAGGATTTTTTTCTTTTTTATGTAGCACATGATAAGGTAAAGCCGTAACAATTACCCACTAGTATGGAATTGAGAGGTCCCACCAGAGACTACTGCATGGTCCAGAACCCATTCATCAAATGGCAATACAGCAGCCCCAGTACTGTACACCTGCTGATAGGACAGGCTTCTTAGTGGTTAATCCAAGGTTCGGGTCCCTGACTATCAGGCGGATAACGTCAGCCCAGACGAAACGTTTACCTCCAGCACCCTTACTAGTGACATGGCTACAAGGATAGACATAGAGACAGAAAATTTTCCGACATCTCAGATTACTGTACACCAAGTACTACTGACCTGGAAAACAGCTTTTTCTTCACCCTTTGTCAGAAAAAATCACTCATTTGAATGAGAACTGGTGGAAAATTAAGGAGATGCGAGAGTTACTGGAGCTGCTGATAATACACACACATTATCTACTCTCCATTAACAAAAAAGAGAATAGGTACGAGAGACTTATTAATATCTACATAGTATAAGTCCGGTGCTCCATTATCAATTCAGGACGCTGTTTGAAGATAATCCCCCCTCCGCTATTAATGTGGGGATGTTTTTGGCGTTATCTGTCTCGAGTTTGAATCATTCGAGCTTCACCTTATAATTAAAATCTAACAATGAACTTTTATCAACTTGTGTAGTCGGCTTAATTTTGCATAAATTTACATTTGAGTTATATAATAGTTATATAATAGTTATATAATTTTGCATAAATTTACATTTGAGTTATATAATAGTTCAAGGTTTTAATTTGGTAGGTTCTCGTTTACATGTGTGACTTTTTTCTTTTTGTTTCACATGTAACAAGACAATATTGGTAAATTGCAGATTTGACAAAAAAATTCGGAACCAAAAGGCAAAAAAAAAAAAAAAAAAAAAGCAAGACAAGACAGGTAAAATTAAGTTACGGGTTTTAAAGTCAAAGCTGTAATAAGAAAACAGTTGGCGGAAGTAGCACAAAATAGATTTCAAAAAGTTAGATAGAAACATTTTTTAACTTTAGCTTTACGGTCGGGAAAATGCGACCTATCCTTCTTCAGGTCATATCGGAAATGGGAAGCTTACAGACTTTAATTCTAGGTACATAAAGATATGGTGGACGATGTGTGTGTGTTAAGGAGGGGGTAATGCTGTTATTTATTTATTTTTATTTCTTTGTCGGTTTTTTTTTTGCTTTATCTATCGGGTTTTAATCTTCGAGCTTAACCTTATAATTAAACTCCAATAATGAACTTTTATCAATGTCTGAAGTCGGCTTTATTTTGTATAAATTTACATTTGAGTTTAGATAATAGTTCAAGGTTTTAATTTGGATGGTTCTCGTTTTCATGATTGACTTTTTTTCTTTTCGTTTTACATGTAACAAGACAATATTGGTTAAAATCAGATTTGACAAAAAAAAATTCAGAACAAAGAAGAAAAAAAAAGCAAAACAAGATAGGTAAAATTAAGTTACCGGTTTTTAAGTCAAGGCCGCAATAAGAAAACAGTTAGCGGTACTTAGCACAAAATAGATTTCAAAAAGTTAGATAGAAATATTTTAACCTTAGCTTAAGAGTCTGTAAAATGCGACATATCCTTCTTCAGGTCATATCGGAAATGGGAAGCTAGCAGACTTTCATTCTAGGTACATAAAGATATTGTGGACATTGTGTGTGTATGTTGAGGAGGGGGGCATTCCTTTTATTTATTTATTAACTTTTATTTCTTTGTTTATTTTTATATTCATTTAAAATTTATGTTAAAATGTTATTGCCTTATAACTACCACCATTAGCTTCTATGACCCGGAACATGTAGGTTTAGCTGTTAAAAGCAGTGTGCCAGCTTATTTAGAGGCCAAGATATTACAAAACGTACATTTTACAGCGGCCATTTTCTAAATTAAAATATGGCCGCTATATACAAATCTGGGAAAATTTTATAACCACCAGCATTGGTTTACTTGTCCCTGATAAAGTACGTTTAGCAGTTAAAATCCGTGTTCCAGCTTATTCAGAAGTCCAGATATTACAAAACGTACATCTTACATCGGCCTACACGCATCTGGGCAAATGCAAACATTGATTTTCTGATTCCGGAGACCAAAACCCTTCCAAAAATGTATAGGTTTGCAAATCTCCAAAAATTTCCCACAAAGTCAATTAGGAACCTGTTTATTTAGATTAATTTTCTATACAACGAAAATTAATCGATTTACTAGCTTTGTGTTACTACAAGATTTACTGCTGAAGAGATGCGCATTTTATTCGGTTGCAGTTTACTAACAATTTTTGGTTGTCGTGGGCATTCTGTGTTCAACAATCCCAGAGGAAACCGATGGACTATAACTAATGACAGAATAGAGAACAACGACCAGCAAATAAAGCCTACGGTAATGTAACCTCTTAGTAACGAGTCGTCCATGACTACAAAATTGCCTAAATATTTCAGTATTATGTATCAAATATGTTTGCATTTAAAAGAATGTGGTCATTAATGATATCACATTTTCAAGGTTTTTCAAAATTTATCAAGGTTTCTCCAAACCAAATTCAAGTGTTTTCAAAGAAGAGAAAGACGAAAGCACTATTCACTGTACGCACGTCTGTACGTTTCATCCTTACTCCTCCAAGTCGCCTGCTCAGCAGGTGCGTCATGTGACCATGCGAGAACTTTGTGATATCGACGACTTTAAAAAATCACAGACGCCATCTTGGATCTATTTAATTTTTTTCTTCTCAGCCCGCAGGATAGATAAAGATAAGGAGTCTTTCGAGGTGAGTGTTGATTATTTATTTATCGTTTGTATAGCAACACAAGGCACAAACGCCTGGCCGTTTGGTTATTTGATGAATATCACAGGTTTTATTGTATTCAATTTTCACCCACGTGTTATAACTATACTAAAAATATACTTTAGAATTACTTATGTCTACTCCACAATCATACATAACGGGAACAATCTCACATAGAACGAGAACAATATATCCTATAATTTCTAAATACATATTTCAGTTCGAAATTTCATGTAGATTTTTGAATTAAAGATCCTCGTGCTCGACAAGACGTGAATTAAAAATATCGAATAGTATATACAACAACGTTTCAGTATAATATCCAAGTTAAAGAAAAGTTTGCTGCAAAAACTTATATGATATAATGGCTGAAATTATAACGCAGATATGTGAAAAATGAAATATATTTTGCATAGTTATATATTACTCTTAAATGATAATGCTTTACTGTTCACTTTACCGACATCCACAAATGTTCCTATTTTTTTCTAATTGTATGTAGGACACAGTTTCCATAAGCTTTAGTAAGTGTTTGTTAAAATGAATATTGCTGAGCCGATCTCTGTACGATTATAATGTTTAATTACTTTTGAATATCTACGAAGTTGGAAGACGAGAGTGAATCAGAACAGAAAAATATAATGTCATTCATAATAAAAGACGACACCTATATATTAAGAATTTTTAACCTAATGCATAATTGTGTATAAATTCACAATAAAATATATATGCATTTTAAATAGAGGCAGTAGTAAGTGTCTAATCAATATATTCTTAAACGTGAGCTGCTTTGATATGAAATACAATGGTCAGGGAGAAAATGAATAAATAAAACATTTCAACTAACCAAGCAAATCTCATATAGAACTGTATTAAACGCGATTTTAACGTTGATTTTTCGTGACAAATCTCGAAAGTCGAATAGGTTATGGAATAGGCTATGTTTTAGAAGATATATCGTTTTACTGGGTTTCTCATACGTATTTTTCTTGACTCACTACGGTTTTGAAATTCCTCCGATGGGGAACAGGTAGCTTACAATATTCTGGAAATTTATTAACCTTCGACATTTTATCCAGTGTTATTTTGTAAGGAAATTCACATTTAATCAAGGTTTATATTTAACACTAAGAAACGACATAAATATATTCATAGCATACCAGCCGACAATCAAGATTTTCTATATTTAATAATAAACATACCACATGATAAAATAATACTACACCGCCATAGGTCTTTTTAATGCGACGGAGCATATTAGAGTTGCTTGAAAAAAGAATTATCACAACAGGTAAAATATATTGTAGATTGTGTAAATCACAAAATATATTGATTAATAATTAAATATAAGTATTTTTTCCTTAAAAGGCTGATATGTACCCAATATTAGAACTAAGATTCTAAAAGTGTGTTTAAGATTTACTTAAATGAAGCCAAAGAGAACTAGAGGGGGGCATTAATAAATAATTATTATGTTTTATTCAATATGAAAAAAGAAGGCATTGCACTTGGTTCACATTTCGTTATGCAAATGACTGTTGAAAAGTTTATAAAAAATTCATTTCATCTACGCAATTGTATTTTTGTGCCAATTAATCTGTCCTTAAATAATTTAACGTATAATTATTACTATTAGGTTCCCGTAAATATTACAAACAGCTGTGACATTAACTTAGGATGATATTAATTGATCATTTTAACATCACTGCCATGGTATTTAATTTAAATTTTATTTGATTTAAATGCAAGAATTATAATCTAAAATTCTATTTGACTCAATTCTGAGTTAGCTCATTTGAAATCATATTCTAAGAAAAAAAGGTGTACTCAAGAGAGCTCTCATATAAAGAGAGTTATTTTTTATTAATGGTAAAGATGATCATTACATGATAAATGCAGTATATCCATGATAGCACACTCATTTTAATTAGACGTTTGAAAGTTGGTGATTATATTATTTCTTTAAATAGTCTGAGAGAAAAAGAAAGAAAGAGCGAGAGAGAGAGAGATTGCTTTGGTATCGTCAGAAAATCGACAGAAAATTAATAAATTGCGATTTAAAACACACAGGCCATTACTTCAAATAACGTAATTGCATTTTTTCACAGATGCGTGAGCTGGTAATTTGTCACAGTTGTGTCAAATGTAATAATTTTTCAAATTCGTTTCCACATAATTGTCCGTATTTTTGAGAGGAGGTGTTTTCATTGATTGAAATTGTCGGACTGACTTCCTCATCTTGGTTGTTATTGTCACAACGTTTCGACCGTTTTGCCCTCCGGCCTTCATCAGGTTTTTGTATCGAACTGGGGAACCGTTTGTTAGGAGTCTCGAACCCAACCCTTTATTATTATTACGGGGGTACCGTGTTCGGAATCCAGCTAGGCTTTGGGACATTGTTGCTGATTCTCTGTTCTGAATGTTACTTTTTCACTGCCTTCGTTCAGGATTGAACTCAACACCTTTGGGTAACTGTAAATTTTTATAAAACGTCTAGGACCACTCGGCCATATGTCACTAGGACCTAGGTGCAAAGGTGCTGAGTTCAATCCTGAACGAAGGCAGTGAAAAAGTAACATTCAAAACAGAGGATCAGCAACTATGTCCCAAAGCCTAGCTGGAGTCCGAACACGGTACCCCCGTAATAATAATAAAGGGTTGGGTTTGAGACTCCTAACAAACGGTTCCCTAGTGTGTTTTCACATGTTTGAAAATGTATTTCACTACATTTTAATGTATCTTTATCTTTATGTCTGTCTCAAATTTAGTTAAGACCAGACTGGCAATTTTAAGAAGGTGAATTCATTCCCCATTTAGTATATAAGTTATTATTTCGTATTAAATTATATGTATACATTTTTCTACAGAGTGAGCTCTCGTGCATAATTTCGTATGCATGTGTAGTGTTCAGGAAACTGTTAAATAAATGCGATTAATTCGTACTAGCGTTCATATTATTCGGATGTGTTCTAACAAATCGATCATTTCATGAATAACTAAGGAAATAGCAGGCGCGAGGAGTATTTTGTATTCCCAATAGATGGACATTCATTTTAAAATCTCCAAAACTAGACATGACAGACATTAATAAATAAAGAACTGTGTATTTTTAGTTTTTATTTAATTCTTTATTTACATACTATTGGGACTTAATCAACTTACAAAATATGTACACACATATTACACCCCATGAAAATTATTGTAGACAGAGTTGTTTTGGAATACTTAGTGGTTTAGATTCACGCGTGTTTATTTATTTTATCTATCTGTTCATCTACTATTATTTAAAAGTAAATTTGTTTGTGTTCCTGTGTATCTGTGGGTATGTGTGTCTGGGCGTTCGGTCCATCTCGAATTAAACATGACTGGGTCAATTTTTTAATGAAATTTCACACTAAATTACTTTATGTACTTGGTAGTGTTGTTAGATATGCTGTGTGTCGGAATGTCTTCAAAAGTATCGGTAATCGATAATCGAAATAATTCGATGAAAAGAAGCAACAGGCGATTTTGACCAAAATTAACATCTTACACAGCCTAACATCAAAAGTCGAAAAGTCCAACATATAACATCCATGATATGTTCTTTTATATGACAGGGGCGCTTTGGAAAATAACGTTTCTGCTTAAAGCACAATTTCACAATGATACTTGTTTTTCTTTCAATTTGTACTAAATTGAAGACAACACAACAACACAAACAGTAATGTCAGACATATAAAATGAACAGTACCTTCTTTGATTTGACAAGAGTGTGAGATAGTAATGTTTCTGTTTAAAGCACGGTTAAAGTATGATACTTGGCGTTTCTATTTAAAATTTTAATGCATGCTTTTATATATATAAACTAATTTTTTAAAAATCAGTACGTTCAAAACAGTGCAATTTAAACTACAGTACATTGTGAAATAGTAACAGCGAAAAACATATGAAGCTTCCTCTAGGTGTATCGCGATGGGTACCTCATTAGAACGGGCAATCAACGATTTCATTGAAAAATAAGTTATTTCATAATTTCGATTACAATACATATATAGGAGTGTTAGACACTCGCTGGTTATCATTCGCTCCCTATCAACGCCGAGACACCATTCTAGTATTATATAAATGTTGAATGATTGGTTAGAAGACATAACGTGCACTTAGGGCCCTGTAAATTTAAACATCTAGTAATAACGTAACCACGAAAGTATAAGATTAATTTTGTGTCGAATATGATATTATTCAATAAATCTGGCAATGTGTACGCATGTAAGCATATACTTACTTTATGTAACGAATTACATGATGTTATACTACGTTAAAGTAATATCTAGTAAATCTACAGTGCAAGGCGAAGCTTTCACGTTGTTTAAACGGCGGAAAAAGCTAACAATATTTTGGATTTCTACCACCTTTCTTTATATTTTCAGTGCATCTCTTTCTGCGAGGTATTATTGTTACATTTTTAAGATTTTCTTGATTCGAATTAAGATGTTTAGTCTCCTTATCTTTAATTATTCTTAACGGGTTTATGCTTACACTTTTTTTCAGGAAAATATAAATTCTGACAGGATAGAAAAATATTTCAACAATTAACTCCTAAAATGTGAACTGATATATTGGATTATTTCATTTTTAGAGATATTTAAGACGAATGGTACATTTTCAGAGCATTCATACTTAATATGTTAGTTCTTTATAGATATGTCAAAAGAAATGAATATGAACGAGAAAAATAAATCGATTACATGAACTGAAACGAGACAAAACCAAACTAAACACGGCGGAAAATTATTTGATAGCAACATTAATGGATATATTTAGGAGAGGATGAGTCCTGCTTTTTGTTCATTGATCTGACGTTTATTTTTATCTGTACCGTGATCATCGTCCTAGATGGCCTGTCAGCTGAAAAATGACGTCATCGCAATAGGTCCTAGCAAGCAATATAAGTGGAACACAGACTGTCGATAATGAGCAGATATTTTTTACAGAAAGCGTTAGAAAACTTCAAAATTGGATTAAAAAAGATAAACATACTTTATACTGAAGGCATCCTATATTAATAATACAAATATTCATAATAAAAAACAAATTGAAAGGGGGAAAAATGTTTAAAAGTTTTAAAAGAAGAAGAATACGATTTGATTTGTATGAAACTGAAGTTTATTCAATAGAAATAAATAAAAACGAAAAATAAATATTTTTTAAATCCAAAAAACAATATTTTAAAAATAAAAACTGAAAAACAAACGATAAATTAGTTTAACTGAAATACGAACGATAAATTAGTTTTACTGAAATACGAACAATAAATTAGTTTAACTGAGAAACGAACAATAACTTAGTTTAATTGAAAAACGAACAATAAATTAGTTGAACTGAAAAACGAACAATAAATTAGTTTAACTGAAAAACGAAAATAACTTGGTTTAACTGAATAACGAGCAATAAATTAGTTTAATTGAATAACGAACAATTAGTTTAACTGAATAACAAACAATATGTTAAAAATTAAATTCGAACAAATATTAGTATAAAGAAAGTTACTAAGGCAGACATATTTCAAACATTGAATATTAAAACTTTTCAAAAATATATTATAGAATTTAATTAAAAGTTTGAATTTTTCTGTTTCTGATTTTTTTTTACTAATATAGTCACTCTCTTTGCGACAAAAACTGTTTATAAGGGAAGTCGATTAACTCCATATCAGCATTTTTTTCAATTTGCTGAATAGTGTGACCCTCATCACAAGAGTCAACATGAAATAATCGATTTTGATCAGCCAAAATATTTAAAGATATGTGCATGGCTAATTTTCTCTGATGAATCAAATGTAAAAAGGATCGCATTTTGTAAGTTTGTTTATAACTATATAATTTTATAAGACACAGTAATTAGTTATACCATTTGGGTATAGCAGAGAACCTCTGTTAATACCCTGAAAGTAGCTGTTTAATTCAGCTGTTTCTTCAACAGCCTATTTCCCGGATATTAAATTTTTGCAACTATTGCATATCAGTTTTTTGAGAACTGCATGACAGCAATAGCCTGCTACGTATAATATAACAGGACGTACTTCCCTGCATTGATTAACATCATTTTCTGTTGCATCTATGTTTAATTTATAAACATGTCAATCTTGCTCCCTTGTAATTTCATCCCAGTTAGTTTCTTTTAAGTTTTTCAATTCAATATTTCGATTATTAATTGGTAAGCTCACTTTTAAAACTGACAAAATTCTTAGTTTTTTTTTCACATTCATACACCTGACGTATCGATATAATATACTAATCTCCACTAAGTTGTCGATACTGGTCAAACCTTGCCTCAAGGTTATTTGTCTTAAACTATCCTGGTAATATATACACCATGTTCAGTACATTTATACAATATTCAGGCAATTCTAAAATTGCCTAAGTAGTATGATGCAAATCAGTATATGATTATAGCAATATTTCACAAGTGATTGAGATTCTAGGGGATAAAGTATATGTAAACTAGAAAATGGAGCACTTTGGATGTTATGTAAGTCATGATTCCCATTAGAACAACACTTTGGGAACATCATGCATTTACATTCATCTTTTTGGCTAAGTCAATTGTTTCTAATACATTTAAATACATGCACAGAGTTGAATAAGAAGAAAAGAGGGCTATACGTTCTAACTTGATGAGGATATACAATTGAAAGCTTTAATGAGTTACAAAAGAAATACATAGCTTTTGTTATTTATTGCATTATTAGATGTATAATAAATACTACCTTAAACCTTAAATCTTCTAAGACAATTATTGCACGTTTAATTATGTCAAATAAGTTCTCAGCTAGAAGACATTTAGTCGGCATAACATGCACAATATCCTTATATTTATAGAATACACTGCTAAGCATAAACGCAAATGCGCTTGTGGCATGCTTATTGTTATTGTTAGCTAAGCCAACAATATTACCACGTTTATAATCAAGATAAGGTTATGGATGTATTTCATGAACAAGTAAAGATACTGTGATGCCATTCTGTATTAGTAACTTGAACTTACTTTTAATATACACGAGAAAATTGTTACCGTGTTGTTCAATGACAGAATTCATATAAGTTGATAGGTTAATCGTCGAATGGATGAATAGCTTGGAAAAATTACATTTTTAGTGTCTCTTAACAGTATTTACCCTCTAGAGGTGCAGTTATATAATAAGGAAGAAAATATAATTATTTCACTCGAATAATTAACCTTATTCATTGTCATTATGTTCATTTCTTCATATATGAACTTAATGGCATTAAAATATTTAAATGATTCATCTTGCACTAATAGCAAAAATGATAAGATTAATTTTAATAAAGATCTTATATTAGAAGTTTTCCTTTCCTGTTCTTCGATGTCCATTTTTTTCATGTTTTCCATCAAAATCTGCAGAGTGTTTTCTTCTGTTACATGTTTAGGAATTCTATACTCCCCTGTAGCACTCATTTCCGCATCACTACAGGATATTCTAACGGACAAGCCCGGTCCCATCACCATATACATTTTTATTTGGAGCAATGTACATCACTTTATATGGCATATAATGATGGTATTGTCTTGCTTAATAGAAGTCCAATAATTTTCATTTATAAACGTTAATATTTTTTCTAAATCATCAATATTATGAAAGGTGTTACGTTTCCGTAATTCTAACTCGTCAGTAACACATTCACATAATGCACACTTAAGAGCGGAGTTTTCTAAACACATTTTCGTAGCGTAAGGAGACTCCCTAACAGTGGTTGATGACGATAAATATGAGGGCCAGTTTGGTAATAATAAAGGAATAGCACCATCCTTAAGATAGGAATATTTTTAATTTAACGCTAATTGTCTTTTCAGTCCTTTTATCAAATGCTGATGCCTCTCGCTGTATGTCTTCAGGTCGACAATGAAGTTCACATACCTAAAGAAATAATTTAAAAGGCAATGTCATCATGTTCGACTTAATACAAAAAAAAAAGAAAATTACATGACAAAAAAACGATAAAATAAAAAAAAATAAGGTAAATGTGCAGAATTAATCCAACCTCGAAAAATACTTTTAAATTACCACTTTTCTCGGTTTTCGGGGGTGCTGAAAAAGAAAATACCGTTTAAAATTACGGCAAACAAGTAGTTACCAAGATATAAAGATATGTTAGTTAAAAAAAAGGGGAGGATAATTAAACTTAAAACAACCACCCACTTTATGGCAATTTTATTTTTACATGGGCAACGAGCAATTTTTTTAAAATTACATTTTCGCCTCAAACAAGGCAAAGTGCCTGTTGATGTAGAAATGAACACAACTAAACGCAAAATGAGCACCTACAGTTAACCCCCTCTCCCCGACAAAAAAATCTGTTTACACTTTTTGAAAGGGGTTGCTCATTTAACGCTAAACCGTGTTTATTTTACGTTTACTACCAATCCTCAACATAAAGGCGGCCATATTCATTTTTCTTTTATTTAAAAAAAAAGCGCCACGCAAAAAAAAAACGATGGCCATAAAGTGGGTGCTAATTTTACGTAAATTTTTTATAGAAAAGTGCCCCCCCCCCCATTTTTAAAAACTAACATGTCTTCATATCTTGAAAACTACTCGTTTGCTGTAATTTTAAACGTTATTTTCGTTTACAGCGCCACTAGCAGTATCAGACTTTTGGGGGAATATTTTACAACCCTAACACAAAACTGCGAATAACATACACAAAACTCGCAATTTCTCCGTTTAAAGTGGGTTGTGTATTTTCTTTATGGACTATGCTATCAAAATAAACTATTAAATGACTGTTGAAAAGTGAATGAAAGTGCATTTCAAATTAAAATCGTTTTCGGATATTTACCTTGTAAAATTGTTCCAAAAATGCGGGAGTGCCTCGGGGGTCTATCCTTGGACCTCTATTGTTCCTAATATTTATTAATGACCTCCCCGACAAAACTGCCTCTGAGATGGGTATATATGCTGATGACACCACACTCTATAACAGGCATGACAGGAAAACAAATGAACACATAACTAAAGAAATGGCAAAAACACTAGAGGATGACCTCCAATCTGTAGTGGAATGGGGACACAAATGGATGGTCACATTTAATGCTTCCAAGACTAAACTGGCGTCCTTCAATAATTACAAGAAACCTTCTCTGCCGCAAATAGCAATGACCAGTAACTCCCTGTCTGAGAGTACATCTTTCAAACTGCGTGGTCTTACGTTCACAGGAAACATATGTTGGAGCAATTACATTGAAAACATTGCCAGGGCCGCTGCGAAGAAGGTAGGTTCTCTCTACCGTGCTAGAAAACTACTGACACCTGAACGTATCCTGTACCTCTATAAGGCCACCATGCGCCCATGTATGGAGTATTGTTGTCGAATTTGGGCAAGTACATCTGCTGCTAGTCTCTCGCGCGTAGACAAGGTTAAAAAGAAAGTCGCAAATCTGATAGGCCCTGAACTGCCACCTAAGCTTCATCCTCTGTCCCATCGACGAAACGTTGCATTCCTCTGCCTGTTCTACAAGTATTTTAATGTGAATAATCTGACGAACTGCAGACACTTGTGCCCCCACGACGTAGATACTCTCAACAAACCCTACAGCAAGTTAAATCCCACTCCCACACAGTAGAGATCCCTAGATGTAAAAGATATTTCTACTCCAATAGTTTCTTCCCCAGAACCCCTAGACTCTGGAATTCCATTCAAGGTCCCTGCTTCCCCAACTGTACTGACATGCAGAAGTTCAAGTGTAACGTGAACCGAAATCTTGCTGCCCAAACCCCAACATAGTGCCCCAGTAGTTGATGCCCCTGATAATAGAGCCCTACACCAAAGTGGCAATGTGCCTTGTTTGGGGTGAAAATGTAATAATAAAAAATCATTTTAGAAGAAGTTTATACTTTTTATTTATTTTAATGGTTAAAATGAATATTTCGCCATATTAACCTATAACGATATCTTTTAAAAGTAATATCATTTAAAATGTTGCAATTACTTAATCAGAAATTATAATTAAACCATTACACAAAACCAGGTATTCTATTGGTCCTAATTACACGGCAATATATATTGTATGATTATTCTTCCGAGGACGTATATATATATATATATATATATATATATATATATATATATATATATATATATATATATATATATATATATATATAAGACAAATAGTTAATAAACATGCTAAAACACTTTGGAAAAGAGTTAAAATTAGATGTAATCTTAATAAGTGGATTGTCCTTAATCCGCGGAGTCTCGAAGAAATACTTTCCTTCTCATCAAAGGGTACGGATTAGCAAAATGCGGGATCGGATTTTGCTTACAAAAGTATTTGATGAAACTGCAAGTAAGTCCAAAGGCTTACTTGATAACAAAAGTGAAGCAGAAGGAATAAGGTGAAGAAAAAGATGGTCTGGTGAAAAGTAACAATCCAAAGACGGTAAAATCCAAAGATTTAAATCCAAGAAATTTAATTAAATTTCCATTCGAACAAGCAAAATCAAAATCGCGTAATTGAAATATGGTCCAAAATAATCCAAAAGGTCAAAATCCGTGGAATAATTCACAAATATGTACAAGGAAAAGGGGGTAAATTCCAATAATATTAATAAAAAAAAAAAGATATGCGTTTGACAAGGCCGCTGAGAAAAATTGTAATTAAGAAAAATCCGCGAAGAAGAAGAGAGAGAAAAAAGATTAAATGGTGCTAGACTTAAATATAAAATATGAAAGCAAATGTAAAAATAACCCAGACAAAATTACGTTAAAAGGCTGGAAAAATGAAATGTGCAGGTTATTACTAAAGAAACTGTCAGCAAGAGTTATTTAAAGGTACTAAATGGAAAAATAAATAAATTAATTAATAAATAAATAATAAATAAAATATAAAAAATAAAATATACAAGAAAAATATTTTTAAAAAATGGGGAGAGGATGGCTGGTATCTGCTAATTCAAGATTAAGCCAATAAGTATTTAAGTGAATGCATATAATAAAATATAAGTAAATATACATACAGGATATGAATGTGTAGGCAGATTGATATATTAGATCGATAGGAATATTTAAAGACTTAAACGGAAATTGCAGATAAAAAACGGCCAAGTAAAGAAAAAGTAAAGAATTAAAATAAGGGAGTATTAAATTATAAAGTATTAAGAAAGTATGCTAAAAAACGATAATGTTAAAGAAAAATGATATATGTATCTTTAAGGTTAAAGTAATAACTATGTAATTTCAAAATTACCATAATTAAATTTGGACTTATGTCTACAGAAAGAGATCAGTCCGTTTTTATAATTTATTATATTGTTACTTTGAGTTAAGGTAATTATAGTTATAGCTTCTGTTGTGCAGAGGCGACATGACTTAAAGCCTGGAGTATAAGACTGAA
The DNA here is from genome assembly GCF_053919585.1 of Euprymna scolopes. Taxonomy (NCBI): domain Eukaryota; kingdom Metazoa; phylum Mollusca; class Cephalopoda; order Sepiida; family Sepiolidae; genus Euprymna; species Euprymna scolopes. The sequence continues at coordinate 54,451,544 of NC_136491.1, forward strand.
CTTTTTATGATAGTTCATTTGATTGTGAAGGGGGTAATATAAGAGTTAAGTTTTTTAATTAAAGTGGTTAGAAGAATAAAAACTACATCGCACCAGCACAACTAAGGAATACCAACGGAACTATATAACAGAAAATTTGCAAGACAAACACAGAAATTTAAACCAACAGAGATAATGTCTCTCCTCAACATATCTCTAAGAATAATAAAACAATTCCACGAAACCACACTCAGGAAAAAGTTTCCTCTTTTAGAAACGAGCACGTGTGTACTCTGTTGTTTATGTCTTGCTCATTCAGAAATAACATATAAAGCTGATCCTTGCAGTCGGGTAATTTTCTTATTTCATTGTGGACTATTGCAGACATTCTCTTGTAAAGAAATATTTAAAAAATCCAGGATATTGTTTTCCGAACTTTTTGTTTTTGCCGGCTACACCCATATGTATATGTGTATGGGTGAGTATGCATATATGTATATATATATATATATATATATATATATATATATATATATATATATGTGTGTGTGTGTGTGTATATATGCGGGTGTGTATATTTATGTGTGCATATACACTATTCTAATCCCTTATACCTTATTCGCGTATTGCATACACCCTAGGCACCCAAACCTGACCCATTAAACGAGGCCTTGCCTTTATCTGTACCCCATGATTTTATTAACATTTTAATTATTATTATTATTATTATTATTATTATTTTTATCGCCATTGCTATTATTATCGTTACTGTCATCATCATTATTATTGTCATTATCGTCGTCATTATTACTATTGTTATTATTAATATCATTATTGTTAATAGTGCATTGCCCCTTATTACTCCTCCACGCCAATCATCCACATCCCAAAAGCTTAGTTCTGTTAGGCACCTCCAAAAGTTTTGCTACCCTATTTCTCTACCTTTGCCTTATAACAAAGAAAAGATAGAAATATTCACATATTGGCTAGCATATATTATGCTCTGAAATCCAGTATTATAGCCTTCAAACTACTCACCCAGACCCACCCCTTTCTCCTGAAATCATCACGATAATATGCCTCCCAAAATAATATATAAATATATATATATATAATTCATAATGCTATTGTCATATCGGTTGAATCTGTAAAAATGTCCCTCCATGGATAATAGACACCTTACAGGCCGTTAAAATAGAACTACCACCCATTAACGCTATGCCCCAACTTTTACCCTAAAACATCTACTGCATACATTTAAGACAATGATGAAGACTCTTTGCACTTTTGTGCATTACATTGTATATAATACGCTCCTTCTTATTAAGAATTCGACCGCCAAACATCATCTGTAAGTGTAAATTGATTTGTACCTATTTCGTTACTAATGAATCCAACGCTAGACGCCGCATCCCCACTATGTTACCTAGCATCTTGTTTACTTTCTGATGAAAATCATTAGGTTTCGCAATGCATTCTATCCCCCGACTAATCGATTGTATTCGCTTATTGAATAAATGAACCTATATCACCAATATATAGTTCTGTTACTTCATTTCCCCCTCCTATTGTTTTCATATATATATATATATATATATATATATATATATATATATATATATATATATATATATATATAGTGCCCAGCAAAAGTTTACAATGCACATTTAAAACTGTCACTCTTTGTATTTCTAGCTTATAAATGGTAATGAAACTTTTTTTATAAGCATAGAAAATGTATTGAAACTAAGATAGGAACAGTAGGAAAACAAAAAAATAACAATTTAGCACAACGCGAAGAGAAAGTCCAATAATTAGCACCGCAAACTTTACAACACATATACATTCCTTAGATTTCGCAATAATTTAATGACGGTTTATCATGGTAAAATGCTTAGAAGCTTCTAGAAAGGTCTGAATATGCAATAGTGTTGAAAGATTGGATTTCACACAATAATGGACTCGTGCAGATCCTGTATAATCAGCCCTTAAATCTGGTACGGTGGATCGAGATCTCAACGGATATGTTAATTTGGGGAGCGATATCTTACTGATACCTGTAACTAATACTATTGTTTTTATCTTTCTTTATATCCTTGTATATTTCCTTAATACACAAATGTACCACCAACGTGTCGTTCTTGTGGACCCAAGTGAGCCCCACAACAAATAGACATCGAAGTAAGCAATTAGTAAACCTATTGCGTCATTCTTTATCTAATAACCGTATTGTAAGACACCACATTATTGGAAAAAATAAACAGATTGACCAAGAAGTCGGTAAACGACTTGTATGTATTCATCAAAGTGTGTTGGGATATAGAACAACACCCAAACAGTTAATGGTTCCATTGAATACTGCCGGAACAATAATGCGGCATTGGAAGTTTCACAAATCAACCCTTCCTTTGGTCAGATAAGGTCGTCCTCAAACCATAACCAAACACTTGGAGGGCTGCAGAAGGACTTAGAAATCAGTGAAATTAAAGTTCACCAGATCAAAAAGGACGACCCCTTCTTAAACCAAAGCATGTTAGTGCTTGGTTTGATTTTGCAAATGAGGATACAAGTACACCTCTAGAGTTTTGACATAACGTGATTTGGTCAGATGCACCAAAATTGACTAGTTTTGCACTCCAAAAAACCGAAAGTGTGGAGAAAGAAAGTGTGAATTCCAGTCAAAAAACACTATTTCAACAGTAAAATTTGGAAGACGATCCAATATGATCTGGAGTTGTTTTGTGCAGGGTGTGTAGGGAAAAGTGGAAATAATAAAAATAAAAAAGAATGGAACATTTTATAGGCGTATCTTGGTAAAAAAAAATAAAGAAAGTGTGAAGTTGCTCAAATTGAAATCAGACTGGATCCTTCAACATGATAACGATTGACAGGACACTGTGAAACACAAAAATAGTTTAATTCAAATAAGGTGAATGTTTAAAGTGGACTATCAATCTCCAGATCTCAACCTTAAAGAGAATGTATGGGGAGAATTGAAATTACAAATCCATAGAAGAGAGCCTTCAAATCTGAGAGATTTGGAGAGAATTTGATTTGTCCAAGTACATTCAAACTTTTCTGGATTCATATTCAGGAATTAATTAAGCTGGTTGGATTTTCTTTATTAATATTAATTGATGCTTAGTTTTCATTGGTGAATAAATTATACATTTTTATAAACACTATTAGTAAATTTATTTTGTTAATGTTAGTTTTTTTTAGTTTTTATTTGTTTAGCTTCGAGTATTTCGTTTAATGTTACATTGTATTAGAATTCTAGTGTTATCAACGAGGAGCTTATTAAATTGGGGCAAGGGAACAGGATGCTGGTTTGTCAGGATTATAAAGATGCCACTTTGTTCAGAGCGATGTAATGTTAGTCCCATGGACAATGTCGTAGTAGTCATGATTATGCATATGTTTCTGTCGGAGGCACATTCTACCAATGGGCATTTGAATTCAAATACAAGGTAAGTCTTATCAAGTGACTCTGTTTTAACTTAATTATAACAAATACTTTAATTTTTTATTATTGTCAATACGGTATACATTTTTATTAATAGTACTTTTTTCATCTACTCTGTAATTAGGACGCATGGATTTTTGTAAAACAGTTTAATATATAAAGAAGCTATTGGTTTCAAATCTATGATATTCTGATTAACGGTTTTAAATTTTGGGATGTGTTGATCGATAAAATAGTACTAACCTTCATTGTTAAGTAGAGTGTGTTGCATGTTGGATGTTTAATATTTAATGCTAATGTTTCTTGTTGAAAAATAGTTGGGGAAGGATTAAGAAGGCCCAGGTTAGTAAACTGTTAATTAGAGCGCTTCTTTAAAAAAGGGGCCTTCATTAAGATTATTTAGAGGGAAAGGTATTTTATTAGTCGGTTTTTATAGGTAGGGGGGGAAATTCTTTGTTATCATTAGCATCGATAAGGACACCCCTAACATGAAACTGCGAATAAAATATTAAAAAAAAACTCGTAATTTATCTTTTAAAAGTGGGTTATTTATTTTTATTATGGGTTATACTTACAAAATAAACTATTTAATCTGTATAAAAAGTAATAGAAATATATATATATATATATATATATATATATATATATTTTAAAACAATAATTAAATCAATTGAATTTTACGAGCAACGTATTTTTCAATCTTAAAACTTTAAAAATATATCAACATTTTTCTATTGATGACAATTTTTACGATGTTTTCAGGGTCAATGTGAAATTTTATGCTCTTTCCCATAAACCGAATATAATATTTTAGACAAATGTTTTTTTTTTAATTCACGCTCCCATTTTTGAAACGTCTATTAAAAAGTAAATGATTAATTTACTCACCAAAGTTTTATATATAAAAAAATTGAAGATAAAAGATCAATAAATAATATATTCAAATTTAAAACAAAAAGTAGTGTTTTTTTTTTTTAGAAATTTACCTGATAAGTCCGAAGTTTAAAACTTTATTTTAACCACATCTTTTTTATTTTTATTTTATAAATGAAACCTTGGTCCACACTCCTTTAATTGAAAAAATAGGGTTTGAATTACATTGTTCGAGTAGTTATAAGCTTGGAAAGACCGGCGGTCGAATTATTGAATATATTTAACGCATTTGTAAGGTTAGTTTCTGACACACCTTCATTACCGCGTAAACACATAAACACAAATTGCTTTTTTTGCAGAATTCGACCTGCGCATTGAAATATTAACGTTATTATTTAGAAAGTATTATTTAACATGAGAAGGGTGGTGATGCTTTTCAACTATTCTGTAATACAACTATACTTTCACAATTCTCTTACAGATAAATCACCTTTTACCCGTAGACAACCATAAGAACAATTTACAAAGGCGATTTATCCACCGCCTTCGTTTAAAAAAAATATTCTCTATTTTTGAATACACTTTTCTAAAAAACACATTCATACATTTATTACTACACTACCAACACAAATAAATTATTTTTAAATTCTGTTACAAATAAATAATTAACGCGACAATAAAACGTATTGTTTTACTGTGTACGTTTTCAGCTGTTCAGTTGTTTTTATTCCCATTTAAATTATCCAAATAAATAATTGTTAATACTTTCTGCTGTTTTTACATTTTTCATTTCCGCATTTTCTTAATTATTTTATTGACCTTATTATTAACATATAAATTAAATAGTTGACCGAATGTGTCATGAATATTTGTTTAAAATAAATGAAAACAGTTACATTTTATTTTCATTTTCTATTTAAAAAGCTATTCTTTACATGGGGAGAGTTTTTGTAACTCTTCTGTACTTTCAACTAACAATTTCATTTAAAAAAGATATATCAACATTTGAATTTAAGTTTTTTCTTCTGTGTACAACTCAGAAACTTATACTTGTTTTTTTTTTGGGGGGGGGTGATGTTTAAATTTGCAAACAATTTGGATGTTTATTTGTCCTGTTTTTCTTTGGGGGATTTAATTTGAGTACTTGTGTAGTACATTATTTGCGAGAAAATTATGTTTACATTTTAAGATGTCTCTTCCTTTCTTCAGGAAATGACGAAACTGTTTCGTATTTTAAGTATTGTAATAATTAATGTTTCATACCGTAATTCGAATAAAATATAGATTTTACAGCTGTGAGAAAATTGAATGTTTTCTATGTGTGGGGAAAATAGTTTAACCGGCAGTGGATTTTAGAAGTAACGCCACATTTCAATTAATTTAATGGAAGTTACATTTAACGAAATGATTAGAAACATTAATATCTACTATTATATAAACATTACTTTGTGTGTGTCATGTCATTTCTCATAGGTCCGAGATCCTGGATATAACCTCAAACTATATCCAGTGGTAAGGCCCCAGCTTGTGGGCTTTGGGGAGTGTGGAGCCACCCTTTAATTACCATTGCTCCCAGGTCCACTCTGACCTGGAGTGGTAGTACCTGTTAGGGTTCCAACTATGGGTTAAATAGAAACCGACCTGAAAACAACCAATATATTCTATTAAAAATGTTTTCTTCAAAATCTTTGGATTCGGCATTAAATAACCCGAAAAGGGTTGATATGCCGTAAAAAAAAACAACCAACCATAGGTTCCGAAAATAATTAGCAAATTTCACAAAAGGTAATTTATTTGCCTGGCAGTGTTGTAAGCTCCGTTTTATAAAGAAATACGTACAGAATTTTTTTTTTTAATTAAATGTTTTACTGTATTCATGGGGATACATTCTGTATGACCTGTAGATTTCCATTTCTGGTTACCCTGAAATTAAACAATCCCCCCAATCAACATGTTGAAACCTAAAAGAAAAATCACCATCCACATACATATATAGAAGATGGTCTGAATTAGATAATTTTTATTTTTAATCCTCATAAAACAAGTAAATATTAAAAAATAATTTGACCAATAAATGCAGCAGTAACTCAAACTTATATTATAATTACTAGCCATTAATTAATATTAATAGATAATAATCATTAACTAGCATAATCTTTAAAAAATATGCAAAATTAATCCGCATGAATATGAATTAAATTACGCTATTAGGTTTTTAAACAATCCACCTTCAGTTGTCAACATTCTTTATGATTTAATATAATTCCTCTTAGGTGAAGATAAGCTTTTTAGACAATTGTTTCATTTAAATGCCCATTATCTCTGATATGAAAAATGATTATTACTAGTTTTTTTTACAAAGTATTCATCACTAATCAAGGCCTGGGGGCCACTCGAGGATAAGGGTTAATGGGTATACATTAGTTATTGGATTATAGCGAAGTAATCATAAGTAGTGGAGATTTTGTAAAGTGGGTTAATTAGAGATACGGTTATTCAAGAACTTGTTTACGTTGAACTTGAAGACAATGAAATTGTAGTCAGCTGGAAAGCAGACAAATAGAAGAGAGTTCCACAGGCGTTCAGTTCTAAGAAATAAGTTTGGTTCATGGAATCTACGCTTAGGTTTAGGCATAGATAACGAGTGTAGGAAACAATTGATAGTGGTTTTGGATAGACGTGTGTTTTTCGTGAAAGTTTGGCGAGGGGCATAGACTGAAGCTAAGAGAAGCACTTGCCATGAAAATAACGCTAAAGCAGAGTCTGGCTCGCATCGTCTCCTCTGTGAAAAAGAGGTTCGACAGGAGAGAAAAGGGCATCATCCACTAAGGTACGAAGTCTATTTTGAATTCTGTCAAGGCATGACAAGCTGCTTCTAGCAGCTCCTGCCCAGATGTGGCAACAGTACTCCATCATATGCCGTACCTTACTTTTACATAGGTAGAGAATTGCATCAGTGAGAATCTACTGGAGGCGGAGAAGGATCCTACCATTTTCCAGCAGGCTTGGCAAGATATTTGATGTACATGTTTCATTTTAGATCAGGTGTAAAGGTCAAACGCTAAGTTTTTAAAATTTATGTGTCCAAAGACAAAACAAAATAAACATTTAATATTATACAACAATAAATATACTCAGGGAAAATAAAGTAATACTATGGGCACAATTGTTTATAGAGGTGTACTTTCTTTCTACATATACTTCTTTACTTTTTATCTATATAATATATTGAATCATTGTATAAATATAAATCCTAAAATCATTTTGTTATGTTCTTTAAATAAACTGCTCCTTATTTAAATCATACCATATTTATAATCAAAAATGTGTTTCTTATGTCTCTCATTTTACTGGTTAACTCTTAAAACATGATTTAAACTGTAGTTTCCTTTTCACCTAGAAATAATATCATTACTAGCATTTCAAAAAAAACAATATATATATATATATATATATACATATATATATATATAATCATTAAAATATATTTAATATTATTCATATAAATAAAATAGCAATTTAACTCCGTAAAAATATATTTCTACAAAATCGTTCTTCTTTTGTAAACAATTTCTAAGTTCAGCCGCTTTATTGCCTTCAATAGACTAGTTTAATTTTCGTGTCTTCCTTTTGTGCCGATAAGGAGACAGTATCCAAAAATATTTTATTTGTCAATATTGAATAAATAAATAAATGGATATTGTTTCCGAAACGATCGTACATTTACTCGGATTTTGTTTAGGTTCTCCTTTTGAAGCTATTTTATAAGTATTAATCTGTAACCATCTGTAATAATATAACTCTAGGTAAATACACCTATCGAGTTTACTATATATCTGTAGTTTTTAAAGCAAAATACTTAAAAGTATATATATATATATATATATATATATATATATATATATATATATACATATACATATATATATATATATATAATTAATCGAAACTTTTTCTTTTTTACAGCCCTCGTCTATTATACGCTATAATATATATACACATATATGTATATATATATATATACATATATGTATCTATTTTATATATATATATATATATATATATATATATACTGTACGTATATATACATGTATATATATTATATAAATATATTATTGTCATTATCATCATCATCATGGTTATTATTATTATTATTATTATTATTATTATTATTATTATTATTATTATTACTACTATTATTATTATTATATGCTCACAGGGAGTTTTCATACAGGTCAACAAACGATCTGATTAAAAACCTGTGGTATTCTCTGGAAGCTGAATGACAACAAGTCTCCCCAGACGTCCAGCTCTCTTCTTCTCCTTCGATAGCATCATTGCAACAGCCTCTTACCATTGATTTCTCTCCGGCAGTGGGTATTGGTTTATATTGAAATTTGGGTGACACTCAGCCTCCCGAAGGTCCCAGTTCTTTTTGCGCTTGTCCGGCCGAGGTCTGGTTGGCGCTCGCTCCTCGGTCTTTCAGTCCTTTATTGACTCTTCTTGGCCCTTTTGGTATCACTTTTTTATGGTGGGAACAGTGATGAAACAAATGGGGCATGCATGATGGGGGGGTGTAGAACTTGTAGATATGCAGTTTCGATGTTCTTCATTCCATGTAACGCTTCTTCGTTATATTGCCTTGTATTATTCTCCGCATTCAAGGGTTTTCTTTATATTTCAGTCGTTTTGATTATCGTCAGTCGTTGTACTTTTGCAGCCATTCGTCTGATTCCAATTTCTGACATTCTATTGTCTGTAGTTTGTCGGAATTGTTTCTAGTGCTTCTACTATTATCGGTACCATTTTGATTTTCTTCATCATCCAAATCCCTTTTAACTCTCTGGCAAGCTCTGTGTATTTGCCTCGTGTCTCCTTTTCTGTCATACTAACCTGTGGCCAGCTGAGACCGCAAAGTCTACGATTTGACAGGATTTTTCTTTCTTGTTAATTATTACGACATCTAGTCTTCTTGCTTGGATGGGTTGCCCGTCTGTATGTACATGTCCCATAGGATTTTGTGGTTCTCGTTTTCGAGTGCTCTTGTGGGTTTATGCTTGTACCATTTGTCTATACGCTCAAAATGCAGTCCTTTGCACACTTCTTAGTGTGCTATCCTCCCCACTTGGTCATGCCTGTTTTTATATTCCTTTTGGGCAAGTTTGCTGCATTCATTACTATATGGTTTATCGTTTCGTCTCTTTGTCCACAGGGTCTGCATTTGTTGTTTTCTTGTGTTTTATCGATTCTTGCTTTGATATGGTTGATTCTTATCGAGTTATTCTGTGCTGCAGTTATTAGAGATTCAGTTTCTCGGTTTATATGTCCTTTTCACATCCATGCCCAGGTGTTTTCGTTATTCTCATCTTTTATCATTCTTATGAATCTTCCGTTGAGTTGTTTTTCCTCCCATTTCTCTTCTCTCGTTTTGTCGATTGTCTCTCTGTTTTCTGTTTTTTTTTTGTTTTTTCAGTGTCTCTCGCTGCCATAATTATCCTTTCAGTGTTTTGCATTATATATTTTTATAGTTATTTTCGTGTCCTTCACGCAGTCTTCTATACAGATCAGTGCTCTCACGCCGTCTTTCCTTTTCACGTAGAGTCTGTCAATATCGACGTTTGTGTGTAGTGCATTATGCATAGTCATGAGTTTCCTGGTGTTCTGGTTGAGTTGGCTTAGTTCTTCTTTTGTCCACCGTATAAACGGTCCAGAGTATCTTACTATTTATACTGCCCATGTATTTATAACTTTTTATTAGGTTTCTGCTATATACTTTCGTTTCCAGGAGTTTTCTTGTTCTCCGGAGTTATTTCTTTCCAATTTTCTCGTTCATTACTGTTGCTCTGATGCTGTCCGGTTCCGGAATTCCCAAGTATTTATAGTCGCCTTGTTCCCCTAGTGTCCTCATTTCTGTTTGGTTGGGTAGTTCCATGCCTTCTGTCGTTTTTAGTTTTCCCTTTCTTATAACTGGTTGTGCATACTTTTCCATTTCAAAATCCATTTGGATATCTTTGCTGAAAATCCTGGTAGTGTTAATTAGTGTATCTAGCTCCATTTTGACCCTTTCGCAGAGTTTCAGATCGTCCATGTACATGAGGTGGTTAATTTTTTCCTCTGTATTGGAGAACTTTATCCGGCTTGGCACTTTCTTGGAATACTGTTCAAGGGTATTATGGCTATGATGAGCAGTAGTGCTGATAGTGAGTCTCCTTGGAAGATGCCTCTTCGTATGTTAATTTCTGTTATGTATTGTCCATCAGCTGTCAATTCAAGTCCTCATGTGTTCATTGTATTTTCTATTGTGTTGGTGATCACGCTTGGTATTTTTTACATTTTTAGGCCTTCTATTATCCATGCTTGGGGGAGGATGCCGTACGCTTTTTGTAGTCGATCCATGTCATGGCTAAATTCTTTCTCCTCCTTTTTACCTCCTTTAGGATCTTTTGATCTATATATAACAGGTCATGTGTCCCTCTTTTTCCTTTTTGGCATCTTTTCTGCTCTTCGGGTATGAGTCCACGGTTATTCATAGAGTTGTAGATTTGTTCCCTCAGTTGTGCTGTCAATATCTTCCATATAGTTGGTAAGCACGTGATTGGCCTATAGTTGCTAGGGACGGTTCCTTAGTCCATGAAATTCTGTAGCAGTGTGGGTCTAGCTTTTGTCATCTAGTCTGGTACGCTTGCTTCCTGTATACATCTTTTTGGGGCTTGCCTTTCGTGTAAGGTTCTGAATTTTTTGAACCAGTATGCATGTATCCCGTCGTGCCCTGGTGCTCTGGAGTTTGCTATTTTCCTATGGTTTTCTTTGTGGTTTACTTGCTGATTTAATTCCCTGTTACTTCTTCGATTTGTTGTAACGCTTCTTTCATGTTTTTCAGTTACTCGGCATTTTTATTGTGATCTCGTCGCTCTTCCCATATATTACTCGGATTTTGTTGTTCTGTTTTTGTTTTTCCTCCGTTCACATTTTGGTAGAATTGGCTTCCATTAGTTTCAAATGTTCTGTTTTATTTGCGTTGTTCAGATTTATATCTATATTGTCTCAATCTCGCTTCTTTTGCTTTTATTTTTTGGTCCAGTTCTTCATGTTGCTTGTTTAGCCTCTCCCTGTCAGTTATATTTCCAATAGTCCGTTTTCTCCACATTGCTTTCTCCCTGTTGATCATTTGGTTTCTTTTTTTATGTGTGTGTATTTGCGTTTCTCGTCGTATTTCCCATCTATGTTCCGTCGGTCCTCTTGTCCCCTGTTGTTTTTCTGATTTGAGTTTTATGTTATTATTATTATTATTATTATTATTATTATTATTATTATTATTATTATTATTATTACTACTACTATTTTGCCCGATGAAAGCGAGTGTAAAATGTTAAATTGTTTTTGGAGTATTGTGCCGAACAATAAATTGTATGTGTATATTTTAGCTAACAGTCTAGATTTATTTTCCTTACACACGCACAGAGCAATGGTTCTTTAACATATGCATATTCATTTTTTCGACCAGTATTATTTTCATTTTCTCTCACTGAAATAATACACAATATCACTTGATATGAAGTGTAAAATCCAGGTTTTTCATATTCAAAGATGTAACTGAAAGTGCCCGAAATACAACAATATGATTATTAGGCGCCACATAATTACGTTAACACATTTAGAGTATTTCTTTTTGAGAATGCAATTTTAAGACACTCTCACAGTATTTCTGTGATCAATTACAAAGACGGCTATCTATAAAGAAAAATTGCCACGTACAATTTCTTTTTTTCATTTTCAGGTTTTGTTTTTGCCTTGTATAATTTATTTGCGCATTGTGTTTGGTATTTTGGTTTAATTCCCCATTCGTATCTCTTTTGTTTCACACTGTCCCGTTGACAGAGCTGTGACGGTGCCAAAAACACTGTTTTCTAGTTATTTATTCATCTGTCTGTAATTAGAGACATAATGTTTCGCGTTTTTAATTTTCTCCCGCGTCTTTCAGGTCATGTTGGGTCGAGTCAAAGATCGAGTCTCGTAATCGAGAATGATAAAAAGGGGGAAACATTTTTAAAAGTGCCAAACATTGCCAAAAACAGAACTTGTGTGGGTTTTCACTTTTTCTTCTTCTTCTTCCTCCTCTTCTTCTTCTGTTTCTTCTTCTTCTCCTTCTTCTTCTTCTTCTTCTTATTATTATTATTGTTGTTGTTGTTATTACAGTTACTTTTAATTCCAACAATACATCGTTGCTCAAAGTTGTTTTATTTAATTTTTTAATTAATGCTGTTTCCCCGAAGTTGCCATTTTCTATTAAAATAATAATATATCCTTTGATCATTGTATTATTAATTTATGAAATTCATTCTGCTAAGATTACTGTGCTTGAATATCTGTTCATCTCATCATTGATTTAAATAGCTTCGATATACGTCATAAATATACAAGAGATTTAAGTTTTTAAAGAAAGATATTACTAAACACACGAGTTTAAATTATCTAGAATTGTAACATTCTACTTTTTGAAATTTTAAGTGTGTATAAATATGGCTAACTGTTTTACAGAGTAAAGAAAATGCATTCCATTTTATTCAATTTTGTACTAAAATCAAAAAGAATTATTCAAAATCTCTCATTTTACATGACCTTTTTCATTTTCAGTAATAGTAAATAAATAATTCTGTAAAAATATGCGAGAAGAGGGTATACATTCAATCACAATCTTACGAGAGTACATTTTATTGTCATGCAAATTCTCTTTTTCTTCCTAATCTATCATATAAGTCTTTATTTATTACTAGCAGAACCCCGCTAACCGTCGTTGCCCGATGGAAGCATGCCCATCTCATCTCGTTGAAAAATTGAAAGTACTTTTGTCGTTGTTGTTGTTGTCGTTGTTGTTATCCAAGAATTAACCTCATAATGTTAATAAACGCTTTCGGAATTGACACACCCCATCTCCTCATGTTAAAAACGACTTTAAAAATTGTCACGGGCAACATTCCCATGTTTAAAACGGCTGTCGTAATGGGCACCGGCAACATTCACATGTTAAGAACGGATTTCAGAATGGTCACTCCATTTGGTAGGGTGGGTGACTATCACAATATTGGCGAAAAATTTAACTTCGATAATCGTTCTCAAGATCTCCACGCGCAAATACTATGAACCAAAAATGTTAGAGGGTTGGCAGTGTAGGTTGGATAAAATTAGATTTGATCATAGTCCGTGCATACTAACTTGTGGTCAATCATATGAAGTACATACTACTGGAGAAAAATTATTGTATCCGGCAAATATAAATCAGATGTGAGCCAAACACCCTGGCAAACATTGAAGGGGTAGAAGAGGAACACCGGGAATATTCACCAGCGCACAGGGTACAAAAAATCCACCAGCAGAGAAAAGTGACAATTATGTGTACCCTATATACAAGGGAGATCGACAAGTGTCAACCCTACACGTACTATTAGTGTACATCTATAACTAATAATACTCGTCCCACTGCAACCAACAATACTACTCTTAAATGCTTGGCCTGATTATTTTGACGCTCAAAATAATCATTTACAGAGCATATATTTACATTTACAGAGCATATATATACTAGCATGGGTTCCCGGCGTTGGTTGCCCGGGTGTTTGCAGGTTTGTACTGAGCAAAAAAATGTGGTAGTAGGAAGGCATGCTCGAACCCGTACGCGAAGGAGGAAAAGAACGGGGGAAAACGTGATATCTTTGCTGTTACGACCACTGCCAAAAGGAAGAGACCTAGATTTAAATTAAACCTAGTAAAAAGTTCAGAAGAAAAGAAATTGATGGAATATATAAAAAAACAAGAGGACGAGAAGACTTTTTAAAACAAAAAGAAAAAGCGTATTGGTCAGCTCGAGCATATGAAAATAAAAATGTAAAAAGAGAGGAGTGAGATAGAATTTGTATAAAGAGGTATCTGGAGATACAATATGAAGCATGAATGTACACGAGACGAATTGAAGAAGTGACGGCTGCGAAGAAAGCGTCGGCAGACCAAAAACAATTGATACACGGCAGGCTGAAAAAACCAGTTGTGTCTCAACGTAAACAGATATAAACATAGAAATAAAGAAAGAAAAATAAGTCAATTAAAATATTTAAGCCAGCTTAAAGAACAAACAGTTTGGATCTCACATCCGTAAAAAGAAAAGGAGTTTGAGGTAACATCCTTTTTTCCCTCTCTCTCACTTTCTCTTCGCATAACGATTCTCAAATAGGTCGACTGGTAGATGTTTTATTTGAATTTCGTTGTATATTTTGAACTAATATTCGTTCCGTATACATAGAAAATTTACAGACGAGTTTCAATAACATTTGATGCTTTCTTTCGCTCACTTTATTCAGTTTTTGTTTTTTTAAAATAATAAACTTTAATTAATTTCTAGTTCGCTTCTTCTTTATTTCTATGTTCTGTCGTCAAATACATGTCACATGTATCTTCAGAACAGACACTTTAAAGCTTTTGTCTATTCATTTTGTTACTTTTTGCGTTTTTAATACATATTGTTGTCTCATATTTTTTCGCCGTCCCCAGCATAACGTCACGCATACAAACACACACATACATCCCCACCCTCATATATTTTATATTGTAAGAGTTGAATAAAATTACATATTACTTATTTTATCATCAGGAATATAAAGAATAGGATAATGGAAGAAAAAAAAAACTTTTTTAAGACATGGTATTTCAAAGCGAAATTCTTCTCATCAGAAGAGGAGAAAAGGTCAGAAATATAAAATATCAGATATTGAAAAACTGGCTTTAATATTTAGATATGTAATTAGAATAAAATTATAGGAGAATATCCATAGGAATAAGCTCAATCAATAGCAATATATAAGAGAAAATAGGAAAGGTTGTGTATATGTAGATAATATTAAAAAATGTGTTACTATGAGATAATTAAAGAAGAGCTAATAATAAAAGAAAGAAAGGCAAAGATAGGGGACATAAATAAGAAAGTAGTGACAAAAGAAGAGGATATGGAACAAAAACAAGGGATACGAAGATACATAAATAAATAGATAGAAATGTAAAGAACGTAGGATTAGAAAAGTATTAAAATATTCAAGCATAAAATAAAAAAATATATAATATAATATAAAAAGTAAACGTACAATATAAAAGTAAACATAGAAGTTCCAGTGAAGTTTTTTAGATTTAGGTTCCTAAAGCGAAGAATATGAAAACTGTTTTGAAATCAAACTATCTGTGCTAAATCAAGGCTGTGTAAAATCTTCGTAAATTTTGTAAGTATTTGTATAGCGTAGCATAATCCTAAGAATGGCGGTAAAGATCTTGTGGATTGATGTGGAAATAGAAAAATCCTGGTTAGAATTCTCGAAACGAGCAGTTCGAATTTCAAGAATTGCAAGGTTCCAATCCCGTCATAGTAGATATATACATGAGGATAACAATTTAGTGTATCTAACAAATGCCATATTTTTGACAACTTCTTACAACAGTGAAATAATTCCAAAAGTCAGCAAAATAACGTTCTTGTTAAATGAAATAGATGAAAAATCCGTAATCAGAGCGACTTTTCAGCGCATTCAAAATACAGGTTCGATATTAGAAATAAGCTTGAAAACAATGTTATTTGATGCTTAAAAAGAAATTTACAAAAAAAAAAAGTGAGAATAAATGAAAAAAGAAAATTATATATATGTACATTTGTCTGTACATAAGCAGTAGTTAGTTCCTACACAGTCATGAGCATGTTTCGGTCTTCTAGTATTTACTAACTAGAGACCTCATCAGGGAACAACCCTTATTTTCGAAAACGGAATTCTTAATGAATAGCGAAAATATATCATCAGCAAAATAAGCCTGTTCCCCCCTTTTTATCATGAGTGTGAAGAACAGGGTTGGATTGGGTGCGAATTTGTTAGTTTATTCATTCTCGTATCTGTTTATTTATTTGTTTATCGGTGACTTTATTCATTTTCGTGTTGGTGTTAGGGGGTTGACTTTGTGGGTTGAGGGGAGTAGGTTCTAAATCTAGGGCTATAGAGATGGTATCTTTAACAAGCAAGAAGCTCGTTCTCCACGTATGAGACTTTCAAGGGTCAGTGTGTCATAAAATTCTCTTTTTTCTAAGTTTTGAAAAAGTTTATTTCAATTTAATATGCCTATATCTGAGAAGAGGTTAGGAATTTACCCGGATCTGTTGAATGATGTCTGCGCTTCCAGTGAACGGTTAAATGGAGCGAAGGGGGTTAGAGGCGTAAAAAAGAGAAAGGAAAGAAGGAGGTAGGGGGAAGAAGGAAGAGGGAATAAGAAAAGTAGAAGAGAAGGTGGCATCATTTAATAACTTTCCTTCCCTCCCTTCAACCGTTCACAGATCCCTCTAGTACTTAATTCTAGAATCATAGTTCCAGTGAAAGTGACAGCCTACAGAAACTTGAACATTACATGCAATGTTCAGTCTCGGTATTAGTATGCAATTAACCATCGCCATAATAATTAGCATTTCTAAAATCAAGATATGTATGGTTTCACATAGATTGTACAGTCTTGATTTGCATCGAAAATAGAAAATTCTATTTCAAAAAGGAATCTAACATTTTGTGCAATAGCACAATCTTAAATCTCAATTCTAAATGTAATGTTAGCTTTCAAATAAGATTTATTTTCTAATTAAATTCTCATGGAAGGAATCCGTTAAAGTACGCTCTTAGACGTTTTTTTCAGAGTTCTATTGATTTTATTGTGCTGAACATTTTCGAGGCGATTCACACACACTTACGCAGAAAATTATGCACATACATACATATAAACTCTCACATACATATGTGTAAATGCACAGATTGATATAACCAGAAGCGAAGTGCCTATGTGTATCTTTTAATTTGTTGTGTGAGAATTTGGATTATTTTCCGTGGAAATAAATGAGAGAATGTATTATTACAAACTCTCAGCTCCGTTTCGGCATAACGACTTTAAAAAAGTAACGGCTGCTAAATGATACTAGTTCATAACGAAAAGGGTATATTAACTCTCTAGCTAAATTTCCCATTGCTGTCTTCTACTGAAGAGGAGAATAATCCGCACTGTTCTGAATATCATTTCCCGGATTATTTTGCTATTTTGCTACCCATACTATTGATTTCAAGGTCCATTACATGCATAATTCAATGCTCAAATTCTATTACTCACGGGGAGAATTACAATGGAATGGTATATAAACCCAACATCGGATACACTTTGTCAACACCGAGAAATCTTTTGGACTACATCAACCAACACACACTCAACGCAACCACGAATACGGCTGCCCCATATACCTTTCGAAAAATCAATAAGGAGCAATACAATTTTGCTATATAGGAATATTACTTTCTCCCCTCGACCTATTTTTTGCCTACCTGGATTTATAACCTCGAAGGGCATTGTACTCCTTCCGATAATGAACTGCCCAGATTTTATCAATTTCTCTTTTAGTATAATTTTTTCCATATAATTATCCACAACCACTCAAAAACTATTTTCAATAATTCTGCTGAAATGCAAAATAAGCGTCCATTCACAGCTGAACATTTTGCTAACCGCATTTCATTTCCTCTGATGATATGATCCATTATTGAAAATCCATGGATTAAGGAAACTAACACAACCCATTCTATATATACCTTTTGCCAAACAATAAATTATAAATTCGAATATATGTGTCTATATGTTGTTTTTTTCAGAATTTAAAATTTAACCACCAAACTTATATATATATATATATATATATATATATATATATATATATATATATATATATATATATATATATATATATATATATATATATAGGTTTCACTACGTTTTCAATTCGCGGTTGAGAAGCGAATGTTCGATAGTGGCTAAGGGTCTCAGGAGTAAAGTTGTGTTACGCCAGACATTTTAAAATATTATTGCGTGTTTATGTGTTTATATAGTGTGCTTCGCGTTTTGCTTTTAATTTTAAAAACATTTCGGAATGTACTACATTTGTGTTACTAACAAAGATGTGGATTTACTCAGAGAATGGAATTTCTGTATTTGAGGATATTGAGAAAGTAAGCTAGCTATCACAATGTATATAATGAGGTGGCGTGATAGAGTAATGGTCGTTTATTGGGTTATATTGATTAGAAATATGTATATAATCGCTTTATTACAAACAATGTTTTACGCTGCATTGAATTCATTTTAATTTAGTAGACTGCTGAACGCACGTATGAGTAAATATATACAAAAACAGACAACTGTTCGGCTCTATCAGAAATATTCGTATGGTTGCATGGCCCTTAACTGGTTTAGATTAGTGCTTAGATTCGAAACTTGACAGTTTCAGTAGAAATTAATAATTACATACATACTAGAAACAATAATTGCTATTCATCGAGGATTGATGATTCTATTTATCTATAGATTTTTACAAAAGCTTTAATATAAATGTGTATAATTATATTTTAGTACCGATTAAGCAACAAAGACAGTTATCATTACTTATGTATGTTTAATTCATTTAAGCTTAGAGATTAGTATAAAGACTAACAAACACTCCTCATTTTCTGTGTTAATAATGGATTTCTAAATAATACTTGTTCCGGATTGGTACATATTCCGCATACATACAATTTATTCTAATGGCGTGTTCATACGTATAATTCGTTTATCAGCACTATTATTATTATTATTATTATTATTATTATTATTATTATTATTATTATTATTATTATTATTATTGTTGTTGTTGTTGCGGTTATTATTATTATTATTTTTATTGTTATTATTGTTATTATTATTGTTGTTAATGTTATTATTAGTGTTAATATTATTACTATTATTATTATTACTATTATTATTATAATTATTATTAATATTAGTATTATTATTGTTATTATTATTATTGACAGTGGTCATTGGTTTATACTGGAATTTCAGTGGTACTAATCCTCCCCAAGATCCCAGTTCTCTTCGCACTTGTCCAGCGGAGGTCTGACCAGTGTTCCATCCTTGGTCTTGCACCCTCCTTGACCCTTCTCAGCTCTTTGTTATCAATTTTGGTGGTGAAACAATGGAGGGGATACATGATGGGGGTGTAGAAAATGTAGATTTGCAGCTTCGGTGTTCTTCATTCCCTGTAACGCTTCTTTAATATATTGTCTTGTGTTATTCTCCGCATTTCCTTAATATTTCAGCCGTTTTCATTATCGTTAGGCGTTGTGTTTTTGCGGCTATTCCTCTGATTACAATTTCTGTCATTCTTTTTTCGATGTTTTTCGGAATTTTTCCTAGTGCTCCTACTATTATCGGTACCATTTTATTTTCTTTATCATCCAAATCCCTTTTAACTCTCTGGCTAGTTCTGTGTATTTACTTCGTTTCTCCTTTTCTTTCATACTCAACCTCTATAATTTGACAGGATTTCTGTGTCTTATTAATTATTACGACATCTGCTCTTCTTGCTTGGATGGGTTTGTCCGTATGTATGCCCATGTCCCATAGGATTTTGTGGTTCTCGTTTTCGAGTGCTCTTGCGGGTTTATGCTTGTACCATTTATCTGTACGCTCAAACTCCAGCCGTTTGCACAATTTCCAGTGCACTACCCTCCCCAATTGGTCATGCCTGTTTTTGTATTATTTTTGGGGTCAGTTTGCTGCATTCACTTACTATATGGTTTATCGTTTCGTCTCTTAGTCCACAGAGTCTGCATTTGCTGTTTTCCTGTGTTTTATCGATCCTTGCTTTGATATGGTTTGTTCTTCGCGAGTTATCTTGTGCTGCAGTTATTAGAGATTCAGTTTCTCGGTTTATACGTCCTTTTCGCATCCATTCCCAGGTATTTCCGTTATTATCATCTTTTGTCATTCTTATGAATCTTCATTGAAGTTGTTTTTCCTCCTATTTCTATTTTATTGTTTTGCCATTTGTCTCTCTGTTTTCTTTTTTGGGAGGTTTTCTCCGTGTCTCTCGCTGCCATAATTATCATTTAAGTGCTTTGCATAATGTATTTTTCTAGTTCTTTTTTTGTGTCCATCACACACTCTTTTATAGAGATCAGTCCTCTCCCGCCGTCTTTCCTTTTCACGTAGAGTCTGTCAATATCGTCCTTTGGGTGTAGTGCATTATGCATGGTCATGAGTTACCTGGTTTTCTGGTCGAGCTGTCTCCGTCCCTCTTTTGTCCATCCTATAAACGGTCCAGAGTATCTCACTAGTGACACTGCCCATGTATTTATACCTTTTTCTACTATATAATTTAGTTTCCAGGAGTTTTCTTGTTCTCCTGAGATATTCCTTTCCAATTTTTTCTGTCATTTCTGTTGCTCTGATGGTGTCCGCTTCCAGAATTCCCAAGTATTTATAGTCGCCTTGTTCCCCTAGTGCCCTAATTTCTGTTTGGTTGGGTAGTTCCATGCCTTCTGTCGTTTCTGGTTTTCCCTTTTTTATAACTAATAGTGCGCACTTTTCAATTACAAATTCCATTTGGATATCTTTGCTGATTATTATTATTATTATTATTATTATTATTATTATTATTATTATTATTATTATTATTATTATTGAACTATAAGCAGCTTTCGCATAGGGCATAAGAGATCTTTCATTGGAAACGTCCTGGGTGGCCATTGATTTCTCGTTGGCATCGAGTATTGGTATTCCCTAGAATTTGAGTGGCAATAAGCCTCCCCAAGATCGCAGTTCTATTAGCACTTTTCCAGAGGAGGTAAGGTCAGTACTCTCTCCTCGGTCTTTCCTCCCTCCTTGCCTCTGCTTGACTAGTTGCCTTCTGCCGTCTCCAGTTTTCCTTTCGGATAACTTGTAGTGCCACTTATCCATACCAAACTCCTCTTGTATATCCTGGCTGAAGACCTTGAGAGTGTTTTTTAGTGTCTCTTTATTATTATTATTATTATTATTATTATTATTATTATTATTATTATTGTTGTTGTTGTTGTGATTGTTGTTGTTGTTGTTGTTGTTGGTGGTGGTGGTGGTATAGGCGGCCGTCAGACGTCTGCAATTGTAGGTACCACCAACATTCTTAGGAAAACCCTTAATATTTGAACCTCCTGGCTTGAAGACAATTATTAAGGGAAATCCTCCGGAAATGAATCCCATCCCTTTCCAGAGAGATAAACGAAATCGGAATTATTATTATTATTATTATTATTATTATTATTATTATTATTATTATTATTATTATTATTATATTCTTACTACTTACTACTACTCACAAGTCTTCTCTTTGAGAATAACTTGTGGTGTTCACTGGAGTCTGAATGACAACAGATTTCCAGTACTCTCAACCACTTTCGATAAACTTTGCACAAGAATTTGCATTATCGCAAACAGTATCTTACCATTGGTATTTACTGGAATTTGAGTGGCGATAAACTTCCCCAATGTCACAGTCCTATTTGCACTCAGCCAACGGAGATCTAGCTGGTGTTTTCTCTCGTCGGTCTTTCCACCCTACTTGACCCTCATTATTTGGTGTGTTACCCGTTTATAATGCCACTCACAGACAAAAAAGGGGTGGTATCTTACAATTATACAGTGTCAGTTTTCATGACTTCATGTGATGCACCTTTGTGTTGTAAATCTGTAGCCGTTTCTGTGTCCAGTTTTTTTGTACAATCTCGCAGGGATTTTCCTTCTTGTTAACTATCACATCCGGTCTTGCTTGAAATGGTTTATCCGTTTGTATATCATTGTCCCCTAGGAGCTTGTGAATTTTGTTGTTCATTACTGCAGCCGGTTTATATTTCTACCATTTGTTCTTGTGTTAGAGATGCAATTGTTTGCATAATTGCCAATGTACTGCGTTCCGAACTTAATTATGTCTATTTTCGTTTCTTTTCGGGCTAGTTGCATTGGCTAATTATGTGGTCATTGTTTCCTCTCTTTATCAGCAGAGTCTTCATTTGCTGTTTTCTTGCGTCTTGTCGATACTTTCTTTGATGGTGTGGGTTTAAGTTGCGTTATCTTGTGCAGCTGTTATTAGAGCTTGATTTTCCCTCTTTAGGTTTCTTTTTTATTGTAGTGATTTCTAAGTGTTTTCGTTAGTCTCTTCTTTTGTAATCCGTATGAATCGTCCGTGTTTCCCATTTTTCTTTCCGTGTCTTATTCCCCGTGTCTTTTTCTATCTTTTTTGTTTCTTTCGTGTTACTTGCTGAAATAATTATTTTTGTGTTCTTTTTATGCATTTTTCTATTACTTTTTTATATCATTAACACAGACTTCTATACAGAAAATTATTACTATTATTATTATTATTATTATTATTATTATTATTATTATTATTATTATTATTATTATTATAGTGCTTTGACAGATTACGTCTGGCTGTAGTTATTGTCGATTTTATGCTGATAGGCGGATAATTACAATAGGTACAACTTATACCTCTTGAATATTCTACAATCATTTTATCTCCCTCTTCAAGTGTTGGCGTCCGTCGACGTTCTTTTCTTTTTCTTATAATTTACATAACCCTGCACTGCTATATCAATGATTATTGCTTTGTGTTCTTTTTTATCGAGAGACTGGATTTGGTCGCCTAGCTTTAATCACATTATTAAATGAATAATATACAGCCCATATAAAATATATCTAATGCTCATGTGGGTACTAAAGATATTTTATTTTTCCTTATTCAATCTTGACAAATAGAACTACCGTAGTCTAATATTGTATTTTTACCTATAATGCCGTTTAGTTCAGTTTCTTTTATTTTATCTAATTTTGCATGTAATGACTTCTATCATTTCCTCATCTATAATTTTTGTATATTCAAATTTACAAATTTTTCTTTTTTCGATTTGAGAACATCACCATTTTTTGGCTAAATTATATAATTATATTATGACGAAACATTTGAAATGTCCTCAAACGCATATTTAACAGGTCTTTGTTTTATTTTTTTTTGTTTTGTTTTATTTTTTGCAAACAACTTCGAGTCATCCATAAATAATAAATATCTTACCTGGTATTCTATTCTTCCATTAATAACGCGCATTTTAACGTTCGTGATATAAACAAAAATGCGCCATGCTAAAACCAAACAGCAAAACCACACAAAAACTGTCCCCCTGAAGAGTCCTTGTCTTTATGTGAACATCAGTAAGCTCTTCACCGTTTGCTGTTAATGGAAGGAATTTTCATAATTCTATCTCAGAAACCTCGCACATTCGCCGCTAATCCAAATATTTAATTACATTCTTGTTGCTCTTATTGTGTTATGAATAAGCAATTGATCTCTTGTCAACTTACCACTTCGCCAACATCTATTTTGTTCCTACAGTAATATCTCTTGCTGTTCAAGATATTAATAAACCTTATCAGTTAAAATAACCGTCTGCTATTTCCACATCAATGGATAATTTTCGACTCGTGCACAGCCGGTAATGGGTAGACCGTTATTAACCGCAATGCTCTTTGATGTATCCTTCAAGCAGCACACTGTTGGTCCCCACGTGCTTCCTTCAGGAATGTAATCTTTTCTCAACATTTCATCTATTTGAAATGCAATACTTTCATGCAAATTGGTAAGGTTGTTCACGCCCGCTGGTATGGTAGCCTTCAAATTGAAAGTTTTCTTACATTTCTTGATCACTTGCACTACCTTTTTGGGTTGCTTTAACATATATTTTATTTATTTTTCACTACAGCCCCTAAGCATGTGAATTAATTTTTACAGTCCAAATATAACTCATAAACTTTATTCAGTCTTTTGACTTTAGAAATTAATTTACGTAATTTAACCGTCCCTAAAATAGTCGTTCTTAACTGTTCACTTTTTTCTTCATATACTTTTACTTTGCACGTTTTTGTTAGCATTCTTGGTTTGTTTTCCTCCAAAAAAAAGATTACATCACTTTTCTGTAAAACTGTACTTTTGACTCAGTTATTTGAATTTTCCTTTTTGCCTTGCACCCAATTGTTGTCTCAGTTTTTTTTCCACCAGTACGCATCCTTTATTAAGGTTTTATGTAATGGTTTATTCTTTTCTTTTTCACTTAGCTTTATTTATATTTTTGTGTCCCCCTCTTTTTAATCGGATGTTCTTTTCCCAACCAAAACACTTCCTGTTACGGCCATATTATCTGTTTCTGTATGTGTTCTGCATTTCACACACTTTATTGCATCATTTATTTTGTCTCGCTGATGCTTCGGATTTTTTTCGGGCTTGTGTTATAACACAATTCTATGACTTTTTCTAATCTACAATGACATCTTTTAGTTTTTCACCGAATCCTCTTATCTCCTTATATTTTTCAGCAACTGATTATCAGTTTCCCTACCATTAGCAATTACCTCGTTTCTTGTTTCTCGTCCAGTTTCTGCTGCATCATTCATATAATCCACATATTTTTCCTTTCCGCATCAATATGCACATCTCATTCGTTTACTATCTCATACCCGTTACTTTCGCATTAAGCTGCTTACTCATTGGTTCAAATTCCATGTTTGATAACCATTCATTATATTGTATAGCTAGTGATTCAAAGGTTCCCTGTTATATACATTCTCTAAACTTACGTTTTTTGTACACTTTGATAGGTTTTCAATTTTCATCACATTGGTTGATTATTTACTCCATCTTACTAAAGCAGTTGAAATATGACGACAAGGTTCTTGCTGTTTTTCCAAGATAAACCAGCCGGGAGCGGACCCTTCACTGTGAGTATCAGTTTCATTCAAACTATTATTCTCCAAATTTATATTTTACATGTCACCTATAAAACGTTTATTGAACTAGAGTTATACAATCGCCAGTATTTTTTCGAGACACTTTTTGTAATGTTTAGCTTAAGTGTTTTCCGTTCCAAGCTGATCGGATCTACCAAATCCTCGAGTTCAAATTACCCAGTTTGAAGGTGGCAGTAATATGCGTAATAAGACCCTCCTGTCAGTTAGATAGAGTTGCATAGATTATTGACTAAGCCATAGGAGAAGCTAATGGATAAGACTACGAGGTGCCTAAAATAATTTTGTAGACTTTGTTCGTAAGAGCACATTTATTGATATTACACACATGGAACTATCCCCTTCCAAATTAATCTGCTACGACTATAATGCACTCATTCTCTCGTTCCAACAACTTCTGGGGGGCTCCATGAAGGTTCTCTTCTGTGATCGTGTCAATGACCTTTATGACAGCCTCTTTTATCTCATCCATTGTTTCATGACGAAAGTAATGTTTTCCTTGGCTTAGTGAATAACCAAAAGTCAAAGGAACCAAGGTATCGGTTATAGCGAGAGTGAGGAACTGTCTTGATACCCGTCTTGGTCTGATAATCTGTAAAAAGGATATAGCTGTGAACTGGTACATTGTCCTGGTGAAAATGCCACTGACCCAGTTTAAAGGGTGCAGACCGCTTCCGATGGAATCTATTCATAAACTTCCTTTAAAATCTCAGCATAGTATTCCCTGTTAACTATTGGATTAGTGTGAACCCGGTCCATGTAGATCATGCCCGCACTGCCAAAAAGGGATCATAACACAAGTTGCTGTGTGAATTTTCTGTCTAGCTTTCCTGGGCTTGGTACAGTCAGAATGTTTACAGTGAAAACATTGCCTCTCGATCTATCGATCATAGCAGTAGATTCAACTTTCTTCGCAGGTGACCAGTGCATCCGGATCTGCGGGATCTGAATTGATCAGCTTGCCCGTCATCCTACTGTTATGACAATGTCTTTCTTTCTAGTTTTCTCTGAGTACCTCTGAGGCAAACTTCGTGCAAATCTTCCGCATCCTCAATCCGTCGCGAATAATTTTGGGTACAGTTCTCACAGACATTATCTGCACTTATTGTCTCTACAGAAACTTTATAATTCGAATCCATGAGATTCATTATTTTGTCACGCAAATGCGGGCGTCTGCCTTCTGTTCCTTTTCATCACGTATCATAATCAATGACTAACTCCCTGACTTTCTTAATTCTCTTATACCACTCAAAAAATTATTCTCGCTTCATGCAGAATAATTCAAAAGCAGTTCAATTTATACGTTCCTGTGGCACTTTTTACAAGTTTAAAACATAATGTTAATTATAATTTTTCTTCTAAAGTTCTCTAACGTCCAGATTGTAATTTAAAATTAACGAATCCGGATTTGGTAGGTTGTAGGTGAACCTGAAATTATAACAATTAATCAGTTGATTCATAAAAGTTATAGCAATAACATAGCAAATCCTCATTTTTATTTTACCTACCTCATATATTGTCCTAGGATATATATTTGAGCATGGATTGAGAGGAGTTTATAGGAGAAGGGGCGCTTGTCTTACATTCCGACCTTCAGTTATACGGAACCATTGCACCTATTATTATTATTATTATTATTATTATTATTATTATTATTATTATTATTGATAATGATAATTTGTATTTTTGCAGACTTAAGATACGGTTATTACTACTGACAGGAAAGAATATTTGATTAAATCTATAGCCACTCATTCGAATAAACTCGCTGGCTTTTTACACCCATATATATATATATATATATATATATATATATATATATATATATATATATATATATATATATATGTATATATATATATTCAAGTAAACTCAAAAGTAAAAATATTTTAATTTCCAAAATTTTTTTATAGTGCTCAATTCAAAAAGAGGGGAACTATTATTTTATTCAATTTAGTGAAACGAAATTTCCATACGTCGTTATAATGACGATACATTTTAAAACAGAAAAAACTAAAATTATTGGTGCGACTTATGGTAATTTAGATACCTAAATCACTAAAATTGTATATATATATATATATATATATATATATATACGTATGTTTGTTTGAGTGCTGTTAGGTGTTTATTGAAAGAAATGTCTCTATTCTAAAGGTAGTCTAATCATTTTTCAATTTTCAGTCTAAGAAAAATACAGAATTACGATTGATTACATTGGCAATCAGTCTTGACAGTAACTTCATTTATTTAAACCAACGTCTCTCTTAGGATGCCTTTTTATAGTAATATTCTAGTCATCAATAGGAGTTAATTATGGCGAAAGACACTAATGTTTGTTTTATGCGTAATCACTTCCCTCTTGTGTAGACCAGTTTCGGCTTTCGATGAAATTAGAAAATGGAAAGCAAATTATTTATTTATCTCACTGTGATTAGTGAAAAAACAAATTAAAGCTAATGTTGAGAACAAAATTCAACAAACCAGAAATGATAGATCTACGATGAACTAATAGGAAATTATTTCATTTGTATTTCTCAGGGTTCATCTACTGAAAATCACGCTCCGGTTAAAATTGTAAATTACCTCACAATTTCGAATTTGGTTTATATAAAACATCATTATTTATGATGTATTATACTAGTCAATATTCTTTTTTTTTCGCAGGGGAGTATTCAAAACCGTATGCCGTCTCACCATTGGACATTAGAGCATATTATGTTTATATTATTAATTTAAAACTGAATTTAAAGTGGGGGCAATATATCTGCAAATCATTAATTGAATGATTATGTGTAATTATTTTTTAAATATCCCTGTTTATTTATAGTATTTGTGTCGGTTGGTAAGAAAGTAAACCGGACGATTATAAGCTTTGGGATTAGGGAAGAAACTGAAAGATATAAAACAGTTGCGCGATGCGTTCATTTTTAAATGATATTTTTCTTTTTTTTTTTTAGTTTTACTCCCGAATTTCTCTGTAAGGGTGATGCCTCGGAAACCATTGAGAAATACTGAGAAACATTATCTTAAGAATTATTATTCATGTTTGGAGCGCAATTCATTGCATTTTTATTTTAAAAATCTATCAAATATGAGGCATTGACTTATGTTGCCTTAAGAAAAAGCCAAAAACTATCTGCCCATCCTATTGATGCCTTTGTGATGTTTTTGAATAAAATGCAATGAGGCGTGTTTAGTAAACGTTCTATAACAACGACAAAGTACTGCTTCTGTATAAGTTTTTATTTTAATTTTAAATATTCTAGCTGTTAATTTTTTGGGGGTCACAATATTTTTTTTGTGTGTTGTTTTATTGGTATGAGCTAAATGAAACAAAACAGATGTAAAGTAATCGCAGAAAGTACAACACTAAGTGATCTCCAAATGCACTGGTAAGCCAGGGTGTTTGTGAAAAAGAAATGTCTGCATTTATAATTAAGTTCAATATACCATCCTCCATTTTAGTGGTGTGATTTGAGTGTTGAAGAAATGAATCCATTAGAAGATTTTATAAGTGTCACATTGTTTGCAAGAAATTGATCCGAATTGAAATCACCCAACAATAATACTCTTACGCCAGCAGGCAAGTGTTGGGCTCATCGGTGAGAAGATTTAAAAAAAAAAACTCCTCAGTGAACCAGGCTTGTGGTACACGAGCATACAGACAATCGCATATAGTAAAGTTCAATCAACGAACATGTAATCAATATTTATAAAATCGAATCTACAAGAGTTACTTACTACAGTAAGCTAAGATAAGTCGTAGAACTATTACCTATTTTGCCCATATAAATCTCTGGCCTAACGTAAAAAATTGGACTAAAACAGTCTAATGATACAAATTCATTACTAACAATGGCTTATTTTTTTAATTTGGTACCATTTAAAACACCTATTTAAACACAATTATGAATTATAGTCCCAGCAAGCTACACTTCTTGATCTATTTCTGACAACAGTTCTCGATGATTTTGTAACAAATGCCCATTGTCCATTCGGGAATGCTGATCACGATGTGGTAATGATAGTCATCTCTCTAAATTTTCGACCCCAAATTGTACAATACGTAAAGCTACTACAATAACGCTGTCTGGATTCCATTTAGCATCATATCAGGGACGCACCATTAATAAATATTTTTCTCTTTCTGCAAAACCGTGCGCAAATAAGACAACTGAATGGTTCAAATCAACAATTGAAGTACATGTCCCCACACGAAATTTCTACAGCATCCCCCACTCTCCCCAAATGTTTAACCCTACTTGCTCAACATCACTTTCTCAGATACAATATGCATACCGCAGATTTATCCGGCATAAATCCACTACAAACAGACACAATTTTATAGCAGCTAGATGTAATTTTAAGAAACAAGTAGCGACAGCTAAGAGAGAATATACGGAAACCACCAGAAAACGCATTGATCGCAGAAATTAGAACTTGTGATTTCTGGAAAATCCACAGCAGCGTAGTATATAATTGGCAATCAACAATTCCCACCATATGATTGTTGAATCATGAGGTCTTTTCCACGGTAACCGAGAAAAATTACATGCTTGTCCGTCAGTTTTCCTCAAACTCTACTTTGGACCCAGCAAAATACTCCCTTCGTGATTTTCCTTTGCGGACAAATACCACACTAGATGATCTGAAAATCACCCCTTTCTTTAATACATGATATCATTAGTGTTGTGGTTGCAAGGTTGAACAATAATTAGTAAGGAAATACAATGAAGACGCAAACAACAAGATAACGCAATAATAAGTGTATTAAAGAAAAGGTATATTTACAATATGTACAAATGACCGTGTCGAGACAGAGAGTCTTGGTGGGAGGACATGTACGCTCTTCGGCGTCACTTCTGGTGGCATTTGAGTAAGACACACCAAGGCCAACCTAGGCTTGCCATTTATAGTGTTATGTAATTCGCATATGCAAATAAGTGGTTGCCACCACAATAATTAGAATATTAGATATCTCTAAAGCATGATGACCTGATTTTATCCTGCCTGTACTGTTAAAAATGTCCGGTGAGGTTAGTCCATTTCTCTTCAAAATCTCCAACATAGACCTTAACGAATCATGCTTTCCTGACTGCTGAAATATTGGTTATGTTATGCCAGTTTACAAGAAATCTGGCGAGAGAATTGACCCATTAGTTAATCACCTCACGAATAAACTCAGAACCCCATCCACCAACGTAGACCCCTACTACCAGGTCTCCTTCTCCAACATCAGGTGTCTACGTTCCAACCTTCCAGAGGTTGAAACACAATTACAGGAGACGAAACCGGACATATTCTTTCTAAATGAAACTGGCATAGTGCCAACCACTTCTCTAGACGAATTCATAATTAAAAGTTACTCCAACTTAACATCTTAATTTGACCCCCAAGATCGCCATGGGCATGGAATATGTGCCTACATCAAATACGGTTTTCCATTTGGTAGGGATATCTCCAGAGAAGACCCTCATTTACCTTATATGTGCTTTCGGGTTGCACTAGCTTACACCACTGCATTCATATTTGCCCTCTATCGGTCCCACAACAACGGAGTTACTATCTTTAAGAGAATATCTGAGAAAATTGACCACATCCTGTCTGCTCATCCTTCAGCTAACATTCACATTTGCGGTGACTTCAATGTCCATAATGTAGAATGGCTGACTCACTGAAATAAAACCGATGACGAGGGGAGGTTTTGTCACGATTTTGTCATTGCTATGACCTCACTCAGATTGTTCACGAACCCACCCGTGTGCCCAATACACCCGGTCAATATGCAAGCCTTCTAGACCTTTTCCTCACAACTTCCCCTGAGCTGTGTTCATGTTCCATTCTATCTCCTCTGGGATCCTCTGACCACTCTCTTGTAGCAGTTCAGATAAAAATGAAATGTAATGTCTTCAAACGTACCTCTCCACCGTACTGTATGTCGATACTCTATGGATTACTCAGAGAGCTTCCGTACATTCATATCTGACCTACCTCTGCATTCCATGTTAAAAAGGATGTGTCCTGTATAGTGAAGACCTTACCGAATGGTTAATTATAGACATAGCCCGATTTATACGGTCGAAACATTTCCAACAAAAACCTAACAGCCAGCCATGGTTCTCCCCTGAATGTGCTGCTGCCATCGCGCACAGAAATCACATTTCCATAGCTACCAACGTAATAGATGTACTGAGACTAAAGCTGCTTTCAGGACTGCCCGCAACTACTGCAAAAGAGTAATAAAAATGCAAGAGAGCTATATGCTCAGTCTGTTTAATCCAAAGTAGCTGACCAGCGGTTTGGTTCCCACCAGTTCTGGCAAATAGCAAACAGGATCTTGAACAGAAATATGCGTTCTATCGCAACTATCATCAATGGACCTGATGTAATCTCATAAGCATCAGACAAGGCCAGACTATTTGCCAAGAAATTTGCAGCTAATTCTACCCATGCGACAATGACCATGAACTCCCTGTATTTCCTCTTATAACAGACAACACGCTATGCAACACACAAATATCTGTGCGTGAGGTCGCTAATCTAATCAAGAACCTTGATTTCAGTAAAGCAACTGGCCCTGATGGCATTCCAATTATAGTGCTGAAAAAGCTTCAACCAGAACTTGCCCCCATACTTACAAAACTGTTTAAGCGTTGCCTTATGGAGAAGTGCTTACCAACACCCTGGAAAACCTCTTCAGTATGCCCTGTCTTTAAGAATTCAGGTGAAAATGCATCTCCCTCTCAGTACAGACCAATAAGTCTCCAGTGTGTCATGAGTATCTTGCTGGAATCCATATTAAATAGAGAAATAGTCAACCACCTCAACAGAAACAACCTTCTTAGTGAAACGCAATATGGTTTCCGCTCTGCAAGATCTACAGAAGATGTGCTAACAGTTATATCGCACAGTATTAGTGAATCTCTTGACAAAGATGTCCTTTCCAGGGCAATTGATCTTGACATATCAAGGCCTTCGATAAAGGAATGGCATAAGGGCATACTTTACAAGATTTCCAGCTACGGTATAATTGGAAATGTTTTCTCAATAATTAAATTATTTCTCTCCGATAGGTTCATAAGAGTAGTGGTTGATGGGCAGAAATCAGAGACCCTCAGTATTAATGCTGGGGTCCCTCAGGGGTCAATCCTGGGCCATACTCTCTTCCTAATCTATATCAATGATCTCCCATGATTCATAAATATCAATGATCTCCCAGATTCATAAATGACCTCCCTGAAAAAATAGCCTCTTAGATGTGTATATTCGCTGACGACATCACGCTCTATAACAAGCACGGGGGGGGGGGCGACCGCACACACACCCAAGGCAATGCCGAAAACGCTACAGGAATATCTCCAGACTGTAGTGGAATGGGGTAAAAAATGAATGGAAACGTTCAATGCTGCAAAGATTGAGCTCGTTTCTTTTAGTAATTACAAAAAACCTTCTCAACTACTAACAGCTATGGCTAAAGATACGTAAACTGCAAGTACGTCGTTCAGACTCCTCGGCTTAACGTTCAAAGAGAACGTGAGTTAAACCAAATACATCATGAGCATTTCCACAGCTTAGGCGAAGACGGCGGGCTTACTCTACTGTGTTATATTGTTATTTACGCTTGAATATACCCTGTAGTTCTACATGCAACCATTCGCCTATGTATGGAGTATATTTGTCACATTTGGTCTGGTGCATCTACTGCTACCTCTTACTCCTTGGTAGGGTTCAGAAAAGAGTCGCCCAGCTGATAGATCCTGATTTGTCATATTAATTATCCTTCTGCCCGTTTTACAAGTATTTTAATCGTTGATGCTTCGACGAACTACAAGCAACTGTACACCCTCGACACAAATAGCCCCGACAAAACCGACACCCAGCAAAGTCCCACCCATACACAGTAGAAAGCCTTTTACTTTAATAGGTTCTTCATTAGAAATGCTAGCCTTTCAGATTTCTTCCAGGTTTCTGCTTCCTCATATCTACACACATGCAGAAATGTAAGTGAAATGTGAACAGACATCTTGTTGCAGATCTTCCTACATAGTATCCCTGCAACGTATGTCTCTGATAGCAGCCCACTACATCAAAGTGGCACTATTCCTCGTTTGGTGTGAAAATGTAAAATAAAGAAAAAAACAAATTCATTTTTATTCAGTAAATAGAATAGTAAACAGTTTTCATTTGCTTGAGCCCTACGTACTACTCACAACTTTATGTACATATGCATTCATATATTTAAAAGTTCGACTCATGTCCAGGTATCCTACATCTAAAATGTTAAGTGTTTAGACCCAAAATTGGCGGAGGAGTTTGGTAGAGTCCGTAAGGTCATCTCTTTCGATTTTAACCGTTTGGCAGCCAATTTTTTGGTTAAAAACAGATAAAAAGTTTGCAGCAGGTCTGAATACCCTTTATGTAAAATTTCAAATCTTTAGACAAGAAATTGGCTAGTTTGCTAGAGACCGCAGTGGTTATGTTTTTTTAAAGTTAGACCCCAATTCTGACCCCTTTACATTTATTGTATTGCGCTACAAATTAAATTAAAAAGTTTGATCTCTGTCCAATTAACCTACACCTAAAATTTAAAGTATTTAGACAGGCCATTGGCTGAGGAGTTCGGTAGATTTTTCAAATGGTTGTACTGTGACCCCTAACTCCCAAATTCCTGGCAACAACCGATTAGAAAAAATGTTCGAATATCTCATTACCCATTTTGTACAATATAGAGTTTGTAGACTGGAAATTGACAGGGTGATTTCGTAGAGAAATGTACACACACAGACACATACTTATAATTTTAATTTTTCATATATATATATATATATATATATATATATATATATATATATATGTATATATGTATGTATATATATATATATATATATCTATATATATAAAAATGTAAATTTGGTTCGTTCCAAACGAATAAAACCATATTTCTACGTTACCAATTTATTTGAAATTTTCAGACAACCCATCTTTGGAGTCGAGGCATGTTTTATGCTATTAAAATAAATTTACCTCGCGAATTATTAAAATATTAAATAAAATAAATATATTTTTTTAATCGTGGTGCGAATCTTTTCTGTTTATAAAACTGAACTTCCGGTTCGATTACTTTCACATCCACGAATTGACGAAAGATTTAATTTTCTGTTTAGTAAGTAAAAAAAAAAAAAAAAAAAATATAATTCATTTGTTTATCTTCCAAATTTTTTAATTTACACATTTTTCTTTATTATATGAGGCCAAGAAAAAAGTTTGTCGCTTGCTTTTTGAGTTTTTTTTTGTTTTTCGATAGAAGATTGGTTGGAATAAAAAAAAACACGATTTAAAAAATAGCGCGGATCAATCACTGCATTAGCACCGAAAAAAGTTACTAAACATTTATTAATAAGTTTTCACTTTTACAAACATTTGATTTTAAATTTATTTTTAAATGACGACTTTTATCGACTTTTTTTATATCCCCCCCAAATGGTGTTTATTACCCCCCTCCAAAATTGATGTTTATTCCGGAAGCTTTTCTTAAGATTTGGAGGTTGGGGGAGGGGGTAATTCCAAGGTGGACCTGATCTAAAAAAGAAAGAAGTTTATAAGCAACTATTTTTTATTAACTTTTTTTACACTTTTTTATTAAAATATTAGACAATTTCAATGAATACAATACTAAATCATTTATCATTAATATGTGTTTTTTGTTTTGTGTTGAATGAAACTTTTTTTTCCTTACAACAATAATGAACCAATTTAAATCTTCCGGCATGCGTTTAAGGGTTACGAAATTATCAATAAACCGTTTAGTTACTAAGCCAACATCAGTAAATAAAAAAATGTTACGTGCGCATGCATTAGCCTTGACTAGGGGGGGCTAAGGGAGCGACCATTAAATAATTATGCTGGTCGCCATGGAACTCAATGCCCAAGGAGTAGCTAAAGTGGCACTTATGCACTAATGTTATCGTGCTATTTTTTTAAAATAGTATTTTCATGTTAAATTCAAATTGTACAATATGTTTTTCTTTTATTAATTTGTTAAGTGAAAGTAAAGATACCCGGTCGGTTTCTAATGTGATGAAAATCTACCCCCCCCCAAAAAAAAGGGGGACTCTTGATAATAACAAAACATTAAAATTGCCTCAGTCTCGAAAGATTTCTTCTCTACTGAACGAGGAAACAAACGGTGAAGTGCAGTTCACCTTCTGTTTCTCTCCCCCTCTCTCTTTCTCTCTTAATATTTCTCTCTATCCATCTATCCCTTTCCCTCTCTCAATCTCTCTCTATATCACCCTCTCTCTTCCTCTCTTTGAGATCCTTTCTCTCTCTCCCTCTATCTCTCTCCTTTCCTCTGTCTCATCCCTCTCTATTTCTAACTCTCCCCCTCTCTCTGTTTATCTATCAATCCCTTTATCTCGCTATCTCCTTCTCTTTCTCTAGTTTCCTCTCACTTTCACTTTTCTATCTATATATCTTCCTCTCTATCTGTCCATCTCTAATCCCTCATCCTATTTTAGCCTCCTAAATTAATTACAGTGAATAAGGCATTGTCAAAACATGGATAAATCCTATTTTATTCACCTAATTTACTGACTGTGAGAATAGAAGTTATTTGGAAATTACTGCTACCTTGAACAGCACCAGAAGTAACTGGTAAAACCTTTCTAATTAAATTGATTTTGGCAGCCATTTTGGTAACAAAATGACATAGCCTTAGCCCTTGCTGCATGAGGAATACCTGCGACCTTGCGTACAAGTAGAAAAATTATTTATTCTACTTTAAAACATTAAATTTTTCAAAAATCTCCTGTTCGACATCTCCAAAACATCCAATATGGGGAAAATATTGCAGAAATTCAAACTTATTGTTTAGGATGAATGCACAATGGTACGCAAAAAAAATCACTTGAGGCTCTTGGTCGATCCTTGCAAGATTTGCGCGGCAATATCAGACACTTTGGGAATGCAGTAATATTGCTTGAAGGAGATTTCAGACAAATGTCACCTGTTATTCTTCAATCAACACAAGCAGATGAAATAAATGCTTGCCTCAAATACTCTACTTTTTTGTTCCATGTGAAGACATTAAACTTAACTCAAAATATGGATGTACAGGTCCGCACAAAAACTTGTGCATCACTTGTGGGAAATTGGGTACTAAAAATTGCCAGCTGATCAGAGTTAAGGGCAACATTCTTTGACTTTTAACTTCTGTAATTTCTGTAATTTTATTTCATCCAAAAAATAGTTATTTTAAAAAGGTTTTTGCAGATATTCAAATGATGAGAATTCCATTTGACTGAGTGAATGAGCTATTCTTGCAGGTCTAATCAAAGATGCCCATGAACTTAACGCTATGCCCATGAACTTAACGCTATTATTCAATGTAAAATTCCAAGTGAGGTAGTCACATACAAATCCATCGACACTGTTGTGAAAGCAGATAAAGTGGTTAATTATCCAACAGCTATATTTGTCAGGGATGCCACCGCATGTGTTGCAACTGAAATTTGGTGTACTAATTATCATGTTGTGAAATATAAACCAATCCAAGCTTTGCAATGGCACATAGCTTGCAGTAAAAAAATAACAAACGATATCATAGAAACAACAATCTTAACAGGACCTGATGAATATATCTTCATTCCATGCATTCCTATGAGTCCACCGGATACATCATTACACTTTAGGAAATTGCACTTTCCAATTGTATTGTCATTTGCAATAACTATCAACAAAGCAAAGGGAGCAATCTTTACAGGAACACACTGACTGTTTTTTCACATGGCCACTTTATATTACGTATTCAAGAGTCAACAAACCGGAAAATCTCTATATCAGCAAAGAAAATGGAACAACAAAAACGATGTACCCATGCAAAATGGAAAATTAAACCTATAAGAAACATGCTTTTTCTCATTTTGGAACCTTTTTCCATTGCGCCAATTTGAGCCACAGCAACGCGTGGCAGGGTATAGCTAGTATATATATATATATATATATATTTATACATATATATCTATGTGTGTATATATATATATATATGTGCGTCTTTATATATATAACTACTTCATTTACTCACATAAAAATTAATATAAGTAAGTATAGATTTATGCGTAAACTTAAAGTATTTACTTCAAAAGTTCGCAATACGTAGGTAAAGCTAGTTAGTAAGTTATAACATATATATGGCGATTAATCTTAAAAGATAACGCTACTCTAATATACGAAAACCCTTAGTCCAACCACCCACCATCAATTATAAAACGGATTCCTTACTCGATCTTAAATAGACTCAGCAATAACTCAAGCGATGACAATGCATTTAACAGCTCAACCAATATCTATGAAACAACCCTAAAATAGTGGATACAAAAATATCAGTATCAAATATGAGCAACAAAACACCAATAACTATAATAAAATTAAAAATAAAATAACTATAATTTGGTATACGGTCCCATACAATCAAATGTTAAAAACAAAACTTGGCAAGAAATTTTTAGATCTTTTTGAAAAACACTTTCCCACAACCCACCCCTTACACAAAATGTCCAATAAACATACCTTACAGTTATCTTACAGGTGCTGCAAAAATTTAGAGATGATAATTGAAGCACATAATAACAAAATATTAAATAAAAACAATGTAAACAACAACAAAATAAACAATAAAAAAGTAGACACCATGACAAAAATAAAACTAACACTAGCAGAAATAATAATAATAATAATAATAATAATAATAATAATAATAATAATAATAATAATAATAATAATAACAATAATAATAATAATAATAATAATAATAAATCAACTCTGGACAACAAAAACAATAGTAGAAATGAAAATAAAACATACTAATAACGAACAAGATAAATGCAACTGTAACCACCGCACACTTTACCCACTTCAAAATAAATGTCTACCCAAAAGCGGAGTTTACCAGGCCACAATATTTGCGAGGGAAACTCCGAATAACAAGAAATATTACGTATGTATAACTTTCTTAGATTTCCAAACTCTATATTATAATCACAAAAGTACATTCAACAATAACAAAAATACCGCGTGAAAACAACGCTAGCAAATAAATACTGGGAACTCAAGGAAAGCGGACATTCGCCGATTGTCGAATAGAAAATAATAAGACAAGCTACCACGTTTAGAGACTTAGACGACCCATGTAGAGTATGCTTTCATGAAAAATTTACTATCCTGTATTTAAAGAACCCCAACATCTATTAAACTGTAGAAGAGAAATAGCGAACAACTGTGTTCACAAGATAAAATTTACTCAAGAATATACATATATATATATATATATATATATATTCTATTCAACACAGTAAAAACAAATTAGACTACTTTCAAAAGTACAGGAAGTATAATCATTCGTAATATTAAACATAACCGTTTAAAATTGTAGATGTTTCTTGGAAATCTTCAAATCTTCAAATTCAGAATACTTTATTTCACCAAAGTAGTTGCAGGAATGTATTATTTAAATACATTTGTCTAAATGATCGAACGATCCAATTAAGAGGGCATCACATTAGACTTTATAATTCCTCTTTAAAAAATAAATCAACCTTATTTAACAAAATCGGTAAGATAATATTTTTAATTCCTAATCATAATAACCGTGAAGTTACATATTTATTTAAGACTAGCTGAAATACCCGGCGTTTCCAGGTTGTATATGATATATTTGAATACTGTGTGCTCATACATTATAAAATGGATTAAACAACATATAAATGCGTAATAGTTTTTTTTTTTTCCACACACTCCATGTGTTGTAGGAGCATTAGGTGTGTTTCATTTTATAGAGGTCTCACCAGTAGATAAAATCGTTTTTTAGTTTAATCTATTATCGTCTAGTCCATTTTGTCAAAATATGATGTAAGAATTTCAATTAATATATAGGTTAGTGCATACTGAAAACCGTTAAATCTCTGTTGATTTTAATAACTATTTAATGTACAATATATAAAGATGGGATCAGTAATCCATTGTTTATGTAATAATTAAAATTCAGCTTCCAGCAGTGAGTTTCTGAAAACTGGTAAATTAACATGTAGCATTAAATTTGAAGAGCATCGACATAAACAACATTTTGGGTGTAGCCTTTAACAAGTGTGTAAATGAAGAGGTTTTCAGGACTTCCAATGCGTGAGCAACCCACATACAACTGGCCATGAGAAAGCAAGGTGTCTGAGATTAAGTCCAACTACCTTGAGGCTTTGTCCTTGAGCTTTATTTATAGACATGACAAAACTAACTTTTATCGGAAATTGTAAATGTTTGAACTGAAATTAGCGTGCCAGAAGGAATAAGGGGAATCTGAGGAATTAAAAGAGTTTCACCCTTAAAATTTCCAGTTATCATAATAGCTTCCAGAACATTAGTTTTCAAAGATTTTATTGCAAATCGTGTGCCATTGCACAATTTAGGTGGATCAAGATTTCTCAAAAATATAACTGGGGTGCCTTCTTTCACTATCAGGTTATGATGTGGCATTTCAGGTGCTTGTAGTGAATTTAGAAATTCTACAGAAAATTCTACTGGCTGATCTTCATCAGTAACACAATCAATGGATGATAAGACTGATTAAACCCAGGAAACCCTTGCAAAATATTATAATTAATCATATCAACTGCGCCATTTCTATGAGTCAATATTGCTCTTTTACAAAGCCATTCAACATTGTGGAAATTATTAGCAATATCTGGAAAAACCTTAGTCACCAATTGAATTTACCATCTGGCCACATGATAGTTTATGCAGTTGAAGATCTATATTCAATGTTATTGAGCCATTGCCAATGGAATGGAGGTGATCTGAGACCAGTGCTGCAATCATCAAATAAATGTGTCCTCATATTGACCGTAAGAGTGATTTTTTTTTTTTACTTTAGGCCAAAGAGGTGATGCCTTTAGACATGTATTTAGCTCATCTGCTTTAGTGCCTTTGGGAATTACAGGTAAGTTCTGAAGAAAATCACCAGATAGCAAAACGGTGACACCTCCCGTTAATGTGTTGTTTTCTTTCAAGTCTCTAAGGCTAAAATCTAATGCTTGGAATGCTCCTTGATGAGGCATGGTACATTCATCCCAAACTATTAATTAAGTTCGTTGTAATAAACTGGCCATGCTGCAAACACACTCATTTTCAGATTTCCTGGACAAATCAAGAGGCAACTTGAATGTAGAGTGTGCAGTACGACCCCCAGATAGAAGTGTTGCTGCTATACTTGAGGAAGCAACTGCCAATGCAATATT
This sequence comes from Euprymna scolopes, assembly GCF_053919585.1. Lineage (NCBI taxonomy): Eukaryota > Metazoa > Mollusca > Cephalopoda > Sepiida > Sepiolidae > Euprymna > Euprymna scolopes. The sequence goes on from NC_136491.1 coordinate 54,491,849, forward strand.
ACCATTAAATATCACAATTGGCAAGTAGAAGATTAAAAAGGAATGTGTCTCCTGTACCACCTGAAGCATCAAGGAAAATACACTTGCATCAGCATTTAGTCTATTCACAATATAGTCATATACCTGTTGTTATTCATCAAGAAGTTTTGACTTATTTTCGGAGACACGCTTGCAAATTTCATGTAAGTTGTATGAAGTTTCACGAATAATCTCACGGTGAATAGAAGGTTCATCGCTGGGAGGTGATAACAAGCCATTATCTGAAAGATATTTTCCTTCGAAATGGAGAAGATTCTCCTGAAGATGCCACAAATCTTCATTTAAAATGTCATCTGAAAGAGTGATATTGACATGACGATTATTTTCCTGGACTCTGCACAGAATATTTTCGCCGAGATGAGTTTTATGTTTATCCCGCAGATCTGTTGGGTTAAAAATATTACAGTTATGAAGCATAATGGCAAATAAACTACGTAACTACTTTGGTGACTGGAAAAGTGATGCTTCATCCATAGTTTTGTCCCAATGTGAATCATTCTGTAATAGAAAAAGGGAGAGACATGAATGTCTAAATGTTTCAAGAATGTGTCCATTAACTGTTTTCAGGTCCTGGAAACTCTTTAGTCATTTTACTTTATACAGAAGTCTGTGGAGGAAAGAGCATTAAAAATTAGTCGGATGGGCAGTGTACATTCTGCCAAGTGCAGAGGAACTGAAAACATTAAACTAACCTTCAACTCTATTTCCTTTTTGTCTACGTTTCTATTTCCTACGGGAATTGCCCCATGTATAGTGTTTGGGTAGGTGATTATAAAAAAGAGTACATACAAAATCATCCTCCCTGCAAAGTTCAAAAAAAGATGTAAGGCTAGTTGACCTGGTAGCATGAAGTTGCTGTTCAACATTTTGTGGGTTTTCTGGATTAAAGTAAATTCTTTTCCCATTTTCCATGTGTACATCAAGATGAATTCTAGGAGGGTATCTTTCGTGAATAGGGGAGCTTAATAACTTCCAAAAAGCTTCATTACTGCTAATATGCATGGCTTTCCTGTAACATTGGATTTCATCATTCTCATTAGCAATACAACACATAGCCATATCATTTCCTTTGTGAATATTCTTGCACACATATTTAATTGATTTAACACTGATACAAAATTCAGCCTTAATATGTGCATCAAATGTCTTTGCTAATATTGGAAAATACGGTGCAATCCATTAATTATTTAACTGAAATTCTAAATGTCCACTCTTGACGTTAACCTGGAAACCACGATTACCTGGTTGTCGGCGTCGGTACTTGGGATATCCATCGTGACTCTTTCAGTATCCGAGAGAAACCGCTTTGGATATCTTTTAGCACATTTGCCATCAGCCATGTAAGGAGATTTAGCGTTAAGGATCTGGGTTTTAATAATCAGAAAGAGAACAGGATCATCCTCAGGATCAGGGAGCTCAGCACTGATAAATTGTCAATGTAATTAGGCCTGATCTTATCAAAAATCCACAGTAAAACATGATCATGGGGTAAGCCTCTTTTTTGCTATTCAATGGTGTACATGTAGCATTGGGTACGACCATAAATTTGGTGATTATTTAAAAAAATAATCATTTTTTTTTGTTTTTGATGAAAAACTCTGGCAATCAAATCCTGCTTTTGATGTGGTTCTTGCCCTGCAAATAATGATATTTGATCTCTTCCCATTTGAGATTGCATGTAAAGGTGATAAATGAATCAGATTTGCCATATTCATTTACATAAGACATGGCGTCCTGTGTTTGTTCATGCCTATAACGTTGTCCTCCAGTAAAAGTAGAAGGGTGAAAAACTAATTTACCAACGTTATAAATACTGTCATTAGCTATAGCATCCCTTATATGAACATAATAATCTACTCTGTGTTTTGGCTGATGTTGTCTTATCTAAAGAAGTCTGTCAGTCTCCACTTGCGCATACATGCCCACCAGAAACTGCAGAAAACCCTACAGAAAAAACCCTACATGCTCCCCTGCTGGTCTTCTTTCTGAACAAATAACTACACGGAAATCTCCACATTGAGCTTGCTGCTCCAAATCTGTTTTAAAAGCACGAATCAGGTGATTACATTCGGTAAGCATATACTGAAGATCGCTAACAATTTGATGCTGGAAAATGTTACAACGTCGGTTACTTTGCTCTTGATAATCACTCATGAAATAAACCTGTAAGAAAGTGGGCTGTTCATTAGGCAATGGAGCTATTGAACTAATAAGGTTATAAACCTGACATTGTACTCTAAAGGTTAGCATGAAGCCTTCTTCAGCAACTATTTTGTCAGCACCAAAAGAAATCATTTGAAATGCACGATTATATTGGCTTATATTATTAAGGAATAACTTTGATTCATTAGTTATACCCTGAAGGATGTTCCAGAGTAGTTCAGGAAGCCGCTCCAAATGTGGAAATCGCCCTTCTCCCTGAGCAACACATTTCTTTAGTTTCACTCTTAAATCTCAATGCTAGACAAAAATTACATTGGTGAAACATGGTACCAATAGCGACAAGAGGATCCGTAGCATAAGCTTGGGTGAAAGAATATGAAAAAGCAGCCCCAGAATTATTACAAATTGAACCAGTGCATACTCTTGTCCTCATAATACCATATCTACCATCCTGTCCCTGCAGAGATACTTGTTCTAGTGTGCATTGTACTAACATCATACATTCTAACTAAGCCATAACACGCCTTAATATGTCAGATATATATATATATATATATATGCACCTGAATAAATTAGAATTGATTAGGCGTGTTTGTAACTACTCACGTCATTTATTAAAAATTTGAACGCGTCATCAGTAAGAATTGAATTGAAGTAGCTAGTGTTCAAGCCAATGGTTATGTTTTAAGCGTAGTAGTAAACAACTTGGGCTGAAGCTCATCTGTGCTTGCGCAAGATACAAAATGGCGTCCACTGAGGAACGAATATTTTTTGCGTGTAAATTGGAGGATGTCGTTACGTGATATGCATGCATTTAATTAAAAAATTAAATATAACAGAGCGCATATGAACATTTTTAAAGATAAAGTTACTTTTTGTATTACTGTAATTATTTATGGCACTGTTTTAAAGGCAAATGTAAAGCAATTAAAATCGTCCAAAAATAATTCGAACGTTTCTAGCCGAATAAACCAGTTTTTCGAGAAAAATTGAAAATCATTGGCAGTAAATCCTCTCTTGTACTGAAAATGTTCATTGATTCGAACAAAACTGATATACATTTTGTTTAATATGTATTCCATCTTTTGTTTAATCATTTCCCTTTGCATTTCCATAAACATTTTACAACAGTAAATACAGGGTGACCGCCCCCCAAAAAAAACAAAAACAAAAGCTAAATGGAGGCCATCTAGAACATATGCTGTAGAACGAAGAAAAAAAAAGACCAAAGACCCTCGGGTTTTGATGTGATGGTTTGAATATAATTAAATAGTTATGGCTAAAGTTTCATTTCATTCTAACAAAAAGCTAAGAAATGCGGCATAATTAGATTTGGGGCCCGTTTTTCTGGGTTACGCTGTATTAGAGACAGATTCTAAATTGGTATCATATTCTTAGGTGCCTATATCGTAAAGTATGATACAAGGGAAAATATACGTGTGAACTTACGTCCTCATAAGAGGAATGGCCTATTTCTTACACATATAATTGGAAATAAGTTTATAATATCTGTTAGATTAGTTACAAGTATATTTTAGTTTCATGTTTTGTCAAAGCATAACTATATTTTTGTCTATTAAGTGTTGCATTTTGACTATAAACCATTTAATGTTAGTTATAATATTTCTCTTATTTAAAGTAGTAATATAAAAACAGATAATTAAATGAATTTTATTAGCCAATATAATGAGGAAATATTGTAATTAACAATGGTGTGCATTGTACTAACAGAATAAATTCTAACTAAGCCATAACACGCCTTAATATGTCAGATATATGTGCACCTTCTTGGGGAGAAAAATTGCTAGTGAAACTAATGAATCACGTAAATGTGAAATTTAAAAAGTTAACAAACGTTTTGTAGTGACTTGATTTTAGAACGATCCATAAATACTCAAAACTTTCTATCGTTATTAAAAACGCACTGAAAGTTTCATTTGTGTGATGGGCTGTCAATAACAAACAACTACAAAAAGATGTTATGCAAAGTCCGCATTTAAGTTTCGATGGTAAAGAATTATAGTGTGTTTAGCAATGACTTGGTATCATACTATGTTGTTGATAAACATACGAGATGTCAACGAATTATGTTCTGAGTCTTATCGCGCGTGTTTTTCTTAATTCTTTTAATAACTATTTTCGCATCTTTAACGTGTTCTTTAAACGGTGTTTTCTGTTTATTAAAGTGTTTTTCTTATTCGTTATGATACTTTCAAGAGCAATACAACCATTCGTTATAGCTTGAAGCGAACACGAGCTAAAAAGATCATAAAAGTGTTCGCTGACACGTCGTGCGTTTATCATTATCAGTCGCAGCAACAACAATAGAACAGCTTTGATGTGACAGTACAAGGATTGCACTTGTAAGAAAAACATGTAAAAGAACGTATTCACTATCTGAAGATGAACCTATTACGGTACGAAATTAGTCAGGCATATTTCAACCTTGAGAAAAAAATAGAATCGTATTTTTCTTCATTCTTTAATAAATATTTTTGCATCGTTACCGTGTTCTAAAACAGTTTTATCTCTTTATTATACTATTTTAAAATAGTAATGATGCTGCTAAAAAACTTTAATATACTTTTTATATATTTATTACATTTATAGTTATTAATATTGTTATTCTTATTTCAGTAAATGTTTTGATTGTTTTTCCTTAAATGCTTCGATTTTTCGAATATTTCTTATTTCTTTACTTAGTCTTAATGTAAAATTAACATTTTTATATATTTTTTCGTATTTCGTGTTTGCATTTTTCTCTTTAGTCGTTTTAATTTTTTCTTCTTTTTCCACACTTTTTTCTTCATTCTTTTATTTCCTATTCATCGGTACCATTTTATTTGTCTACATCTCTAATGGTTTTAGACTTCGAAAGGAAGGACTTATATAACTTATATAACTCCTCAATTCAACGAAGCTGACCTATTGAGAAAAAAAAACTTTAAAAACCATAAAATAACAGTAGGAAAAGAAAAGAAAAGAAACAAAAATAGTAAAAGTTTTAAAAAGGAATTTAAATAATCAAAAATAATAAAACAATGAATTCATTAGGCAAGGAAGTGTTTTGGGTCGTTTTTGTGATTAGGACCTTTCGCTCAGTACTAGCCAACGGTTTTCGTAGAAAAATAGTAAACGTTATAAATTGATTAGAGCAGGTTGTTTTCATGTCAATGCCATAGTATTTTTTAATGAAAAATAAAGAATCGTATTATTTTAGATCTTTCAGTAGTAGAGAAAATCCAGGTGTACAATTTTCATGACATATTTAATGTAATCTGCTAACGTATTCGAGCATTTGAGCGTAATAATCTGGTTCATCCTTTTTTAAGATAACACTGGATATTACTATCGTTGTTGGCATGAATATTACTAGTATTACTATTATATAATAATAATTAAAAAGTTAGTAATGATAGTAGTTGTAGTAATAGAATATTTAAAATTATTAAATAAAATTGTTATTTCTTCATCAACGATATTATAAATATTAATAATAAATACGGGCAATAAAAGTATAGATTAACTAAAATGACAACAACATAATCTAATATATAAAAGTCTAAATGTCTGCCTGACACATTTTGTGTCTCTATATTTTCAATCTCCTTCGAAATTAAAAGACGCAGAATGGCGCTAGTGGCCTCAGATTATTGACGTTTTAGGGACAATTTTTTATTGGTTTAGCCGGTTAAAATAGTACTTAAGTAGGGTCTAAAATTGGTCAGAATTAAAAAAAAAATATTCATATATTTTGGGCATTGGACTTACTCAAAGTTTAATTGTTATTTTAATCAGTCATATGCCACGTTATTAGATTGTTTACGTCACCAGCTTTAAATGCTAGTTTTGCTTTCGTTTTCGATTCTAGCTGATCGCAAGCAAATATTTTTTTTGTTTACTTTGGAAGCCAATTTATACGAAAACTAGAAAAATTAAAGTGCAATATTTAAGCGTATATTAGGATCGGGCAAAAGCCGGGTTTCATCCCCCGCACACACGCGCGCGCACACACACACACACACACACGCACACACATATGTATGTGGTTGTGGGTGTATATATATATATATATATATATATATATATATATATATATATATATATATACACGAACGACGGCATTACGACACGGATATGTAACATAATAGCTATTGGTTTATGGTTTAATTTTTGTCTTGCAAGCATCATGACTACATAGCTCAAGCATTAGCATCAAAAGAAAAAGTAAACTATAAGCTAAACATTTGATTTAGAATCTCGGTGGTAGCGTATGAGTCATTTTTCTTTAATTCATTACTATATATTTTGTTCAATAATATATAATGATAATTACGAAATCTGCATTAATCAAAATATAATAATGAATCATACTTTACAAGTCTGGCGGCTTGCTAGTACGCTTGTGAATTAGTGTGTGTATGGATATACATATTAAACGTCATTATTCTATTCATCTAAAAAAAATACTACATTGTTGATCATGGAATTGCATTCATCTCATTATGATCTAGCTAATTTGCCTATTTCTTAAAACATTCATTTTAATTAATTCTCTATAAGTTATTATCTTTACTTGAGTATTAAGAGTTACAATATTCATGTAGATTGTCTACATGCGGAGTCATTTTATAAACTTGTTAGATCATTACTATATATTGGGTCCAATATATAGTATATAATTTATACAAAACCAGCATTAATCAAAATATAATAATTTACGACCCTGCAATTATTGGTGACCTGCTAGTATATATATATATATATATATATATATATATATATATATATATATATATATATATATATATATATATAGATATGTGTGTGTGTGTGTGTGGGTGTGGGTGTGTGTGCGGAGAGAGAGAGACGAAGAGAGTTAGCGGACGACGAACAAAGAGCCAAATGATGAAAAAAATCGTAATTATTATATAAATTATGGTAAATCTGATGCTTGGAAAACTGCAAATCAGGTCAATAGAGAGAAGTAAGATTATCTAAATGTAAACGGGGTCAATACACGCACATATCCAAAGGTGTTTATACATATGTACACACACACACACCCACACACACACATATATATATATATATATATATATACTCACATACATATATGTATATATTATACACACATATATGTATATATATATATATATATATATATACTGAACCACATGTATATACATATATATATATATATATATACATATGTATATATGTATATATATATATATATATATGTTGTGATACAACGAAACAGGACTGTATGTCGATGACTACAAATATATATATATATGTATATATATATATATATATATATATATATACATATATATATATATATTAGCATTTAAACCCGGCGTTGACTGGGTGTTTGGAGGAGTATGTTGAGCAAAGAAAAAAAAGTGTTAGTAGGAACGCTGGCTGGTACCTGTACTTCGGAGGAGGAAAACAATGGGTAAAAACGTGACGTATTTGCTGTTACGACCACCACCAAACCAAAAGTGACGTAGGATACTATTAAGGCTAGACTATCGAAAAGTGGGAATACCTCTCGACAATATGTGCGAAAAATGCGACCCATGCATGTAGAAAAGTGCCCAGTTGAAGGTGATAAATTAATGTTTTTAGCCAATTTTTTGATGTTTGGCTTCATCAAGATCAAGCTTAAGAACGATACTGATCTTGTGCAAATCTGTCACTTCTATCGAAGGTTTTCGTAGACATGCAAACATACATACATTTATATATTGATAGCTCAAATTTTCGACCCAAACCGATGAAAAAGCTTGCCATATCTCTAAATATCCTTTAGGTAAAATTTCAAATGTTTCGATCAGAAATTGGCTGAGTCATTTAGTAGAGACCGCAGCGGTCAGTTTTTTTAACGTTGACCCGTATTATAACCCTTTAACATTCTTTTGTTTTGGGCCCAAATCAAGGTGTTTAGTTAGATCTATTTCCAAGGAACCTATATCTAAAATTTCAAGTGTTTATACCAAAAATTGGTGGAGGAGTTTGGTAGAGTTCTGAAAAGTCAAATCGACAGATACTTTCACTTTATATATATATATATATATATATATATATATATATATATACTTACACACGCATACGCATGTGTACGTGTATATGTACATACATGTGCATGCTGCTGATAACAGAAATATAAAGTTATTTCAACTTTTGTAAATTCTTGCGATATTGCCACTTTTACAAATAAGACATTTGGGTGGAAAATATGTGTTTTCTTTTGTTAATCATATAATATATATATATATATATATATATATATATATATATATATATATATATATATATATATATATATATATATATATATTTGTTCCCGCCAGTTGTTCGTGGTTAAGTGTCATTCACTGAAATTAATATTAGTAAAAAATGGAATCCATCATTGCTTTGTTCTAGATATAATTCTTCCTCAAACCGCTATAAAATCATATACAAGCATGTGCCATAAATGAAAATTTCTCATCTTCCGGTTATTTACCTTAGAAGACAAATTTAAAAATCGATACCAATCTTTTATATTAATCTGTTAGTATATATATATATATATATATATATATATATATATATATATATATACATACATACATACATATATATGTGTGTGTATTGTATATATATTTATATATATATATGCATATATATATATGAATATATATTATGCATTATATACACTTCCATAGTTATCTAGAACGCTATAGTGTTCTGTTAGTATATATATATATACATACATATATATATATATATATATATATATATATATATATATATATATATATATTATGTGCGTGTGTGTGTGTGTACGGATAAACAGTTAATAATACATGTTAAAACAACTTGGAAAAAAAAGTTAAAAACATACTTAATCTGAAAAGGAAACACTAGATAAGTGGACCGTCCTTAATCCGCGGAGTTTCGAAGAAATACTTTCCTTCTCATCAGAGGGAAGGAATTAGCAAAATTCGGGATCGGAATTTTGCATGCAAAGTATTTGATGAGACAACAAGTAAGTCAAATATATTACTTGATGACAACAAAAGTGAAGCAGAGGGAATATGGCGAAGAAAAATTACACGTGAATGGATAGTCTGGTTGAAGATAAATAATCCAGTGACGGTAAAATCCAAATATATAACTTCAAGAAAGTTAATTGAATTTCCATTTGCACAAGTAAAATCCAAGGAAATCCCATAATTGGAAGATGGTTCAAAATAATCCAAAGGCATGGAAGAATTCACAAAAATGTGGAGAAGGGAAAAAAGGAAAAAAATCCAATAATTTTATATGTATGTATGTATATATATATATATATATATATATATATATATATATATATACATTACTAAGTAGATTACCAATATCATATATACTTTTACTCAATAAATTACATGTAAGATTGATACTTATTAACTATAGTTTTTTACCTAAATCTATATTAAGTAGAACTTCTATATTTTCTTTCCCTTAGATGGGCAACCTTTCTGATGATTCTCTGCATGAAAACTAACATCTGAAATTGAAGTCCATTTTAAATCTTACCCAAACAACTTATACGATACTTTTTTCAATGTGTTTAATTATCTGCAGCCTGTATTTAATTCTCCTTTTGCGTTACTCACATATGCCCCCAAGCCTTATCACTCATTATGTATGAATAACCACATTTTCCGATCTTAATCTTATTTTGAGGAGCCTTACTTCTCAGCAGAAACAAACTACCTTTCATATTAATGCGATTGATTCTAATTACTCGAGCAGGGGTATAGAAATACATGGATTTGCAATCAGGCGCGTTTCTAGTCTATCCATTTAGGAGAAACAAAACTTCCGTGTCAATCTTGTGCCACTGACATCATACCTGTGGGCAAAAAGAGGAGAGAAAGGCCTCGTAAGTCTTGCCCGGCCACCTGCCTTGAGCTTGTGACTCGATCAAATTATTGGTTTACAATCCTACACTGCTTAAGGAGTACGTAGTCTCTGCCTAGCGCCAGGTTGTGATATTCTTTTTTGCTTATTAGTAAGGAGCAGAAGTGAGACCACAGGGACTCGTTAGAAATGCTCAGTGCTTGGTATTGTTTTTTAATTAGGGCAATGAACGCGGTCCTCTACCCCTACCCTATTTAATTTCCCCTTAACTGGGCATCTTTGAGGTGCTTGTTTACCATGTATGCTAACAGTATTGTTTGTTTGCTGTTGTTTTACGGCATATAGACCCTTCCAGGTTATTTTATGCCGAATGCAGTGGTTTTTAAGACTATTTTTTTAATAGAGTATATTTGTTGTTTTTTTTAGTCGGTTTCTATTTAACCCATAGTCGGGACTCTAACAGGTAATACAACTCCTGGTCAGAGTGGATCGGAGAGCAATGGCAATTAAAGGGTGCCTCCACACTCCCCAAAGCCTGCAAGCTGGGGCCTCACAATCGGATATAGTTTAAGGCCATATCCAGAACCGCTAACAGTATTGGATTGGGCAACTTTTGTCTTATAGGTTTGAGGCTACCGTTTGACAGTTGCTGGTTGATGTTTCCGACTGACCGTACAGGAACCCTAACTCTTTGGTAGCGCGTAGAGAAGCTGCTCTATCATCAGTTGTATAATGTCAGGATGTTTTTAGTGCCATGTAGCGAATGGAAAGGGTCCCGGAAATCATCTCTGGTGTGAATTCATGAGGCCACATTTATGAGGATGAGGAGTCGGCTGATTGTCTACTAGTGTTGCATGATGGTAGCCATGCACATCCGATTTGTCTAGCATCTCTCACCCTAAACTGAAACTAAACTGAACAACAATTCGCCCCACCCTCTTGGGGCTTGCATTTACAAATATCCGTGGAGTGAGGACTAACTTAGATAATATAGAATCATTTCTCCTATCAAACTCCCCATATATCTTAGCACCAAGTGAAAGTATCTTGCACTCCTTTATTTTCTCCAACATAAAATAGGATGTATTTGCTGACGATACCATGTTTTCTTTCAAGGGAAAACGAATGTGCACCCATATCCAAAGCAATGAGAGAAAACTCTAGCGGAAGACTTCCAGTTTATAATCGAATGAATTAAAAAATGAATATAATAACGTTCAATGCTTCCAAAACCAAGTTCGTTTCTCAATCAACGAAGCTATAGCTAAAGGCATATCACCTGAAAGTATTTCGTTCAAGTTCCTTAATATTCAGAAGGAATATGAGTTGGAACAGATACATCGAGAGTCTTGCCAAGGCTGCTACGAAGAAGGTGCTCTCTCTACCGTACTAGAAAGTTACTTACGCAATTAAAGTATCCCGTACATCTACAAGACCATCATTCGCATTTGTATTGAGTATTGTTGTCCCGTCTTGGCTAGGGCATCTGCTACTAGTCTCTCACTCCTTGACAGGATTCAAAGGATAGTGACCAACACGATCGATATTGAACTGTCGCCTAAGCTTAACCTATGTCGCATCGACGTAATGTTTTATACATCTGCTTGTTTTGCAAGTATTTTTATGGCGAGTGCTCCGATGAACCTCAATACCTCCTCGTGAGAAATACACCCGAAAAACCCGACAAGCAGCAAACTTCTACCCTTTACGCAGTAGAGATCCCTAGCTGTAAGAAATACTTCTACTCTAGTTTCTTTCCAAGAAATGCTAGATTATGGAATTCTATCCCGGACTCCTGCACCCCCAGCTGTACTGATATACAGATGTGCAAATGTAATGTGAACAGACATCTAACTGTTCAACTCGCTAAATAGTATCCCTGCAACGTATGTCCCTGATAGCAGCCTACTACATTAAAGTGGCTCTGTGCCTTGTTAAGAAAGAAATGTTATAAAACTAATTTAAATATTTTGTGAAGTGTCAGGGAAGTGTTTATGTTAACTATGAGCATAATAAAATATGAGAAAACTAATGTTAGTATATTTTAATACTTTATGAAATGTCATTTATTATTTCGTACGAATTTGTGTTCCATATCCCAAATAGATTCTATAGGTAATGTGTTCCATGTCCCAAATAGGTATTGTGTTCCATATCCCAAATAGATCCTATAGGTAAAAAAGATTTTTCTTGAAACAAGTTTGTAATCATTGCTCTACTGGAACTCAAGAGAGGCATTTAAGCAATCTGTGTGTACATGCATATATATATATATATATATATATATATATATATATATATATATATTACAAATCTTAATAGTATTAGTTTTTGTTGTTCTTTTTAATTTCAAATAATACTGCGTGCAAAACTTTTGATTATCACGTCAACAGTATCCAAGATTTGGAAACTTAAAATGTTAATATTATCTCTAAGATTTGGGAATTTTTCTGAATAATTAAATGTAAACCATATTCATAATTCACCCCTTTGTTTATAAACTTTATTTCACGTGGCAGTAACGTATTAACTCAGACTCAAAACGTTGTATGCAGATTTAGTCGCCAAGGAGCAAATCAAAAGGAATTCGACTCAAGTTGTTTCAACTTAAACCAAAGTCTTATCTTAACGGTACGATGTGACTTGGACACTTGCAACGGCTTGGTCCTGTATATGCGTTGAGAGTAATTGGTACTACACACGTCTACAGGTGTTTGTTACATTTCAAATCAATTGAGTTTACAGAATATAAAATGATTTGATTTTTTTGTATCATGAGAATTATTAGTATTGTGTACAGGAGGAACACAGCAATAGAAGTCTTATTTTAGAAAGCTTATTAGCGTGTATTATTTTTGTAATAGTTAATTATGGGGCATGCACGCATTTGTGATTTAATTAATTATTTATGTATAGTGTGTTTGGCTATGTTTATTGTAATCGGTTAACTTCAGTCCACTGTTCTAGTACCTAACCTTAAAACATTATAAGAAAATTGCTGATTCGTAATCATTGCTATAACAATAATGTTATTATTTAAGCTTACACTATATTATCTTTGTATGCAAATTGGTTTGGGGGGTTGGTTTTTGTATGTAATTTCATAGTTATTTTTAATAACTAGCATTGCTTTTTTTCTTATTTTTGTATGAAATGGGTTCTTATTACAGGAGAATCTACACGAATTTAAGCTCCAAAACCACTTAGCGTACTATAGTTACACGGACAATGCTGTAATAATATTAGTGGTAGAAATAGGGTGTACTTTAATTCAAAAGGAATTCACTGTTTGAAACACTGGGTAACAAGTAAGATTTTACGGTTAAAAAGAGAGGGCGAGTGTGAAATTGTTTTTAATAAATACTGTTATCTATTAACAAAAATTGAATGTTTTCTTTTAAAATTTTGAGAAGTAAAATTTCATCATAAGAAAATTTGACAGTTGTTTTTTGTTTAGCTTTTTGTATCATATGGCATATTAATGTACTCCCTAATGTTATGCGTGTAGTCAAAATGATGTTTGCTTGTCCGATTACAGCTTTTTGTCGTCTGTCAAAAGCGTGTAATAAAAAACAAGAATTTGAACGAAGTTTTCTCGAGGTGTGCTCAGAGAGAATCAGAAGGAAATACGTTGTTATAAGCAAAATGGATATAAAAAGAGATCTTCGCTCCCCTATAGGCAAGATTTGCCCATGTGACTTTTGCTTATTCCCTAAGCTCATGGAAAACGTTATAGGATGTCGTTATGAGATAATTGTGGAGATGGAAACTTCCATGAGCTCTTCCAGAAAGTGTTTACACTGTATATACAGTGCATTGCAACCGGACGAGATTACTTTGAAGAGGACTAAATTTTCAGGTGGTAACTATTAAGAAAAGTGTCCATAGAATCAAAGTCTATCTTTTTTTCTGCCGGAATTAATAAGGGGGTTAGTCTTTAATATTGACGATACCTCAATGGGACGTTTTTCTTTTATCGAAGGGTGTGTTTCGATTGTGATTTAAGTATTTTATTTGCTGTTTTTTTTAATTAAATTTCTGTTTATGTAAGAGGTTGTTGTAAGATAATTTTGCTACATGGGTTTGTAAAAAGCCATCGTGTGTATGATGGTTTTGCATTGCTACTCGATGTATACATCTATATATGCATTGTAAGATATATAGTTAACTAGATAGATATAAGAATGTAATGCTATTTGCAATTGAAAAGTGATGTGATGCTAGATTAGCATCAACAAAACATCCTGCTTTAACTGGTCATTCAATCTTATCCTTGATAAGCCTGCAGACTGAATGCTCTGGTCTCGGACAGACGATCGATGAGAAGACGCATTTCGAAAAGACATTTGGCTCGTAGACTCTCGAACTAACTATGAACGAATAGACATTGATTTATAAACTATCACAAGCATTTAAAGTTAAGAAATGAATGTTGCATAGTTACGAGCTAGACTACGTATCAGATAACAGTTTTTCATATTGTTTCTCTATTCGGCCCTTTAATATAAATTAAAAAGTCGTTTACTATCGTTGAAAGCAAACAGCAAGCTCTTTAATTGTAGCCTCTGGTAAAAGTAAATTTTGTACAGGTCTTAATCAACTTCATTTGTAAATATTTCTTAAGAGACGTATTTAACATCTAATGAAAACTTAAATTAAGTTGCAGTGTAATATGCAGAATAAGATTATACTATTCCAGATTTTTCCATCTGTACATCATTTTAGATATGCTTCCATCCGATGGAAAGGCTGCAGAAAATAACAACATACATCTAACATAAAAATCTTATATTGAATGATAAGATATATATATATATATATATATATATATATTTATATATATATATATATATATATATACTAGCGTTTCAGCCCGGTGTTGCCCGTGTATGTTAACCAAAAAAAAGGGGGTAGTAGGAAGGCAGGCTCGAACCCGTACCGTAAAAGAAGGAAAAGAACGGGGTAAAACCTAACGTTTATGCTGATACGACCACCGCCAAACGGGAAACGCCATTTTTTTTTAAATTAAGGCTCGACAATCTGAAAGAGAGTATAACTTTAAAAAATATCGGAAAAAAGTGACCTTCCTCTGTAGAAAAGTGCCTAGTTAAAACGAATGATTTTAATGTTTTTAGCCAATTTTTCGATATTTGTCGTATGAAAGGTCGAACTTAAAAACGATACTGGCATTGGTAAAATCCGTCGCTTCTATTGAACGTTAAAGGCAGGCATGCGAACAGACATGCATACATACATTTATATATTGGTATCTAAAAAATTTCCAACCAAGCTGATGAAAAAGCTTGTCCTATCTCTGAATAGCTTTTATGTAAAATTCAAATATCTAGACCAGAAATTATCTGAGTAATTTGGAAGAGACCGCAGAGGTCAATTTTTTAAAACTTTGACCCCAATTATGACCCCTTAACATTTATTGTTTTGGGTTCACATCAAGTTAGATCCATTAAGTTAGATCCATGTCCAAGAGACCAATATCTAAAATTGCAAGTGTTGGAGGAGTTTAAGAGAGGTCTCAAAAGTCAATCCTTGAACTTTGACCCCTTTAATCGCCAAATTTCTGACCAAAAACCGATCACATCGATTTTCCCAAATCTCAGGACCCTGTATATGAAATTACGAGTCTGTAGACTAAAAATTGACAGAGTTATTGCGTAAGGAAATGTACACAAACACACCCACACCCGTTCATATATATATATATATATATATATATATATATATATATATATATATATATATATATATATATATATATATATACTACCAGAGAGATCTGACGCCATATTGCCATCGAAATCGGAGAAATCGCACATTTTTCATCAAATCGATTGATTTTCTGCTCTAGATATTGCCCCACTGCTGCAAACCAGGTGGAATTATCACATGTTCCGACGCAGTTTTTAGGCTACATTGCTCTGTAGAGAACCTAATGTTGATTTTATAATTTTTATTATATATAAAGACTTAAAGTAAATTTTAAAATGCAAAAGTCAACTATTATAGTTCAATCGTGCGCTAAACACAATCATCCATTCTGAACGTACCAATCTCATATCAAAGAATTTACTGCTGATTTTATATGGATGACATTACTCTATGTTCTGTGATATAAGCTTGAATTTTATTTTAAAATGAAAAGGGCAAATATCATGGTTCAATTTTGTTTAGAAAAAGTAACATTTATTTCGATCGCGCCCTTGTCCTATAAAAGAAATGTCTGTAGATAATTTATGCCGACCTGTTCGAATGTGTAATAATAAAACTGTTCTCACACACATCTTATTTATGACTGGATAAGGTGTTACGTTTGGTCAAAATCGCCTGTTCCTTATTTAATCGGAAATCCAATTATTAGTTATCGACACTTATGAAGATATTCCGATAGAATACCCATCTAAAAACACTGTCAGAGACGTAAATTACATTTCTGTAGGGTTTTATAAAAATCCACCGAGCTTTGTCGGAGTCCATATAACAATCTCTCTTTCACAAACACATTCAATGAAATAATAATTGGAATGCTAGAAAAGCGAGCAAAAAGAGTTTGAGTGAGAGAGATATAGTTGGAGAAAGAGAGAGTGAGTTTGAGTGAGAGATTGTTTGAAAGATAGAGAGAGAGCATGTGAGAGCGAGTGAGAGAGTGTGTAGGTAACAGAGTGAAAGAGAGTGGGAGAGATAGAGGTAGAGATAGAGAGAGAAAGAGAGAGACTTGAGAAGTATATATATATATATATATATATATATATATATATATATATATATATTATGTAATGTACATTTTGGTGCAATTTAAAAACATTATCTTTCATCTAGCAATTAATGATATGGATATAACATTTTCAATGATTTTTTTTTAATTGCAACAGAATGCACATTACATAAAATAAATCCAAGGAACATTTTTAGTGCAATTTAAATTAAATTTCTATACCTTACTTTGTAAAATTTATAAAAGGCACTTTGAAGATAAATAAATTTCAAATGAAATCTTGTACCTTTATTTTTAAAGCCTATAGTAAAAATATTTTCTTTAACATTTTTCGTGCTTTGGATGAAACGCTTTCCTAACTTGTATATATATATATATACATATATATATATATATATATATATATATATATATATATATATATATATATGCATGCCTACAGACAGGGACACTATCGCATATATATAATCTATATATGAACATCCGATTTCGAATCTCGCTAGATTCAACCACTGTGATGAGTCGTAAACGACAATACACGTGTCAGTGGATAATGATATTTTAATAACAATATCATTCCGCTCTCCATGGGGGGGTACCAAGTTGGTTAAAGGGAAAACTATTCCCAACTCGCATTTAGGTAATGATATACTTTCGTAAATAATGAATTCTTTCAAAACGTATCGAAGAAACAAAAACAAATAACATATAAGTAAATCGAGATGTTTCAAGACACTCGTACGAGATGGATTAGCGGTTAAGAGTTTAGGCGTATTACCATGGGCTCCCAATTTCGAATCTCGCTAGATTCAGCCTCTCTCATCAGTCGTAGACAAGGAAACACGTGTCAGTGGATAATTCTAGCTTAAAAACAATATATATATATATATATATATATATATATATATATATATATATGTATATATATATATGTGTGTGTGTGTGTGTGTGTGTGTGTTTATTTAATTAAACATAGTGCATTTTTTTCAGGGAAGAAGAAATGTGAACGACGCTAATGCTAATTTTCTCTTATTTAATTGGCTTTACGTGCATGGAGTGTATTTCAAAAGATGAACGGTAGGTTCAGGTAGACGATTTTACTGTGGTTTTAAAGTATTAGACTTAAATATAATGATATTTACATATACCATCAAATTATCCAGGTTTTCCATGCGATGGATATGTACGTTTTCATGTGTCTACTGATATACAACCCATAAGGCATACAAGTCACATGTAGCCTTCATTGTTTCTCGAGGGATAAATTATACGCTTGTGTGACCACAGATACTGGCACACGCACATATAATTATCTCTCTCTCTCTCTCTCTCTCTATATATATATATATATATATATATATATATATATATATATATTAGTAGCTTCCGCGGCCGCGTGCGCTTGTCTGTGTATACAACCCTTCTACAGGCCACACCACTGGGCCTATCAAGACAAAACCTAACATGATGATGGTCGCGCACCTAGGAATTGTTATGTTCAAAGCTCAAGGTAATAGCATAGGTATATCTCTTACAAACTGCACCATTGTCAAAAGCTAAGATCATATTTGGTGCAGCTCTTCACAAACGTTAAGCCTAGAGATGGGTCACACCAAGTTGTGATTCGCCACCATCTTGGAGGTCGCCACCATAGCGCCGGCCAATAACACTCTTACATGGAAATTACAGTAACCTATATCGATTCCATTTTTTCATTCGTAATTATGGGAAGGGACTTTACCTTCAAATATCTTAAATTTCAAATTAAAGCGATAGATTATAATAAGTAAATATTAATAAGTCATTACACCCCCCTGTTTTTTTAATTGGATTTTTTTAATGGCGTTATCGGCAGTTCTACTTACTCTCGTTTCCTCTTATTTGCCCCTCAGTCCTCATTTCTAATGGGTGATGTCTCTGAGGAACAGGAGGACCTTACTTCGTGAACAGTAGCCTGAGATGTCAGAAATTTTCTATTCCTATGTCTATCCTTGTGAGCATATCATTAGTAAGGGTGCTGGAGATAAACGTTTCATATGGGCTGACGTTATCCGGCTGATAGACAGGGACCCGAACCTTAGATTAACTATTAAAGAGGCAGTCCTATTAGCAGATGCAAAATAGTGGGGCTGCTGTATTGCTACTTGGTGAATGGAATCTGGACCATGCAGTAGTTTCGAGAGGGGCCTCTCGATGCCATACTAGTGGGTAATTGTTACGGCTTTACCTTGTCATGGCTACAAAAACATCTTCCTCTCCTTTTCACTCTTATCTTCCCTCTCTGTCCTGCTCTAACTAAGTCTGTCGACCTGTTTCACAAATCCCATCCTCAACATGAAATACCTCCAGAAAAATAGCAAGTGTAAACCTAGAACCCCATTCTCCAACGTAGGCCCTACTACCATGTCTCCTTCTCAAACATAACAGAGGTGCAATCACACGAGACGAAACCAGACATATTCTTCCTAAGTGAAACTGGCATTAGGCCGACCGTTTCCCTTGACGAATTCATAATTAACGGATAGTCTAACTTAACATCTAAATCTGCCCCCCAAAATCGCAATGGACATGGAATATGCGCCTACATTAAAGATAGCTTTCCATGTGGTGGATATATCTCCAGAGAAGACCCTTCTTTACCTTATATGTGCTTGCGGGTTGCACTTGCTTACACCACTGAATTTATATTCGCTCTCTATCGCCCCCACAACAGCGGAGTTACTATCCTTAAGGGCATATCTGAAAAAATTGACCACATCCTGTCTGCTCACCCTTCAGCTAACATCCACATTTGTAGTGAATTCAAGGTCCACAATGCGGAATGGCTGACCGACTCTAACAAGACAGATGATGAGGGAAGGTTCTGTCATGATTTTGCCATTGCGTATGACCTCACCCAGATTGTCCAGGAACCCACCGAGTGCCCGATACTTCCGGACAGTATGCAAGTCTTCTAGACCTTTTTCTCACAACTTCCCCCGAGCTATGTTCAAGTTCCGTTCTGTCTCCTCTGGGATCTTCCGACCACGCGGTTGTATCACTTAAGATAAAAATGAAATGCAATAAGTCTGGAGATGAACCTCTCCACCGTACTCTATATCGATACTCTACCGCTTACCGGGATAGCTTCCGTACACTTATATCCGATCTACCACTGCATTCCATGTTTAAAAAGGATATGTCCTCCATAGTATCAGACCTGATCTAATGGATAATTGTAGGAAAATACCGTCCAAAAAATTCCAACAAAAACCTAAGAGCCAGCCATGGTTCTCCCCAGAATGTGCTGCTGCCATCGACCACAGAAATCATTTTTTCCACAGCTACATCGTAATAGATGCATTGAGACCAAAGCTGCCTTCAGGGCTGCCAGCAACCACTGCAAAAGAGTAATAAAAATGCAAGAAGCTACAT
Source organism: Euprymna scolopes (assembly GCF_053919585.1). Lineage (NCBI taxonomy): Eukaryota > Metazoa > Mollusca > Cephalopoda > Sepiida > Sepiolidae > Euprymna > Euprymna scolopes. The sequence continues at coordinate 54,512,094 of NC_136491.1, forward strand.
GCTTAGCCCGTTAAATCCAAAGTAGCTGATCAGCGGCTTCGTCCCCACCAGTTTTTGGCATATAGCAAACAGGATCCTGAACAGAAGCGTACGTTTTATCCCAACCATCATCAATGGACCTGAGGTCATCTCGTCAGCATCAGACAAGACCAAACTATTTGCCAAGAACTTTGCAGCTGATTCTACCCAATGCGACGAAGGCCAGCAACTCCCTGTATCTCCTCCTATAACGGATAACACGCTCTGCAACATACAAATATATGTGCGTGATGTCGCCAAGCTAATCAAGAACCTTGATTCCTGTAAAGCAACTGCCCCTGACGGCATTCCAATCATTGCGCTGAAAAAAAAAACTTACCCCATAGTTACAAAACTCTTTAAGCGTTGTCTTAAAGAGAAGTGCTTCCCAACACACTGGAAAACTTCATCAGTATGCCCCGTATGTAAGAACTAAGGTGATAAGTCATCTCTCTCTCAGTACAGAGTAATAAGTCTCCTGTGTGTCATGAGTAAGCTGCTTGAATCCATATTAAATAGAGAAGTAGTAAACCACCTCACGAGAAATAACCCTCTTAGTGAAATTCAATATGGTTTCCGTTCTGACAGATCTACAGCAGAGGTGCTAACTGTTATATCCCATAGGATTAGCGAATCTCTTGACAAAGGCTCCCTCTCTAGGACAATTGCTATTTACATATCAAAGGCCTTCGATAAGGTATGGCATAAGGGCCTACTTCACAAGATTTCCAGCTACGATATAACTGGAAATGTTTTCTCGATCATAAAATATTTTCTCTCCGATATGCTCATCAGAGTAGTAGTTGATGGGCAGAAATCAGAGACCATAAATATTAATGCTGGATTTCCTCTGGGGTCCATCCTAGGCCCAACTCTCTTCCCGATATACATCAATGATCTCCCAAAACACATACTTAAATCATTCGTTGAGATCTATGCTGATGACACGACCATCTATGGCAACACATCAACGGCCGTAAATGACAAAGTTCTCTCAGATTCTCTCTCCTCTAATCTTGAGCGCGTGGTACAGCGGGGACGAGGTGGCTTGTTACTTTTAATGCATCTAAATTTAAGCTCCTATCTTTACATCATTAACACTCTGATCCACATCTGGCCTCAAGTGGTATGGGTGGCTCTCTTCTAAGAGAAGCTCCATGTTTTGATAAGCTTCTGTGCTTGACATTTACCCCTGACCTGAAATGGAATACGTACATCAATCAGTTGCCAAGATCTCGGGAAAATGGTAGGATCCTTCTACCGCTCCAGAAGATATCTCACCCCTGATGCAATTCTCTATCTGTATAAAAGTCAAGTACGTCCAAGGATGGAGCACTGCTGCCACATCACGACAGGAGCTGCGAAAAACAGCCTATCCTGCCTTGACAGAGTATAAAATAGGCTTCGTTGCCTAGTGGATGATGCTCTTTTCTCTTTCCTTCAACCTCTCTCCGACAGGGAGATGCTGCGGCCCTGTCTTTGTTTTATCGTTACTATCATGGCAGGTGCTCGTCTGAACTCTAATCTCTGGTTCCCCCTCGCCAATCTTTCACGATAGCTGAAACCACTGTCAAAAATTTTTCCCACTCCTTATCTATGCCAAAATCAAAACGTAGAGTCCATGAACAAAGCTTATTTCTTAGAGGTGCACGCCTGTGGAACTCTGTTGCGGTTGCCTATTTCCCACCTGTCTACAACCTGTATGTCTTCAAGTCCAATGTGAACAAATTCCTGATGAACCGCCTCCGCAAGTAAGACTCGTTATCAAATCTCCAACACTAACGCATTGTACACACAATAACTCTTATCCTCGAGTGGCTTCCGGGTCTTGATAAGTGGTGACTATCTTATAAAGAATATATAAATCAGATCACTTTCTTCAACACTCATACACTCAACCAATCTTGATGGAATTTGGAATTATTCTGGTCTCTAACTTTAGGAAAAATCTATTGTACTGTATCTATTAACTTTGTCCTTTCAAAATAACGCTACCAAAATCAATGAACGCATAATTAAGTATCATTTTTTGGATATACCTATAAATCTTTTAAAAAATTAGATATAATACTCTCCACCTTATAGATAATCACAAAAGATGTAACCCAAATCATAAAGAAGCGAATCTGGGGCAGAAAGATTTCCAAGATTAGAGGCTAATATACAATGAGCTGCTGGAATTCACTCAGATGAAAAACGCTTTAAATATATAAGATGTTCGGAGTTCATCTGAATACGTTAATGAGAAAAGAGACCAAGATAAACCCTGGGAAATGATAGAAAAAACAGCTAGGCAACGAATGCTTACTTTGAAGCAACACGAAATATCAAATTAAAATAGAAAAAAGATTGCTGTAAAATAAAAAAAATCTCATTATAGCTGACATCAGAAAGAATAGACAAAGAATGTTAGCATTGCCCAGCCTTGGAATTTAAAATGGAAAGAGCCCCCTGATTGTTTTATCTTTTGTGGCAACGTTGTGCTTAATATGTTTTAACCACTGCCTTACAATGTGTAAGATTCGCTCTCATCAACGGCCCCATTTCTATTTCCTGCAAAATCCACCCAATTACAACAACTGTTTTGCAGCGACTTCATTTGATCACGAAAATACGGCGGTACATGACTGGAAGCTTTCTTTTCAGAATTTGAAGCCAAGTTTGCAAGGAAATTAGGAGTCTTTTACCACATCAAGCTTGAGTGGAAAATTTATTAAAATTGTCTTCTTGGATATTCTGGAGAAAGGCCTACATAATCGGAGGAGTCACAGTAGACTAAATCAAGGCAGTCTTCGAAAGCGGAATAAATTTTTACATGAAAACAACAGCTTAATTCTCCAAATGAAAACAACAAAGGGCTGAAGAGGAAAAGTTGAAAGAACGCAAATTCGTCATAAACGAATACCGAAAGCCGCAAGGGGAGAACCCTCGGTGATTCAATGCTCCAACATCGACGTATGAGATTGGAATAGCAAGCGAATACGAATTGAAAGCAAAATAAGTTATTCTCTTGCATTTTAAAAATCATGCATTGAAAAAGATCTCTGAGCTACATCCTCTCTACACTACAATTACATACCCCTTAATGTACATCTATGTTTCTACATCTTACGATATTTACATGAAGGCAGCGAATAGGAGAAAAGCTACCATACAGTCGTATTATTCCTACTATTTGATCACATGGCCTAGAAGCTAGTTCTCCCGCTACTAAAGGCTGTTTAACTATGACTGGTGCATGTGCCCTGTAAGATTGAAACAGATTATGTGCAGTTCATGAGGTGAAAGCAACAAACATTTAGAGCTGATAATTATGCAATATCAAAGGATTCATTCTTTTGGAGGATGTGAATCTAAAACTGATAGATCAACGTATGATCCTTCCGATAACTTACACAGGAGGCCCTCTATACATGTTTGAGAGCCAAAATAATGTCATGGCTTGTTTTTAGTGAATGTGCTGAGCAAACCTTTTATAAACTTTCACGAAAAATTCAAAGTAAATGGAAATCACACAAATTTTATTTTATGGCTAAGAACCTCACGACCGTCCAGATATTGTGCCCAGGTTATTTAAAAAGAAGTTAAAAGTGCACATGGAATTTATTAAAAAGGAAGATTTTGCAGGACGATGTCTTTTCATATCAGCATTAAATGCCGACCGCGAGGACTGCCGCATGCACACATCCTTACCTGGCAGACCTCAGAGGACAATGGGAAAATGTATGTCTGCATATCTGCAAATATTCTTGACGGACAGAAACACCCTGAATATCACACAAACTTGATGGCACATATGTGTGCTCGATAATAAATGTTCCAAAAGTACAATAAAAATTGCGTAATTGTACCAAACAACGCCATGATCTGTGTTCAAAGACAATGAAACCAGAAGATGAAAGCCAAATTGATACTAAAGAAAAATGGTCGGTATGTTCATGAAAAAATCAAAAAACATTTTTTTTCAGATGTTCAACGCTCACCTAAATGTAAAACTTCGTACCCGAGCGTAAAGCAAATTCTTGCTAGTTACTCCACATTTATGATGACATTTTGATTTTAGCAGTTAGATAATGTTTGGTCTGATGTTACATTATTTTTTATTTATTAGTAATTTGGATTGTGATATAGAAATTTTAAATAATTTCGGAAATTCTGTTATCGTAGAATTTTCGACATTAAGAAATCCTGATTTCTACTTATTTTGTATTTCTTGAAATGAAACAACTGTATAAGATTATTATCTGATATTATATCCCATTTTCATACGAGATTTGGTGTATATACTCTTAATGCTATTAATTTCTTGTTACGTTAATTCGCACATGTGATCATAATGCATATTATTTTAAGAAAGATCTATGCTCGTATAAAAAAACTATATGCCACTTTATTGATAATACGGGTGTAATTTAGTAGATATTACAAGTTTCATATCTTAAGCGACATTTATGCATTCCGTATTGTGCAACACACATTCACACACACATATATATATATATATACACATTTATATGTGTGTGAATATATATATATATATATATATATATATCTGTAAGGTCTGACGAGCCTGTTAGATCGTATACACGGTCCAACATCCGAAACATATGTAACCAACAGATAAAACGGTAATAAAAAATTATATATATATATATATATATATATATATATATATATATATATATATAATGTATCTTAATTTGTATAATACATTTAGTAAAAAAGTAAAGGATAGAAATTTATTTGCCTCGTGAAGTGTTTCGATGAATTACAAAGCTTTATATTTTTGTAGTTCAGTAAGGGATTTTCTTAATTCTTATTTATTTATTTATTTTTCAGTTAGTATTTTTTATTTGTATTCGTTAATTGTTTTAATGCGTTAGATGAAAAAAGCTTTATGCTTTATAATGTTTATTTGTTTTATATATACATTTCCAGTACATTGTTATATAACCTGATATTAAGAATGACGATACTCTATGGTTGACTGGGATAGCTTCCGTACATTCATATCTGATTTACCTCTGCACTCCATGTTTAAATAGGAAGTGTCCTCTACAGTATCAGATATGACCGAATGGTTAATTGTAGGCATAGACCAATTCATACCATCTAAAAAATTCGAACAAAAACCCAACAGCCAGCCATTGTTCTCCCCAGAATGTGCTGCTGCTATCGCGCACAGGAATCACTTTTTCCATAGCTACCAACGTAATAGATGCACTGAGACTAAAGCTGCTTTCAGGACTGCCAGCAACCACTGTCAAAGAGTAATAAAAATGCAAGAGAACTATACGCCCAGTCTGTTAAATCCAAGGTAGCTGATCAACGGCTTCGCTCCCACCAGTTTTCGCAAATAACAAATAGGATCCTGAACAGAAGTGTGCGTTCTATCCCAACCATTATCAATGGACCAGAGGTCATCTCGTCAGCGTCAGACAAGGCCAAACTATTTGCAAAGAATTTGCAGCTAATTCTACCCTATGCGACGAAGGCCATCAAATCCCCATATTTCCTCCTATAACACAGAACAAGCTAGGTAACATACAAATATCCGTGCATGAGGTCGCCAAGCTAATCAAGAACCTAGATTCCAGTAAAGCAACTGGCCCTGATGGCATCCCAATTATAGTGTTAAAAAAGCTTCAAGCAGAACTTGCTCCCATACTTACGAAACTATTTAAGCGCTGCCTAAAGGAGAAGTGCTTTCCGCGTCCCTCATCAGTTTGCCCTGTATTTCAGAATTCAGGTGATAAGTCGTCTCCCTCTAAGTACAGACCAATAAGTCTCCTGTGTGTTATGAGTAAGTTGCTGGAATCCATATTAAATAGAGAAATAGTCAACCACCTCAGCAGGAATAACCTTCTTAGTGACACACAATATGGTTTCCGCTCTGCCAGATCTACCGCATATGTGCTGACGGTTATATCCCACAGGATTAGTGAATCTCTTGACAAAGGCTTCTTTTATAGGGCAATTGCTCTTGACATATCAAAGGCCTTCGACAAGGTATGACATAAAGTCCTACTTCACAAGATTTCCAGCTACGGTATAACTGGAAATGTTTTCTCAACCATTAAATCATTTCTCTCCGATAAGCTCATAAGCGTAGTGGTAGATGGACAAAAATCAGAGGCCTGCAATATAAATGCTGGAGTCCCTCAGGGGTAAATCCTAGGCCCAACTCTCTTCCTGATCTACATCAATGACCTCCCTTAACACATACTTAAATCATTCGTTGACATATATGCTGATGACACGACCATCTACGGCAACACATCAAAGGCTGTAAATGGCAAACTTCTCTCTGATTCTCTCTCCTCTGATCTCGAGCGCGTGGTTCAGTGGGGGAATATGTTGCTGGTTACCTTTAATGCATCCAAAACCAAACTCTTATCCTTACATCATACACGCTCTGATCCCCATCTGGCATCAATTGTGATGGATGGCTCTAGTCTGGGTGAGGCCTCGAGTTTTGACAAGCTGCTGGGTTTGACCTTTACTCCTGATCTAAAATGGAACACGTACATCAAGTATGTTGCCAAGGTCGCTGGAAAGATGGTGGGATCCTTCTACCGCTCCAGAATATATATCACTACTAATGCAATTCTCTATTTATATAAATCCACAGTATGTCCAAGGATGGAATACTGTTGCCATATCTGGGCAGGAGCTGCTAAAAGCAGCATACCCTGCCTTGGCAGAGTACAAAATAGACTTCGTGGCTAAATGGGGGACGCCTCTACCCTGCAACCTCTCTCCCACAGAAGAGACGTTGCGAGCCTATCCTTGTTTTATCGTTATTTCCATGGCAGGTGCTCCTCTGAACTCCAATCTCGCCCCCCCTCGCCAATCTTTCACGAAAAACACCCGTCTAGCTGAATCCAATGTGAAAATTTTCCCCCACTCTATATCTGTACCTAAATAAAAACGCGAATTCCATGAACAAAGCTTCTTTCTTAGAACTGCACGCTTATGGAACTCTGTTCTGTCTGCCTGCTTCCCACCTGACTACAACTTGGATGTGTTCAAGTCCAACGTTAACAAATTCCTAATGAACCGCCCCGTTAAGTAAACACTTCATCAAATCTCCACACTAACGTAATGTACTTGCAATAACCCTTATCCCTGAGTGGCTTCCGGGCCTTGATAAGTGGTTATCACTGTGTAAAGAAAAATTGACGTAGATGAAACAAAAAATTATAAAAATAAAAAAAAGTGTTCCTTACTTATATGGTTATGGCCAACCACATATTAACTGTTTTCGTTCATATTAAATCATTTCATTGGCTATGTACTCAGTTTACATTTGTCGAACAAATTTACGGAATTATTATTCTGAAAACCAAAACATACTGTCATTTAAATGTACCTTTCGCACACATTCTGTATGTTTAGTAGTTTTCATTGATGTATCACATTTTGGTCAAATCTATACTTAAACATTACAAGATACACTATTTACATAGAATCTCAGTATAATCACATTTGATACGTATTACAGTTTTTCTCAGTCAAATAAACTCATCTTTTCTCTACCCAAGAAATATCACCTTCATCAACACATATTTGTAGACTAATTATGTCTCATTTCGTGGAGTTCTGACGGACCCAACTTGTATAACATATTTAAATAACAAGAAAAATTAGAAATATTGGGTAAAGGAAATAATTGTGAAGCAATTTACGAGAAAAATAATGATTTGAAGTTATTAAGAATTAAAAGTATAAAAGTATTCCTGAAATAATTTAATTCGCCGTTTTGTTAAACAATAGGGCAAGGACAACAGACAGTTCTTTTCATGGTTTTTACTCTCGAGTATATATCAGTTGATTAATTTATTTATTGCGTTGCAGATTTAATAAAGACGTTGTATCTCGACGGTTTCTGGTTGATATAGTCCCAATGCTATCCGAAGCTGGCCAGAGGCACACTTGGCCCCAAACGTGGTGGGGTTTCAACAGCTATGGATGTCAGTAATTGTTGCGAATGCAGTTAGGATATTCGGAGTTCCTACCACGTAAAGGTCAGAAGTTGTTGGCCGAAGCGTCGTTAAACAACATCTATGAAAGATGATGATAATAGTCTGCAATAAATAAATTTATAATACTCATCTCCATAATGAATTCAATTAAATAATATATCTGTTGATATGATTTTATATAGAATGATGTGGTTCTCAGTTGATTAACGGTGACTAAATCTCTCAGATATACACATGAGAGAAAAAAGAATAATAAGAATATTCTGTTGTCTAAGCTCTAATCATCAGCGATAACCTGACATAAAGTAAAGAAAAAAAAACCTGATCAAACTTTTCCTTACAATTTCATAAACTAAGATTTTCTAATAGAATGAGACGGAATATTATTCTTAGCAACTAAGACAAATATAGAGGAGAAATTGTATTAAATACGTTAGATACTTCTGAAAGTTTTAAAGTAAACAGCAAAATTAAATCCCGACTCTTTATATTTGAATCGATTTATATCAATTGCGGTTTGTATATAGAGTTGAAATTATTTTTATTTTTGAAACAAAAGCAGAAATCTAGACAAAAATAGCAGTTTCTCAAAATTATTACCGATTTTGCAGACAACACACCATCGATTTTCAGTCTAATGGATTGCGCTCTCATCTGTAAAGTCTGGCGATTCCGTCGGCCACGCATAGTTCGTTTTATTCCGATGTATAGCCATCTATTTGAAAGTTATGAATGAGTCAGTGTTTGATTTACGATAGATCCCGGCTTTTATGGCCCGGATTGAATCACTATATCTCTTAAACATATAAAGAGAACTAGAACAAAAAAGACAATCACAGAAAGAGATAGTTCCATCTATTAAAAATGACATGTTCAAACATCGACAATGGATTCTGGGAGATTTGTAGAGATCAATAAAAGTAAGGAAATGCTGCTTTTATGTGAACATCTATAAAGTGTATTAAGCTATAGAATTTTTAAGAGAGAGAATTCTTTTAAGCAAATCACTGATTGATATTATGAAGCTTCAGCTCGAACCATATTTTAACAAATGATTTCGATGAAAATAGTGAGTGTTTTAATTTCTGCATGGAATTTTTCTACTGAAAATTTATCTGAAGACAAAAAATATAATTCTCGCATTAAATGAGAAAAAATGAAAAGCAAAATTAAAAATAAGAAATCAGCGCATTTAACAAGACACACACGATTTAAAGAAATTGAAAATGTAATTCATAAAAACTGAGAATTTTTTTCTGTATGAAAACTTTTGGAACAATTTTTTCTCACACTTGAAGTAAGGCCACACTATCATCTAACGTTTTCACTGTAAACACATATGTTGTAAGTCTGTTATAATAACACGCTATTTTGTGAGTATTATTGAAAATCAGTAATAGTTGTTTTATCAAGAGACACATGTAAAAACGTGATAGAGTTAAGTCAGGTAGTTGTAATAGAAACGGAGCAGGGATTTAGTTCCACTAAAACATCCGTTTGTTTCCTTTTTTCGGTATATATGAAAACTATTGTTTCTATTTTATTTATTTTAAAGACATCCTAATAGTAACAGGAGTTGACAAGATTCTGGTTGTACAAAATATACTCTTAGATTTTTTGATTTTTATTATTTTTCTTAATGTTCTCAATTGAGCACTCTTATAATGAATACTATTCTCATTCATTGAGAGTAGTTATAGTGAATACGATACCATCTCAACCTAATGTCAAAATAACAATATAAATAAGATCCGTTTTTTCCTCATCGAATGTCATATTACAGTTGCTTAGCAACACGTCAAGTTAATTTTCTTATTCTTATCATTCTCCATATATTTTGGTATTTCTTTTCTTTATGTGGAAAATTCTATTGTTACCACAACCAGAACGTTAAATCCCTACATAAATAGGCAACACATTGATATGAATTCCAGACGCTTTACTCATCATTAAATGAGAGCATATAATCTGGCAGTTAATAAAAAAAAATAATATGATTAGTATCATAATGATTTTAATATGAACAATCGCAGAGGAGATATCCCATCTTCCTATATAAAAGAAGAGTAAAAGCAACGGGTAGTCAACCTTTAGTAATGTTTTCAAAATAAATTGATGGTTTTATATAATTATATACATTTATGGAGTACAGCAATTACTTCAGGACAAGTTGAATTACGCTTCCCCATCTAGTTAAATAACATATTGGATTCTGTTTATTCCGCTTTATGTTTACCTCTCTCCCTTCCTCCTGCTATCCTTTATCTTTCTCGGTAGAGCTATTAGTTTCTCCCTGCGTCAGTCACCAATAATACATATCTAAGAATAAGCACATGCATAATTAAGCCAATACTTCTGAAGGAAGACCTATTGTAAGGAACAGTCAATTAGGGTGTTGTTTCCTGATAGAAAATGCCGAGCACTTTTCGGCATCCTTATTGTATTGTCTGGCCTTTATCTTATTGTTGCATCTACCTGCACTTGAGATAAGAACTGTAGCAACTGTAATAAATTCAAGACAGGAGCTTATGACATGTAGTCATAAACGTTGGTTTAAATTTAATAAATATAAACCACCTTAAATCATTAAAAATTACTTATTAGTAAAAATAGATTACAATTATTATTATTATTTTTTTTTAAATAATTTAAGTTAGACTAATTATCTCCCTTACACCCGTCAAATAAATAATAAATAAAGTCAAGAAAGCATGACAACTATCTCCCCTTAAAAATGTAATAACAATATTCTCTATATATAAACCGTAGCGTCTTTAAATCAAAAATACGCTAACGGAAACAATTTATTGCACGAGCGTCCCCCTTTTTAAAATTCATCATTCAATGAGATAAAAAGCTATAGCAAACATCTAAATGACTACTTTAACTACAGTTCCTGATTTCAAAAAGAGAAAAATTAAAAGGTAAATATCTCTATATATTTTTAAAGCAAATTTATTATGTAAATTAAAATATATATTTTTCTCTACTTATTTCTATCTCTAACCCATATTAATTTTCTTATAAATTTTAAATCCAGACCTTTCATTTCAATTTTTCAGATTCATCTGCCTTACTTTTAATGCTAGGTTTATTTATGGTGTCTTTTAAATTCAATAAAAACCCTCCAAAATTTGCTGATGAGGAGACCTTGCTAACCAAAAAACTATATATAATTATTCTACATAACTTGATGTATACCACAATAAAAAGCATTGCTTTCCGAAACGATCGTACAGATAATTGATTTTGTTGTTGTTCTTTCTTATGAAACGGATTTTTAATTTAATTAAAATTTGATTTTTAAATTTTAAATTATAAATCACATTACTTAATATTGAATTAGCTCTAGGACATTTAACTATCGAGCTTATTATATATCTAAATTACAACGAGCACTTTCTATTTCCTGTATTTTAATTAAACTAGTAATTTCACTGTTACATTAAAATACACTCAGCTCTTTAGACTATTGTTCTAATCTCCTTTAAATTATATATATATATATATATATAATACTCTATATAATGATTACTCATTTCTACTTGCCTGAAGAGGAACACGAAATGTGACATGGCTGTCATATACCGTACACAACTTACATTACTTAATTTATACGCACAAGCAAATATCATTTATGCATAAATAATAATGTAATACTATTTCATAACCGTTATTTTTCGGTATCCATTAATTCTGGCTGAATTATTCGTCTTACGCACAAACAAATAATAATAATAATAATAATAATAATAATAATAATAATAATAATAATAATAATAATAACTAGCAGGACCCGTTGAAATTCCACGGTAGTTAAAATCTTTTAAAACACATCAGTAAGAAATTCCTTATTGTTATATTACAAAAATGAACGTATGGAAGCAAGTAGAAGAAACAAATAACTTTAGTTTAGGGCAATGCGATCATAACTGATGCTGTTGATTTTGTTAGGAAGTGCTGGTGATGATTGAGGCGGTGACAGGGACGTCGATCAGCTGCTTGGAGTGAGAATAGTGGTCAGTCAGCAGGTTCTTGGGAGTCGAACTGTGAATTTAAAAAATCACTGTGTGACATTGTTGACATCAATTTTGTGAAAGTTCTGATGACCCCAAATTGTTTAATATTTCAGGACATTTTAGATTATACGTGTAAGTAATGAATAGGTCACAGAAAACTGCCATTGCATCTTGATGAAGCTGTTGTAGATTCCTAGGACTTCCTGTAAATGTAAATGGTAGAATAACTGGAACACTAGAATAACCATCTTCATTCCTTGCTAAATTATCCATTAAGCCAGAATATTGAGCAGCTCTTGGTTGACTTTTGTAGCTTTTAATGAAGTTAAATAAGCAACCGTCAACTTTTACATATGCAATAGACTTTTCTATTTATTTTGAATTTTATTCAATGAAGATTTGGAAAATCACAAATATTTTTAAGTCGAATTATTGATATAGATTTCAATTAATGCATCATAACTTCCTGGTAATATAAATAGAACACTTTGAATTTTCTGTACAAAAGTTTTTTCCATAAAAACATTGTAATCTGTCATAATATTCAGATTCTTGTGTATTACATGCATATAAAATGAAGTGTTTCTGTAAATCTTACGAAGTACTGTTAAATTTTGATTTTTGATAATCAAAATGATGTTATATAGGTTGCACCTATCAAATGTATGTCAATGTTATATAGTTAAGTAAAGTGAAACAAACTGTACACTACTTTTTCATCAAATTATAAATTTTAAATATAAGGAAAGCTGTGCTTGGATCGAACTCTTGAACATGCCACATACAGTTAACCATGAGAAAATACAGGTCGTTGAACATATATACCACCCTTATAAAAAGTTTGGTCTTGTGCTTTATTGATGGTCAGTGAATATGCTAATCGTATTGGAGACTGTGTCCGATGAAGTGCAAACGGAACATTTGTATCACTTGGCTTCAACTTAATTCTTGGAATGATAACCGAGGAACCTCTATTAGATCCATTAATTAAAATAGCAATGATGCTGTTTTAATGACATTCTTTTATTTTCATCCTAGTTCCATTACAAAGTCTTGATTTATGGATAAATTTCGCAGTAGTATTACTATTGCCCCTATTTTCACATTAAGCCGGTGAGGTGGTATTCCAGATGGAGTTAATGAATTTATGAACTCGATAGGATAATTTGAAGTTCAGCATCATCATCGGAGATGTAATCCGTACTTAAATAGCTATTTATGTCTCCGAGAAGATTATTTAGAATTTCTTCATTTACTGTTAAACATTCTGTATTTTTTGGAGTCACGATGATTCTATTTCCCATTTCTTGCAATCAAATATTTCTGAGATTATAGAAGTATTACATACCGAATCATCAGGAACATCTATAGCATCTACAGGAACGTCATTAAGACTGCTCATTGGTGTACCATTGCCAAGATGAATGAGCCATCTTAAAAACTCCTGTTAAATTATGTTAGTTCTGACGTTTTGTGTTAGCTGTAATTGACTGAAATGATGCCACAATGGGCATCTTTTAAGATAGGTGCCTATAATAGATGTAGGTGATCCATGTGGCACTACTGGAAAAATTTGCCTGAAGTCACAAAGTATGAGAGATTTTCCACCAAATATTTTTCGTTACACATTATATCTTGTAAACATCTATCTATAGCAAGCAGTGCATTATTAGGTATCGTAGAGGATTCGCCTATGATGAATACCTTTACCTTTCTCAAAAAAGAAACATGTTCTGATACAGGAGAAAGGTTACAGACACCGGTTTCTGTCAGAGGTACAGGTAGTTTGAATATACTGCGGAGTGTTTTCCCTGAAGTTAGTAGCATTGCAGCAATGCCAGTCCATGCCGCAGTGGCGGTTACAGTACTGCTGGAGGTGAAGTAATCATATAAATTGTTGAATAAAAAGGTTTTTCCTGATCCGGCTGGGGCATCTAAATAGAAGCAATTGTTGTGTGGGCTTCTTTTTCAGTTGCCATGACAGCCTTGATTATAGTATTAAAGACCTCTAATTGTTCATTGTTTAGCAATTCAACATTCGGCCGGTTTGTATTTCGAGTCATATCATCTATTGGAGGATCACCTGTTGGTTCAGGCAAACTCATTTCCTGGCAAGAAGAACCATGCGCATTAAATATTGCTTTTATCAAATGAAGTGCAATGTTTTCACATATGCTTTCATCATAAGCAGAAATGACGTCTTCAATCATGCTCTGTTTATGGTTAATGAATAGTTGAAAGGCATCCACTGAATGATAATAACGACACAGCATTGCAAACATGCTACGTAGTTGTTGTGGCATTCTAAATATAGCAGTTTCAGTAAGAGCATTTTCTAATGCAGTATCATCTTGCAATAATGTAAGTCTGATGCAAGCTTCTCTAAATGTAGGGAATGTGTGACCTTGGACTGTTCTCAAATCTTCAAATGACTTTGCTCCAGAGACATGAAGAAGCAGAATCCGTAAATACAACTTTTCACCTGTGTTTGGTGAAACTGAATACATTCTTGTGATCAAAATACTTGACCGCTCTCTTTTAGTCCATTTTGTAGTAGTTTTGTTTAATGCATAATGATGTGGAATATCACAGTAAAAATATTGGTTAGCAGTAATATCATTCTGATTTAGTTCAAACCAAGCAGTCAAATTTGTGTGACGTTGTTGTGCTTGTTGAATTGCTTGTTACGCTTGTCCATGTTGATAATAAATCTGTTGCTCTCATGGCATGTGTACAGCTAAACGGTACACACCATGAGACTGTCCGTGCATTTTATAATCAGAAAGACGCCACAATGCTTATGGAGCTTATATATATCTGCATGATAGATATTGCTTGAGTTCATCTCTTTGTTCTACTTGCATTGTTTCTCCTTGATCGATATTAATAGATGAATCATGGTTATTAACCTCCATCATAGCACTATCATGTCCTTTGTAAACATATTCAAATATGTATTTTATACTCTTGACTGAAGAACAGATTTCTAAGTTAATATGAGCTCGATATTTTCTCAGAAGAAATGTGTTCAAAGGGACTATGTATCTATTATCAACAGTAAAATTACCGACTTGCACTGAGTCACCATTATTTGCACGCTTATAAGCCGGTTATCCATCAATGTTTTCTACTGTTTATTCTCTAAATGAGTTTGGATTTTTTTTGCGTAATCCTTTACTCATACAAGGAGAATTAGGATTAACTGCACCACATGGACCATGTACCATTAAAGGTTTAACTAAATCACGAAGCTCTGGATCTTCAGGTCCAGGTATTCTGCTGACACAATCGCATTAATTTGTTGAACTGTTCTGATCTTATCCTGATCTCGCAGCATTATGATCATGTGGCAGTGTGGGTAGCCCTCTTTTTTGGAATTCAATAACATAAACATATGCAACAGGAGTTCCCAATGCATGTCTGTCTTTAATGTCTTTCAAAAGTTCAGTTAGATGTGCATGATACACACGTGATATTAAGTCAGATTGATTTTGTGCAAGTTCTGATGACCCCAAGTTGTTTAATATTTCAGGACATCTTGGATTACAACTGAATAGGGCTGGCTTTCCATATTTACAGAAAACTGCCATTGCATCTTGATACATTTGTTGACGATTCCTAGGATTCTTGCAAATGAAGATGGTAGAATAACTGGTACACCAGGATCGCCATCTTCATTTCTTGCTAAATGATCCATTAAGCTAGAATATTGAGCAGCTCTTAGTTGACTTTGATGGCTTTTAATTTGCACCCTCCAACTTTCACATATGCATCAACTACATATTGTTGGAATAGTTTACCAGATCTATGGATAATACTGAATGACTCTCTAATTGCAAGGCGATAACTTTAATACTCTTGCATTGCCACTTTATTGTGAAGTCTTGTTTGCCGTTCTGGCCTATGTGTCATGTCTATGTGCCAGCCTTGTTCATCCTTTGGAAATAATATGGGATATATCATGGGGTCCAAGTGACAAGACAGATAAGAAATTCGGTGTTTTGGTTGAGAATGTGGGTAAACAATAATATCTCTGTTAGCAGGTGGAGCACCATCCTCACCAATAAATACTACACCTATTTCGTTGTTTATTTGATTGTAAAATCTTTTGATATCTGAACCAGCGGTGAAATGCATCGAAACTCTCCTTGGCTTTACATTTTCCCTTATAGCACGTGCTTCCTCTTCTAATTCAATGGCCCTCTTTTGTTTATATCCTTGGACCTCTATTGTTCCTGATATTCATAAATGACCTCTCCGACAAAATTGCCTCTGAGATGGGTATATATGCTGATGACACTACACTCTATGGCAGGCACGACAGGAAGACGAATGAACACGTTTCTAAAGAAATGGCAGAAACACTAGAGGAATACCTCCAATCTGTAGTGGAATGGGGACAAAAATGGTTGGGCACGTTCAATGCCGCCAAGACTAAACTACTTTCATTCAATAATTACAAGAAACCCTCTCTACCACCTACAGCAATGGCCAACGACTCTTTATCTGAGAGTACATCTTTTAAACTCATTGGCCTAACGTTCACAGGAAACATGAGTTGGAGCAATTACATTAAAGGCATTGCAAGGGCCGCTGCAAGAAAAGGTGGGCTCTCTCTACCGTGCTAGACAACTACTAACACCCGAAAGTATCGGGCACCTCTATAAGGCCACCATTCGCCCATGTATGGAGTATTGCTGTCACATTTGGGCTGGTGCATCTGCTACTAGTCTCTCGCTCTTTGACAAGGTTCAAAGGAGAGTCGCAAATCTGATAGGTCCTGAACTGGCATCTAAGCTTCAGCCTCTGTCCCATCGACGAAATGTTGCATCCCTCTGCCTGTTCTACAAGTATTTTAATGTGAATGTTCTGACGAACTGGAGACACTTGTGTCCCCACGACGTAGACACTCTCGACAAACCCGACAGGCTGCTAAATCCCATCCCCACACTGTAGAGATCCCTAGATTAAAAGATCTTTCTACTCCAGTAGTTTCTTCCCCAGAACCGCTAGACTTTGGAATGTCATTCCACGTCCCTGCTTCCCCAACAGTACTGACGTGCAGAAGTTCAAGTGTAACGTGAACCGACATCTTGCTGCCCAAATGCTACATAGTACCCCAGTAGTTGTTGGCCCTGATAGTAGCCCCCTACACCAAAGTGGCAATTTGCCTTGTTTGGAGTGAAAATGTAATTAAAAAAAAAACTTACGCCGGATTAAATATTTACTTTTTGATCATCAAAATAAGCTGATAACAATCATTTAATGCTGGATGACTTATCCACAAGTCAGTAAACTTTGTTGAAGCAAAGCTCTGTTTTTGTTGTTCGCTTACAGTTAAATTAATAACGAAATGTCACCAAGTTACGCTGGTTTAGTAGATAATTTTGTGACTTATATAGAAGCTTTACCGTAAAATTCGGCTAAAACAATTGTTAACGAATTACCTCCTTTGAATCGATATCGTCTGCTTGTGACAATTGAAGATCGTCTGCTTGTGTCAATTAAAGCGAAAACCTTATTAGGTATTAAATGCTAAAACATTTTAATACAGCTGCCTAATTGGCTATAAAGTAAAAGTTATTCCGAACTTTGATCTAACATTTTGATAAAAAAAAAAAGCTTAACATTTTCTTGTATCTTTTTTTATTATATTAAGACAAATGTAAGCATCATGATGAAATAATAAAAATGCCATTCTTAATAAGGGGAGAGGGTTTGACTATTCTAAACCTTCACCTACATAACGATTTAATGAAAAAAGTGTTTAATATGTTCTTGTATCTTTTTTATAATTTTTGTTAAATAAGAAAATCAATAAACTTTGATAGCACTATTGTAAGAATCATGCTGAAAGCTATTTTTAATATGGGGGAGGGTAACTATTCTGAAACTTTACCTTACAATGTAAAGAAAAATAAGGGAAAATATATGTATGAACAATAAATATTTCTTCAGTTAAATAAAATATACTGCAAATCTTTAAATAAACAATAAATATTTATTTAAACCATAATTATTGAAACAAAGTATTTTACTGCATAAAAAAGAACGGTTATGGGGAGAAGGGTTAACTATTTTGAACTTTCACCGAAATAGCGATTTAATGAAAAAAAATTAATGGTTTTGTATCTTTTTTTTAGAATTTGTTTTAAAATAAGAAAAAAAAACTTTGATACTGCTATTAGAAGATTCGTGCTGAAATTCATTCTTAATATGGGGAGGGGGTTAATTATTCTGAAACTTCACCTAACAATGTAATAAAAATAATGTAAAAAATATAAGTATGAAAAATGCATATTTCTTCAGTTAAATAAAATATACTGAAAATCTTTAAATAGGAAATAAATATTTCTTTAAATAAATTAAATCGTAAGTAATGAAACAAAGTGGTTTATTTCATATTAAAAAAATGTGTCCATTTTTTATAGTATTTAAATATGTATCCTCTGTCGGTTGGCATTAGAAGATGATGCCTGCCTGTAAAAGAAGCAAAATAAAACGAACAAAACATAAGTAATAACTATCTAAACAACGTGAAGTTGTATAAATGTTACAAAATTACTCGATTCAGCATTAAATAACACGAAAAATGATTGATATGCGTAAAACAAAAGCAAAACAGAACAAGACGTAAAATATGTGTTGACTCTGTGTTACTCAGTGTATTTGCGAATGGTGACGTTGGTGACTTATTTAATAAAGTCATTTTTGACTTTTATAACATTTATTTCTTAGCATATTTTTTTATGTAAGGCTCACCTAAAAGTAAATAAAAATTAAAATAGAAAAAGTGGCACAATAAAAACACAAATCAAAAAAAAAACGAACTCGTAAATTTAAATGTAAAAAATATATTTATTACTGAATAAAATAGAATAAGCGTTCCGTATTACACTTCAATAATAAACAGAAGGCATCGTTAAAAATGTAAGTAAAATACTATACTATTTAAACTGTGGAACGATACCTTCTATGCATAATTGGCTTTAAAATAATCCATAAATAGACAGTTCATATATATATATATATTATATATATACTTGTTTATTGTTATATAAACATGCTGACATCCCGCTGCTACAAATAGCCACTTGTTTCAATCAGACAACAGATATCATCAGGCAGCGACTTGACTATTCAAAAGTTCAATGAATAATGGATTTTATTTTAGGTAGGAACTCTTTAAAAGTTGGAGTTAAAAAACTTAAAACACAGAACTTTAATTATAAGTTATTTTTTCTCTTCTTAATCACTCTCTCTACATTATAATCTTTTAACTTTATTTACATTGCCCC
Organism: Euprymna scolopes; assembly: GCF_053919585.1. Lineage (NCBI taxonomy): Eukaryota > Metazoa > Mollusca > Cephalopoda > Sepiida > Sepiolidae > Euprymna > Euprymna scolopes. The sequence continues at coordinate 54,531,414 of NC_136491.1, forward strand.
TCCCTCTTTACATCTTATAATTAAAGTTCTGTGCTTTAAGTTTTTTAACTCCAACTTTTAAAGAGTTCCTACCCAAAATAAAAATCCATTATTCATTGATCTTTTGAATAGTCAAGTCGCTGCCTGATGATATCGGTTGTTTGATTGAAACAAGTGGCTATTTGTAGCAGTGGGATGTGAGAATGTTTATATAACAATAAACAAGTATTATCAGCTCTTTTTATTGAGCACTATCTAACAACCTCGTTGAATTCATTAGTCCATTACTTTTGAATAAAAAAACCCGAGTGTATATATATATATATATATATATATATATATATATATATATATATATATATATATATATATATATATATGAATAAATGTTTGGAGGTACAAAATTTATATATACATTTAAATAAAAGGGGTGGAAATCTCTCAAAAGCTCTTTCGACTATCATTTCGTCAGGAGAGAATCGATAGTATAAAAATTAAATAACATAATGTCGAAATAAAGAGCAAAAGGGGGGGGACGAGTAAACAAGTACTAAAAGTGCCAGAAAGACGATTAAAAGTAAATTTAATTGGTGAAAAGCGTTTAAAATGGCACCGCGGGGGAAGGAAAAAAAAGGGTTATCAAATTTCCCCCAAGAGATTCAACGCCCTCACCGTATCCTTCTGCCGGCATAAAGATGGTTTACGAAAGGCAATAGAGACAGACTCCAAAATTCTTAAATGATTTTTGGAGTCCGTTCTATGCAGTACCTCACACCACTCTATTTTATACTGATTGGCACAACATGGATTATCAACCAAATGTTGGCCAATAGCAGAGTCCAAGTTGTAGAGCAAGGGAGATTCATAGATCCTGCTCTACCCTGTTTAATTTTAGAATGAACGTGTTGGTTTATACGAGTCCTCAAATGCAAGGAGGTCCGCCCCACGTAACCACCGTCACACTGGCATGAAAAACTGTATACAATGTTACTATTGAGGACGTAAGGCAAACTATCCTTGCAAAAAGGAGGAAACGCAGGTCTAACAGTATACACTAACCGCAAGGAAACAGCATAAAAGCAATTAGTAATGCTTTTACAATTTGTTTGGTTATTTTCGTGGCATTATCCCCTATCCACGGTAATTTTAAGTAAACAGGGCATTTTAAAGGCCCGAATGGTTTAAGGGATTTGAAGTCAGCAACCTTTTTGTCTATACAATAATCAATAAGGTCTAAAGGATAACCATTATTGATGAAAATATCCCTGATCTTGTCCAGTTCAGAGTCCAATTTAATAGGTGAGCAAATCATAAGGGCTCTATGTACCAAAGTACTTATTAAGCCGATTTTTCGCGATTTTGGTACAAAAGAAGACCAGTTCACGTACAAGCCAGTAAAAGTCGACTTTCTGTAAATTGTAGTGAGAAAACCCCTCTCGAACGTTCAACAAGAACATCCAAAAGGGAAGAGTGTTATCTTTCTCACTTTCCATCGTGAACTGTAGAGCCCCATGAAGAGAATTTAACCTATTAAAAAATGCCGACGCTTCATTTTCCGATGAAAACATAGCAAAAGTATCGTCGACATATCTCACATATGTTGTGGGTTTAATTCCCGAACTAAAAAGAACGGATTCATAGTACCCGACGAAGATATCCGCTAGGGTAGGGGCAAGTGGACTCCCCATTGAAACCCCGTCGACCTGACTATACATAACATCAGCGAAGCTGAACTCCACTGTTTTCGTACACATTGTAATTAATTCAATAAATATCTCTTTCGAAAACCGAGGAGATGTCAGGCGACCACCATACAGCGCGTCGGTACAAATACGGATAGTCTCATCCAATGGCACATTGGTACAAAGACAATAGGCATCAAAAGAGCACATAAAGGATGTCTCAGAACCCGATTTTAACCCACATAAATACTCAACGAACCGAAAGGAGTCAGGTATACAGTGCGTAGTGAATAATTCACGCACCGGTTGCAAAATTTCTAACAGCCACTGAGCCAACGCATATTGGGCAGAACCTACCATAGACAGGATAAGTCTCAGTGGAACACCTTGCTTGTGTATTTTGGGTAAACCATAAAGTCTGGGACGTAATGACCCAGAAGGTCTAATTCTATCATAGACATCTTTAGAAAAAATATTCTTTTTATATAATGCAAGAAGACGTTTTTGCATTTTGATTTCATTTTTGCAAGTATTATCTGCCACCTCGGCAGGACCAAGTTTGCGGAATTTAGATTCGTCGTTAAGAATTAGTAGCATTTTCTTAACGTAATCCACACGATCCAAAATAACAACGCCCGCACCTTTATCTGGTTTACAGATATAAATATCAGAATTAGATTTTAACATTTTCACAGTTTTAAAATGCGTTTTGTTCCAGATAAAGTCACCATGGTCAATGGGAGCACTACTAAATCGGTGTGCCAAATCAACTAAAGATGATTTCATTTTAGTGGCATCATCAAGTGAAGTAGGGACATGGTGAGTGATCTGAGAGTATAAAACCTCAAATGAGGCTAGGGTTATCTCTTTATTAATATTAATAGGGGGGACACAAAATCAAACCCTTAGATAACACTTTAGTTTCAGTATCTGTTAATATAGTACTGGAAAAATTAAATATGTGTTTGCTACCACTGTCTGGTTCACAACCATATCTCTTCCGAACAAGAAGAGCTAGTTGTTTGCCATTCTTAGTTAAAGTACGTTGCTTGGCAAATTCATCACCAAGGGCAAGATACTTGCAAAAACGGAAGAAATCAAAAAATGACAAGAAACCTTTAACTACAGACCAAAGTCGATGACAGAGACTACGATAATGTTCAGGCTTTTCCGTCATCTGATTTATATCATCACGTATAAACGCACGTTCCATAGACAAACTAGGTTTAACCCTGGACGAAGCAATACGCTTGCTGATGTAGAGTTGGACTACCTCTTGTTTGAGACAAGAACGTAAAAAGGCAAGCGAGAGGTTATGCTTTCTAATCCTACTCCTCATTCGAATAACATTATTCAATTCCTTAATCTGATATTGAGTATACCTCTTCCGCAAATATTTGAATAAATATTTGGAGGTACAAAATTTATATATACATTTAAATAAAAGGGGCGGAAATCTCTCAAACGCTCTTTCGACTATCATCTCGTCAGGAGAGAATCGATAGTATAAAAATTAAATGACATAATGTCGAAATAAAGGTGGTTTTCTCACTACAATTTACAGAAAGCCGACTTTTACTGGTTTGTACGTGAACTGGTCTTCTTTTGTACCAAAATCGCGAAAAATCGGCTTAATAAGTACTTTGGTACATAGAGCCCTTATGATTTGCTCACCTATTAAATTGGACTCTGAACTGGACAAGATCAGGGATATTTTCATCAATAATGGTTATCCTTTAGACCTTATTGATGATTGTATAAACAAAAAGGTTGCTGACTTCAAATCCCTTAAACCATTCGGGCCTTTAAAATGTCCTGTTTACTTAAAATTACCGTGAATAGGGGATAATGCCACGAAAATAACTAAACAGATTGTTAAAAGCATTACTAATTGCTTTTATGCTGTTTCCTTGCGGTTAGTGTATACTGTTAGACCTGCGTTTCCTCCTTTTTGCAAGGATAGTTTGCCTTACGTCCTCAATAGTAACATTGTATACAGTTTTTCATGCCAGTGTGACGCTGGTTACGTGGGGCGGACCTCCTTGCATTTAAGGACTCGTATAAACCAACACGTTCCTTCTAAAATTAAACAGGGTAGAGCAGGATCTATGAATCTCCCTTGCTCTACAACTTGGACTCTGCTATTGGCCAACATTTGGTTGATAATCCATGTTGTGCCAATCAGTATAAAATAGAGTGGTGTGAGGTACTGCATAGAACGGACTCCAAAAATCATTTAAGAATTTTGGAGTCTGTCTCTATTGCCTTTCGTAAACCATCTTTATGCCGGCAGAAGGATGCGGTGAAGGCGTTGAATCTCTTGGGGGAAATTTGATAACCTTTTTTTTTTTTTTTTTTTTGGCCTTCCCTCGCGGTGCCATTTTAAACGCTTTTCACTAATTAAATTTACTTTTAATCGTCTTTCTGGCACTTTTAGTACTTGTTTACTCGTTTCCCACTTTTGCTCTTTATTTCGACATTATGATATTTAATTTTTATACTATCGATTCTCTCTTGACGAGATGATAGTCGAAAGAGCTTTTGAGAGATTTCCGCCCCTTTTATATATATATATATATATATATATATATATATATGTATATATATATATATATATATATATATATATATATATATATGATTTTTAACTAATAAATATTGAACAATAAAGGGAGATAATTCACATTAATGTTTGCGATGATGATGCCGTGTTTCATTAATTAATGTTTACGATGATGATGATGTGACACCGTACAGACAATCATATTAATATATAAATATATAGATAATAATTATAATAACATCGACTTATGAACTCAGAAAAAAAGACACAGCTCTCATCCGTAAGATACCAAATGTGAAATAAATTAAAAGCTAAAATAGAGAAAGTGATACAGCTCCCTCCATACATAACAACAGCTGCAATTACAGACCCAAACAAGTTAAGTTATGCAGTTGTCCAGGCAGTAACTATTTTATTTAAAGTAGTGAAATAGACGCGGAAATAGAATGTACCTAAAAGACCTGGATGGGAAGTAAGGATGGAAACATAGATTAACAAACTTAAAAAAGAAGTCAAAGCGATAAACAAAATGAAAACGACCAGAAGACGGTGGAAAAGTAGAAATGTTACCAGTAGGGTGAGGCTAAACAAGAAACAGGGAAAATAAAGCAAAAAATAGCAGCAAAAGAAGGGAGAGTAAGTCGATATCGATGGAAATCCAAGCAGTGCAAGCAAAACGAGACGTTCGAAAACAATTAAAGCAAAGTCTATCAAAATGTGAACAGGGGGAAAAACACTAACAGAAAAAAAACGGATTTAACAAAAATAAACGCTACTGGAAACAGATATAGGAAGAGCGACAAAATAATAATAGGGGTGGCGAATGGCTGAAAGACATGAAGGACGAGGCACAGCAACTCAAACGGTAAGAGAAGGAAATAAGCAAGTATACATTCAAGACAACTCTCCGACGTGATATACGTGTACTGATATTGTTAACTAATTAATAATAAAACTAGAACAATATGGATGAAAAAAACTTGGAAAAAGAAATCACCCTCAGTAACTATCGGCCGATATCATGTGTGTCTGCAATTCTGAAAATATTACCAGGAAAACTGAAGGAATAACTTTATCATTCCCTTCATAATCACAGACTACTCCCAGAGAGACAGCAAGAACAAAGAGGAAGAGATGACCTAATATGCAGATGCTACGATATCCGTAAGGAGGTTAAAAGTATGGAAAGAATATACTCATGGCAGTAAATAATGAAAATAGTAATATATATATATATATATATACATATATATATATATATACATGTGTGTGTGTGTAAGAGAACACACGCATATAGACAACCCCCACACATGTATATATATATATATATATATGTATATATACATATATATATATACATATATATATATATATATATATATATATATATATATATATATATATATATATATATATATATATATATATCGAATTAAACACGACGGAGTTATTCTTTTATTCGGCGTTAATGGATTTTTTGTCAGTTTGCCTACTAACATCACACTAAATCAAACTAATGTAGTGTATGAATTTATTTTTCCCTTTCGAAGAATGTCTCCGAATCCGCTCTAAAAATTTATACAACCTATACATAGGCCATACAACAACAACAACAACAACAACACTCTCCCGACGACTTACTTATTATTTAGCCGACAATAATGCCAAAAACATCCCACGATAAAAAACCTACAGCCGTCGCACATTCGAAATGTCTTAACTAGAAATACTAAAATTAGATACCTTAACAACTGCACTCGACGACTAAAATTACTAGAAGCCATACTTATAAAAAATACGACAGCCCGTTTTGAACCGGATCTCATTTAACACCGGGATAAATATACTAACAGTATTTAATAACTAACTAGAAACTAAATTAATAAACTATGCAATGAGAAAATCGACATTAAAAATAGAAGAAAAATAATTCGCCCCAAGCCTTCTGTAACCACCTTTATAACCAATTAAATATATATATATATATATATATATATATATATATATATATATATATATATATATATACTTCGGAGTAGTTTTTATTTAACAATCAGTGGTTATGTAAACGTGAGATTGTAGGTTTACAAAATATTACTGGCAGTAATATTCTATAAGTTATCCCATCTAAACGAGAATTGCTCGATATTCAAGATAGAGCAAATAAATGAAATTCATTGAATTACAGTTTTATATATATATATATATATATATATATATATATATATATATATATATATATATATATATATATATATATATAGTTACACCAAGCCTCATAGAAAAAGACAAAGGAAACGGAAACAACAACAATCGCTGCTGAAAGTAATCGGATGCATCGATAGAAAGCGCCCGGGAAAAAACAACTTTGGACGCCATTCTTACCAACTAAAATTAAAAAGACCGCCCGGCAAATTGAAAAGATATCCATTAATACGGGAAAAAAACAATAACTTCGTCGTGTTCAATCAGATGTGTCCGAATCATAACCTGCTGCCAAAATATACAAATATATTTATACGTGTGTGTTTGTATGATTATTTTTAAATTGTTTCGGCCTCTAAGTTTATTTACAGACTTTATATTTAAGGAGATGAATATTTTCGCTTGAAAAGTATATTTTGCTTGTTACATTACGCCATAACTCATTACTAACACATATATTAGTGCACAATGGCCTTAAGAGTTTTCGTTGAAGAAAGCACATACACACGAGTCTATCAATTAAGCTTACTTGCAGGTGTACATAGAACAAAGAATTCGCGTATAACTCGTCTAACAATTTTTACAACATACATCCGACCGGAGATGTTTCGAGGAATAGTGCAGATGTAATAATATGCAGATCCGCATTTGTACTCAGATATCTAAAACCTTCTTTGAATATATTGTTAAGAATTCTGTTTTAGATAATATCAATCTTTCATCCTTTGAAGGGAAATTCAAGAACACGTAACTTTGTAAAAAGTAAATTATCATGATCTATCATCTTTACACTACGCCTCGAATAGATTACATTTTCATCATCAAGTGATTAGGATATTAAATGTACTAAATAATTACATTTCGGAACATCATTGGTTATCTATTATAATAGATGATAATGAAATAGAAAACTATCAACTGTACAGTGGCTATATTCTTATTAGGTTTTCATACAGATATATATATATACATATATATATATATATATATATATATTAATATTATATATATCTGTATATTTTATTTTGTACATATTTTGTATAAATATGTTGATATATATATATATATATATATATATATATATATATATATATATATATATATATACCAATATCGAGCAATGATTAACAATCAATTGTATTGCTCTGTACTCAGGTTATTTAGTTATTATTATTTATATTTTACTCAGTAGCTCTAATCACAAAGCCATCTCCCAAAATACCTATTTGAAAACAACTTGTTTTGTAATCTGGAGTTTGAGTGAAAACGAGTCTCCTCAGATATTTTGTACTCTCCCCTACTTTCGATAAGCTTTGCAGATGAATTAGCATTATCGCAACCGCCGCTTACCAATGATTACTTGTTGGCAGCGACCATCAGTCTTAACTAAAATAAGTCTCTTCAAGATTTCAGTCCTATGCCCACATCCAGCGGATTTCTTGCTGGTGCTTTCTTCTATGTTCCTTTTCCATTCTCCTTAACTCTTTTCACTGATTCTGTGTGGTGCAAGTTTATGGTCGTTGTATATGGAAGAAAACAGACCCCAGCAATTCATGTAAGTAATACTTCTATGAATAAACTAATATAATATCCGAAATATAAACAAAAACACAAAATAACGTATCTAACTACACCTAGTTTTAAAGTAGTTCAGCTTTTTTATACACAAAAGAATATAACTAACTCTTATCTCATAAAACAAACAATGGAAAAGAGTTAACCTACGGTCATCTGTACCTTTGGCATGTAAATGGCAGAATATTGGCTGATTATAATGCGTGCAATTACAACTAAGAAGCTGATTAGATAACTAGGTAATTTCATATTATGCGTTTATATACGATAACAAAAACTCTTTATATAGGCCTGACGAAATCTTACAAGGATGGAGCGCGGAATATTCTGTGTAGCTTCATTGACATATCTATTTTCATAACCTAGTATATATATATATATATATATATATATATATATATATATATATATATATATATAATCATTAGAAGAAATAACTCGCTAAAATCCAAACATTTAATATTTTTTTTACTGCAATCACTCTAGGGTTTTCTTTGAAATATCATAAACAAATTTTTACGACCACCTACCCATTCAATTATTCCGCATACCTAGTTTAAAATCTAGGATTTCATGAGTAAAAAAAAACATGCTATATAGAACGAATATCTCCCCCTTTGACAATGCTATATATCTGTTATAACGTGGTTCTTTATATTTTTCTATGGGAAGAGAAGGAGTTGCATTTATATGTGACATCAGTAACTACTATCTCAATACTCACGCCTTTTAAACAAAGATCTAATATTCACACAAAACAAATTCTCCTCTGACAAATATAAGTTGATTCTGTTACCAAGAAGCATCCTGATACAATTAGATAATGAATATTGTACTATAAAGCATACTCCTAAAACTGATATAATTATGGTGTTTTGACCCTACCTAAGACATACCTAACGTGGCTATTTCTATCGAAGGGAACTTCAGCTTGAATGTAAATACATACAAAGGTTGCATTCTTAAATATTATGTATTGCACGTTACATGTACCATACGTAACAATTATTATTATCAGATATTATTATCATATATCATTATTATTATAATTATACAAACTTAGCAATTTATTTGAAAAATTAGGGCGTTTCGTTAATGTACTCTAATAGGAAGATGTCCAATTTTTTAGATATTTCGCTTACTTTTTCATGAATTTTACAGCCCTTGCAACAAATATATTTTACACTATTTTATGTTTTCCAAATATTCTAATCACCCAAATACAAAATTTAAATTTATCGTACGGTTCCTCAAAGAATATCTGGACTTTCACCTTAGAAAGAACCTTTCGATTGAAAGTTTACTTTCTTTAATTATGTATTAAGAACTTCAGGATATAGATACTGCAAAAATAAACCCCACCATCGTTAAGTTAAAAACGTAATCACACATAGACTTATTTTAAATTTCTAGAATACAACAAATTCCTCCCATAATATAACATTACACAAATAAATGTAACCAGCTGAAACAAAAGAAATTCATTTGGTTTAAATTAATTTTTACGTCTAATGTTAAAAAGAACATAACTACAATGTTTTTAAGATCGGGGAAGAATTTTCCATGGGTGTAGCACAATCTTATATTAAAAAATGTGATAAAGATTTCCTACTCAATTATGCTTAATTTTTTACAGAAATTCTTACATTAAATTACAAGAAAATTAAAACTGCTCAAACTACCCCTAAAGCTAATTGCAACTGTCAAAATAAGCAACAATGGCCACTATAAATGACTGGACTCTAATGATTTTATATATCGCTGTACAGTAAATGCGCCACCAATATATACTTTCTATTAAAGAAAACTTCCTACTCGCTGTATTTAATCCTCAATTATCATAATATTATAAATCTAATTTCAGTAAAATCAATCAGGTTTTGTTTACTAAGAACAATGTTATTCTGTCAAATAATCCTTATTGTAGCACTATCTATGACATCCCCCCTACTATTAAAGATGTAAGTTTAGACTATATAACATTAGAAAAATAATCAAGACCACCCTAACTTAAATATCCACCCCGCTTATAGACTCAGTACAGTATTTCACAATGATCAGGGTTCAGGCGCATTTAAATTCTACATTTATAGGTACCACATTTATATTAATCAAGGAAAGAATCCACAACCATATGCATTTCTTAAAAAATCAAAACAGACAACTTTAATCAGAAAGCCCATATCTAGAAATGTGTCTTAATAAGATGGGCTTTAATGATAAAACTCACCATACATCCAGGTTCCAGATTCTGTGATATTTGTATTTCGGGAACTATCAAGATAATTACATCTCTTCAAAATTAAATACAATACATACAAAAATGAAATTATTTCTCATACGATAATTTTAAATACAACCAGTTTGACATCGCATAGCAAAAACTAATAGTGCTTCGGGATATTTTGTAGGAAAATTTGTATAATAAATTTTCCATATAAATTTTCTAGATTGACTCCAAGAGGTAAACACGATTATATTTACTTCCGAAATGTACTAAGTTTAAAAGTTTGCATTTACAAATGAAACCTTTGTTTATATCCCCTTGTTTTCTTTTAACTAATTTAAATATCGCGTACATCCAATTTTTGCAATGGAGACTTGTTTTCAATAACCGTTCATATTGTTTATTAGTTATAAACTTACTATTGTAATAATACTTATATCTTTACTAATTTCTTCCATTTCTATCAAGCCTCTTACGTTACGCATTTTTAGAAGCTCTTTAATATTAAACTAATTACTTTTATTTTTCTAGAACTTATAGATTAATTTCTTTGTAAAGTTTATAGCAAAATCCCCTTCAATTGTATGAAAGCAATGCTATATGGTTTAAATCTTCTCATTTATCCCATTCAACTCATTAATAGAGATTTTATTATTATAGTAGAAATTGTTTGCACTTACCTTCCTCTTTGTTTACAACTGTGAACATTTTAAATTAATTTATTTAAATTTATTAATTTTAGGGCTAATGAAAGCAATACATTTTGGGGACTATTTTACCATATTTGCTCAAAATGTTCTGTGTATGTCTATTTAGCAGGTTTGCATATTGATGAACTATAATTTAAATACGTTAAGTCTTTGCGCTAAATAAGTAGGGGGCAAATGATGGACTAAACCGAAAACTGCACCGTTTGTTCATTTACACCAGGATATAACATCTCCTCGAGACTTAGGCATAAGTAGTGGGGGGGCAAATACGAAACTTATTGCACTCACACGGGGCCATGCGTGCTTCACTTGCAACAGTCTTTAAATTATCAAAATTAAAGTTTATTCGGCCGTCCGCTAAAACATCCACTTGTTTCAAGCCATAGAAAACTACTGCGTCATAAAGCTGGCTATTCATTCAACACAAATTCTACACACTTTTTTAATCCTTTGGATCCTAAAAGATCGATGTATCGGCCCTGGACACCTAGGACACCAATATATCGTCGCTAATATGGTCCTGTAATAGAACTTCCATTTGTCTGATCTAGCTGAAATTTTGCATGTGCACTGATTAGTATCTCGATGGCTTATGTGGCAAATTACAACCCTAAAATAATTGTGGTTTCTGTTTTACAGGTGTTTGATCTGAGTCAGGTGTTAAATAAAGCCTGTTGAATGTCGAGCAGTTATCTGTTTTGTTTGTATTTGAAAGGACGCAAACCACAGGAGACTTTTGATTAAAACGCTGGCATCGTAAATTCAAATATGGCCGGAAGTCTGTAGAAACATCTTCCAGATCTGGGCGCCCGCCTTCTGCCATTGATGTGGCATCTGTCCGTCAAGTTGAGGCTGCAATTTTGGAAGATCGGCGCATTAGTATTCACCAAATAGCCCAAGATGTCAAGATTAGTACCGGGTCTCTAGAAACTATCATTCATGACCATTTGCATATGCATAAGGTGTCTACTAGATGAATTCCCAGGTTGCTCACACCATTCCAGAAGAGAGAGGCGCGTCGAGTGCTCGAGTATGAATTTGGAGATGTGCCAAGAAGATGAGTCGAAGTTTTTCAAAAGACTGATTACACAGGATAAAACCTGGGTCCATCACTATGATCCAGAGACCAAAGTCTAGTCAATTCAGTGGAAGCTCTTGGACTCACTACCTCCAAAGAAGGCAAGTGTGCAACCATCTACTGGCAAGCTCATGCTCACAGTCTTCTGGAACCAGGACGGACTAGTGATGACAGATTTCCTGGCAAAGGGTACCACGATTACAGGAGCCTATTATGCTCCACTTTTGAGGAAATTAAGGGAAGCTATCAAAATCAAGAGGCGGAGCAAGATCAGCAAAGGTACCCTCCTCCTGCAGAACGACGATCCGGTCCACAACTCGTATGTCGCCAGATCAGAAGCACGGGCGTATGGTTCTGAAATCCTGCCCCATTCTCCCTACTCTCCTGACCTTGCGCCCTCTAACTTTCACCTTTTCCAGCGATTACGTTGTTTTTTGAAAGAAAGCGTTTCCCAGATGATGCAGCCTTGATTTCTGAAGTCACGTCGTGGTTGGAGATCCAACCTGGGGCGTTCTACAAAAACGGTCTCCAGAGTTGCATCAAACGATGGGAGAAATGTATAACTCTGGGTGGTTCCTATGTAGAGAAAGACTAATAACTGTGCCAAGTGTAGTTACTCTACTCCTATGGGAAGTGAGTCAGGGGCATTACTTATTGCACGCCTCTCGTATATGATGTAAAATTTAAACTAAAATCAGTAAAATAATATATTATATATATATATATATATATATATATATATATATATATATATATATCACTAGTAAATATTCTAAACCGAAATATGCATTTGATTTTTCTTCATAGCGTTTTATTTAAAATATATTATTTTGTTGAGGAAAGAAAATTGACCTATTAAATCATTTTATAGAGATGTTACTTCTTGGGAAAACACCAATAAATATTTCAGTTTTCTCTTGATTAACAAAGATGAAATTTGCAAAAAGAAAACAGGAATTTTAAATTCCTATGAAATATCTTAGTATATTTCTTAGGATAATATCCGTTGGTACACAGAGCCCACGAGGAAATGCTGAGTTCTATAGCATATATTTGATTCTTTTCAATCTTAACAATATTGCGGAATTGCCCTATTTATGCTACAAAAATACTAAAAATTATTCATCAATGGGATATTATTTGTACAAAAGTAATAATAAAAATACTTAAATTTGCTTGCATTTTCTTGTCAAAGATTACTTATCTGAACATTTACAAAACTAAATTTTTAAGCAAAACTATTAAGTTACCGATAATCAATTTAAATAAGTTTACCTACCAAGAATGGCCGTAAGTAAACAGAATGCCCTTTTTTTCAAATTGCAGTAGTCACATATATTCTTGTCCTATAAATATAATTAAAATGATTATATCGACCGAAACGTTGTGAAAATAACACTCACGATGCGAACAGTAGTCCGATGAATGATAATACAAATAACCAATCCTCATCTCAAGAATTCAGAAATACCATGTAAATTCGGTACGGACTCTTTTTTTTCCACAGTGGTCACCACTTATCAAGGCCCGGAAGCCACTCAGGGATAATGGATATTGCAAGTACATTACGTTAGTGTGGAGATTTGATGAAGTGTTTACTTAAGGGGGCGGTTCATTAGGAATTTGTTAACGTTGGAGTTGAACACATTGTAGTCAGGTGGGAAGCACACAGACAGAACAGAGTTCCACAGGCGTGCAGTTCTAAGAAAGAAGTTTTGTTCATGGAATCCACGTTTTGATTTAGGCCCAGATAAAGAGTGGGGAAATTTTTCATAGTGGATTCAGCTAGACGGGTGTTTTTCGTGAAAGATTGGCGAGGGGGGACCAGAGATTGGAGTTCAGACGAGCACCTGCCATGGAAATAACTATAAAACAAGGATAGGCTCGCAACGTCTCTTCTGTGGGTGAGAGGTTGCAGGGTAGAGAAAAGGCCATCCCCACTAAGTCACGAAGTCTATTTTGTACACTGTCGAGGCAGGATAGGCTATTTTAGCAGCTCCTGCCCATCTATGACAGACTCGAAATGATACAAAAATGGAAACAAATAAAAAACACTCTACCAAAAATCACCTCACATTCCTATGACGCTGCTATTATCTTAAGCTATTATTACCAGGTTTAACATTGAAACTATCAGTCAGCTCACGAGGGACAAAACACCTAGCAAAACGATTAAGGCATGAACTCGTCCGAGACAGAATCTACAATAATCGGTTGAAGAAACATCAATTATGGACCGAAATTTCAAACAATCTTACCCCATTCCTGGAGACTATATCTCAGATGGATTACAAAACCCACACCTCAGAATTCCTGGACATATTCTATGAGAAAGGATTTACGGAGGTCAAGTCTTGACAAATGAAGAAATTGGAAAATCTAAAAGCTAAGGATGTAAAACTCAAAGTCAACCAATCACAAAAAAAGGGAAATTGTTAACCAAAGTAAAATACAGCTAACTCCCTCTGAGGAACCTGTGCTAAACAAAGGTCTCAACTTCACCACAACCATGCAGTTGATTCCATACTTAGGTATGATAGCTCCAATAGAGGAGGTAGCCTTGAATAAACCCCAACCACAAGAAGCTGAACTAAGGTGGAAAGTGAGACAAGCACTCGAGAATTCAAACCTCCAAAACCGAACTTCTCAAAAGGAATTATTGGCTATCAAGTCCCTGCGCGGTGACAATGATACCATAATACTACCAACAGGCAAAGGTAATGCTACAGTGGAAATGGATAGCGCAGAATATTCAAATAAATTGTCAGGTTTAATAGTATCTGGTGACTACAGTAAAATGAAGAATTATCTGACCCTGAAAACGGAAAGGACGCTGTCGCAGATCCTGAGTAAGAACAAGAACCGTATACCACTTGCATAAACATAATAAACAATGCTCACATTAATTCCATCCAGATGCGGAGCCTAGATGTAGTGAGTCGGTTCACGAAAGTACCCACTAATGAGACTCTGGCAGTGGAAAGGGATAATCTGACATCGGATGGCTCACTGAAAGAACGCACTTGCATCCCAATTGACCACATAATGGAGATGTATACCATCTCTATAGAAACTACATACTTTATGATGGGATCTGATATATATCGGCAGGAAAAAGGTATGGCGATGGAATCGCCATTGCCCCGGTACTGGTCAATGCATACGTGGAATACTTTGAGGAAATGGCATTAGAATCAACACCACTAAAGCCAACAATGTGATTCCGATATGTAGATGACAAATTCATACTCTGGTTCAACTAAGAGGATGTTCTAACGTTACAAGATCATATGAAGTCCATCCGTTCAACTATGCAGTTTACGATGAAAAAGAAAATAACAATAAATTATCGTTCCTAGATGTGCTGATAATAGGGATAATAGGGTCATCAGTATACCGAAATCCAACTTTCACTGGGCAGTATCTAAACTTCAACTCCAACAATCCATGTAATGTAAAGAAAGGAATCGTCCGTTACAACATCGAGCAAGAGCAATAAGTAGTAACATCAGTGCATATCAAGAGGATATAAACAGTTTAAGAAAGACAACTATGCAGAGACCATGATATCAGCTCCAAGAAATCTGGACCAAACACAAAAAAGGACACCACTCAGAAATACGCCGCAGTCTATGTACCATATATGAAGGGCTTGTCTGAAAAAAAATCAAAGAATATGTAATCCATATGACATTAGGGCAGTATTCAGGATTAATTCAACTCTCCAGGAACAGCTTTTGAGTGTCAAGCATCCTACAGAATAAATCATGATTAAAAACTGTATATATGAAATCCCATGTAACTGTGGAAAGTTACGCAGAGATGAAACCTTTAATCGGTTTAAAGTACGGTTAAGAGAATATCGAAAAGAGGTAGTAGACTGGAAAATTATGTATAGCTGACCATATCTGAAAAAAAAGGGAAACCATCTATCAATATGGGACGAAGTAAAATTATACACCTAGAGGAAAGGTGGGAGTAAGATAAGTGAAAGAAACAGCACATATGCCGGAGAATAACAAAGTGCTAAGTAGACCTAGTATAGAATTTAATACGATATGGGAACCAATAATTATTAACAATAGATTATATATACAAGTAATAATTACAAACATAAATATATAAAAGTAATAAGCATATCGATAGATATACATCAACAGATAGTTATAATTAGTTATAAACAGTGATATTTAAAACTAGAGATAAAAATAGGTTTAAGGCTCCTAAAATTCGTACTAGAATTTTTCGCAGGGACCCGTGGCGTCGTGGTTAAATACTGGAAAAATCAATTGTAAAAGTGACCTTTTCCTGAAGGTTGAAGGTTCCATCCTCAGCGTGGGCGACCAAAAAATACGTTTGCGAATTCAGTCATGGCTTACGGAACATAATCATAATACCTTCGTAAAGTAAATAAAGGGTTCCGCTAAAAATTCTGTCCAAATTCCCGAGTTTGACAGAAAACACTCCCAAGTTCGGCAAGATACACCTGAACAAGGTCTGAGGGTATTTCGACCGAAACGTTATGAGAATTACACTCAAGATTAGAACAGTAGTCCGATGAATTATAATACAAACAATCTTATAGTTACATAATTAGAGATATATTAAGCATCGTAATTGGAAATTTAGCACAGAATCAGTAATTGTATCAGAATCTGGAGAAATATTAGAATCATTCCATCATTAATATATATATATATATATATATATATATATATATATATATATATATATGTGTGTGTGTGTGCATTATACTTTAATCAAATGTAATAATTCATACATATTTCTCATATTCTCGTTGTTTACGTAGTTCTTGATTCTGACATTATATATTTGCACTGCAATTATAAAAACTTTTCAGATGCTTACCATGCATGCACACACACACACACACACATATATATATATATATATATATATATATATATATACATATATATATATGTGTGTGTGTGTGTGTGTGTGTGTTTGTGTGTGTATAATTATATAAAAACAAAATGTGTCTCTGTGTGTGTTTGTTCTCTATGCACTCATAATCTGCTGTGCCAATTTCTTTGAAATTTCACCCGAAGGTACTTTATATACCTGGCAGTGTTGTTAGATAAGTTTTATATTGGATAAGTATGTATAATTTAAAACAAACATTATCAGACACAAAGAAGAAATACGCTATTTTCGACAAAGTTAACAGATCTCACAGCCTAACCTCATGAGTACAATAGAGAAATGTCAGTATCACACAAGTCGAAAGTTCGAGACATAAAATCAGCGGTAGGTTTTCTTAAATGACGAGCGGATTCGAAATAAATGTTTCTGATTAAAGCATAATCGCAGCTTTTCCTGAGGTGTTTACTCCTTTTTGTTGGCAGGTGTTTTACTTTCAATAGTTATATTCTGAGTTTTTTTTAGAGAGAAATAGATTAACTCTTTATATATGCTGCACAGGGGTTACTTTTCATTGCATGAAACTGTAATTTGTCAGTGTTTTGCCATGAATGTATTACGTAAATATCTGCAGAAAGGGATGTACTCATTTTTGGTCACTAACTATAGACTCACACACACACACATACACACACACACATATATATATATATATATATATATGTATGTGTGTGTGTGTGTGGAAAAGTCTGTATTAAGCAAAAACGAAATTCAGCTTGCCAGACACGCAAAACATCAATTACCTTCTATCCTCAATTGAGACCAAATTTGACACAAATCCAAGGCCCATAATTAAGCGCTGACGAACTCTTTGCAGTTTTCGTCCTGCCAGAGAAAATCTGGAAAGAAAGTAAGTTTGGTCATTTAAAACTGCTAAATTCGTTCGTTACATTTGCCGAAAACGTCTTTGGTAGGCGATCATGAAGTCTGGGTGCATGTACATGTGAATGATGAAATGTGATTTGTGTTCCTTATCTAATGTGTTTGCCGCAACAGACTCTCAAAAGAAAAGTGGATGTTTTAACACGCGGCTCAGTTGCCAGGGTTCGCAGTCAATTACTGCGATGCCAGTGTTCTCCCTTGATAACACATGTTATCTTACTGACCATACGCCAATAGATGTAGGAAAGGAAATTAGGATAGACACATTGATACATTTTTCATTGTATGCTAAACACACTGTGTTCGCGTATTTTAATACACGTTTAGTTTACGGCACAATTGTGCTACCTGGAAATTTACACAACTATTGCTATCTCGAAATTTAGATTCAACATGTGTTTTAATGTACTATTCTAAGTAACAAAAATATATAAAAAAGTATAACACAAAGTTATATGAAATTTGCATAAACTAAAATCTAAGAGGTTGATATACATATCGAATTTCACTGGCTGCCTTGCCTTATACATTTTCTTTATATTTTGGATTTATTGTATTTGAGTACGACTATGATGTATTTACTCTTTTTATTACAATTTTTATGCATACCCCTATATGGCATTTAATTCCTCAGTAAATGATTTAATAAATTTTAATCAAACATATACTTTGAGATTTTATAACTTATTTTTTCATATCGATTTGTTACTTAACAGTTGTGCTACTTTATAAGTTATCTTTACCAGATAATCGTGATCGTTGGGTCAGTAAATGCAATAGCTCGCTATGGAATATTAAGCATGCAGAATTAATGTATAAAAATGAAAGTGAGTATATAGAATTAGTGTATAAACGCGCAAAAGTTAAATGCATGTACGTGCGAAAACAAACGTGGGGATCAGTGAGAACAACACGAGATTTTGGGTGCTGATAAATTGAATGCATGCACGGACGAAAACATATGTGACGACTAGTGAGAATAATACGGAATAGATTGGATGATAAGTGGGCTTAACTTCAATTATTTTAAATTAAAAAAAATATTATAAACGAAAGGTTCAAGGAAAAATACAAGAAATGGGTGTGCATTGTGCAGGTCTACCTTAATTTGCGTGTGTGTGTGTGCACGCGCGTGAGTGTTATCAATCTTAAAAATATCGGGAAATAATAAGTAACGGACTAAGTAATATTTAACGGCGAAAACTTTTAAAAGCAAATCTTTTAAAAATGCGAAATTCGACTCCAACACGTTTTAAAATATTTCAACGTATTTTATAAACGTGTTGAACTTGATGATCCCACCCCTTTGCATTTCTTCTTTTTAGCTCCACCCCCGCCACCAAACTTTGGAAAAATTTCTAAAGTTTACATGTCAGGCTACGTCGCCATTTTACGTTAATTTTATATAGGAAAGTGATCTTCTGCGCCTACATTGTTAAAGTTTAATTATAAAAAAAAATCTCTCATGTAATCTTTTAAGGCCGATGTAGATGTATTAACCTTCAAAGCATATTTATTTATATTATTTTTTGGAGGTAAACTACGCGAGGTTAGGTTGTATATAAACTCAAATATTTTTTTTAATATGTAAATTGATCAAGTTGTTTACTTTTACATTAGAAAAAAAAAGTATTTTGCTTTTTTATTGGAAAATAATTCCAACTTGCTATAAAAATAAAAATAAAAATAAAATAATCGTCAATAAATATTCTTGGACTTGAAAATGTTTTTCTTTAATTAAGTTGTAAGTTTAATCACAACTTAGGTAAAAACTATTAAAAAAAGTATGTAACTGTACCTGGAGAATGTTCACCCTCATTACAATTTTTCTTGTCGTCCTTTTTAAACCATTTCTACTGATGAGTGGACATTAATCTACCAGATTATAAAAAAAATTGAAAACAAATCTATATTTTTAAAATTGCAAGGACATTGGACTTCACATACAACGTTCTAGTAAATCGATCCTCCATTCTCCGGACTGATTTATTTTGTTTCGACCTTTTTCTTTTTCGGGAAAGTTCGATCTGTCATCCCGTCTTTATTTTTTATTAATATACGACTTTTTAAACGTTGCTTATGAATTTAACGAGCCGCGCTATTTTTTAGTCTACCTGTTTGCCTTAAAGGGTAAGATAAACTATGTTCAAAAGAAAAAAGTGATATTGAGATCATATTGTCATTTAATGTCTTGGGAAAACATGTTTTGAGTGATGAGTGAAAAATTAAAATTAAGGAAGTGCGCAGATCACTACCGCAAGCACTAATTAATATTAGGAGGAGGTCTACTAAAAACACTACTAAAACTAAGTTTCTACCATCTCCCTTTTTGAAGTAGAAACATTTTTTTTAAGTAAGGCATAAAAAAATAAATCGCCAGAATAAACAGGAACGCTACTAAAAGCGGAAAAATTGTTATAAATATGAGTATAGTGTGTTTGACTCGGTTCATGCATTTCTCTTGTTGTATTTAGAGAAGTGGATCGACCCCAAAACTGACATAGTGGGTGGGAGCTATTTTTCTTATAACATCCGTTATAAATGTGGAAATTGTATGCATGCTGTTTAACCAGAGGATATAATATCGATGTATAAATGAGTCATGTTGTATCGGAGAGTTATCACACGGGTATATATTACAATGCATAATTATGTAAGGTATGATTATTTTATTAAAAGAATAATAATATATGCTTAATACCTTTCTTTCATCATCTTCTCTGCTGAGCTCCGTTATAAAACATGCAACGACCAACCATAAGCAACTGAAACCTCTGTGCTTCCTTCTATTTTGAAACCACAGAAGAAGAATTTATATTTTTTTAAGTATAAATTGATTTCAGTTGTCTCAAATTGTATACACCATGTTGGCACTTTGTCTACATGTTTATTCTTCACGGCCTCGCTTCCTGCTTGACGTAGTCTCTTTACTTCCCTGACTAAACTCCAACTCTCGACTTTGACCTAAGTTCCCTTACGCAATCATTCAAATAGCACACGTCTAAGGGGTGACATTTCCACATCTGCCTGCCCAAGGTTATTTTATTTATTAAACCTCGCTTATTTATGTCAACATCTTCAGCTAAAATCTATTGCTACACTTTATTCTATAAACAATAACTGCACTAATATTCACGGTTCTTACATGCGTGTTAGACTGTACATTAACACACGTTCTTATTTTGGGATCGGAGAAAATCGCTCATATTTCTCTTCTCATATTGGGATGACTTAAATCAGCGTTACACTGCATATATATATATATATATATATATATATATATATATATATATATATGGGGGGGTGTAGGCGTGTGTGTGAAAACTAAATAAATACTTGTCAAGCTTTATATTGTCCCGCTAAGTATCCTCTTATAGAATTTTTAGACTTTTTTCTAATGCACTAAGCTATATATATATATATATATATATATATATATATATATATATATATATATATATATATATATATATATATATATATATATGCAGGAAAACATTATCCAAGCATGTCTCGGTAAGCACAACAGTTTTCGTTTCTCTTAAAGTTTCTGATAATTTTCTCGATTTGACGAGCAATCGTTTTAGTTTCAGCTAGGAATTATATATATATATATATATATATATATATATATATATATATATATATATATATATATATATATCGCGTGTTTTCGTTTGTGTGATCAATAATTAGCGTATTCTGTTGTTGTTTAATAAATTTTGTTCAGGTCGCTCAATACTCTTTTCTTTTCTATATTGGAAATTGTCTGATATAAAGAGAAAGATATGAAACGACGGAAAAATAATAACCAAGTGAATTAAACGATGCGCACGTGTATTAAATGATGCACATTATCTCTCGAAAAAAATAAAGCAATACATTAATAAAATAGTTAACACAATCCTAAATATCATACTCAATAATGAAAAACAATACTATTAACATCACACTGAACCAAGCAAATATAATATACGGCTTCTATTATCTATTCGAAAAACGTCTTCCTCAATAATCTGTAAATACATAGAAGACATATATTCTTCATATAACGAAAATCGTCTCCAGACGTCTTGCCTCTTACATAACTGTACGATTAAACGTAATAGTGTCTTTCGCCAAAAAAGCTAAAGTCAACGGTAATAAACAGTACTGAAATTATTAATGATAAAATTAAATGCAAAAATGACTATATCTAGAGATTATAACTAATAGAAGCAACCCTTAGTACAATTATGACGCCTAGCAATTAGCAAAAAGCACTTAATCCAGGTGCAATATATTAAACGTATTTAACAAAAAATATAATCATAATAAACTAACATGGTGGGAGGTGGATTTGCCCGGAAGTAAAATACGCTCATATACGATATTATAATTTGTATAGATGTCGTAGATATTATTATAGTGTCGTGATTCCAAAAGTAATAACAAAGTAATTAAGTGCCATCACCTAGTACCGAAACCGAAACTGCAGCATTCAAAGCTTGTGAACTATTTTTCATATCTGAAAAACATTTTTAAACGGCTACAGACCCATAAAAGAACGGCCCGTAAAACATCTCTAGCACCGCTAGGCGACTTTTACTTTTGAAGAAGTTATAGTCTGAAAATATTGAGACTAACAGACAGACAAACACATAGCCTTTTATATATTGGATATATAATACACTCGATCACACCCCTTTCCATATCGCTCTAACAAAATGATAAATTAATATTTATATTTAACAACTTAAAAGAAAACTCTTGAACAACACAGCTATAGACACACACACATATATATATACATACGTATATATATATATATATATATATATATATATATATATATATATATATATATATATATGTATATATACAAAAATCATACAGAATTTTGTGTATAAACGTGCAAGTGAGTATACAGAATTAATATATAAACGCGCAAAAATTGAATGCACGGTCACACGAAAACAAACATGAACACCAGTGAAACCAATACTGAATACGTAGGACAATAATGCCTTAATTTAATTGTCTTTAGATTGAAAACAAAACCCTTCATATGAGACGGGTGTTATCCGTTGAACAATGAAAAAACTACGTAAAAGAAAAATGCATTAAAATTATGTGCATTGTACAGATCACACTCAATTTTTTGTGTGTACGAGTGCGTGTGTTTAACCAGCCTTGAAAAAATCAGGTATAAGTAACTGATTAAGTAATATTTAACGGTGATACCTTAAAAAAGCAAAAATATATAATTAAATGAAATTCCCCTACACACAGGTTTAAAGTTTTTCTAGGTATTTTGAAAAGGTTTTGAACTTCTGAACATACAACATCATTTCCTGATTCTGCCTCCACACCTGCCATCAAATTATAAAAAATTCTAACGATTGCTATGCTGCTTACAAGTGGGGTCTTATTTTACGTTAAATTTATATAAGAGAGTCTTCCTCTACGTTAAAATATAAATTTTCATCGTTTTAAAAAACTTATCTGAGTTTATATTTTCAGTTCGCTGTAACGTATTAGCTGAAAAAAAGTAGATTTTGATTTTTTGTTAGAGGGGAAATACGCTGGCTTAGTTCGTACAAAAACAAATATTTTTTTTCAATTGTAAATTGTTCATATATTTTTTAACCTTAAAAACATGTTTTATTTGTTCCTTTGTTTTGTTTTTATGTTGAAAACAATTTCAAATTTAAATGAAAAATACAAACAAAGTAATCATAAATAAATAAGTTTGGACTCTAAAAAAGTATTTTAAAAAATCTAGTGCTAGTTTGTATCACTAGGGCTGGGACATCAACTTACTCTTTTCATTGTTCTGACTGCTTTTATATAGAATGGTGTGGTTCTCTGTTGATTGTATGTGTCAAACTGTGTTAGACATATACTCTTTTCGTCGATTTTTAACGATTTCTGTGGATTATTGGGCACTAAGCTACCATATTATAAAAAAAACAATTGAAAAATCAATATTAAAATATTTGGAAAGGGTTCAGTTTCACATACAACTGCCTAGTAAATAGAACCCTCATTTTCAGAACTGCTTTACATCCCTGATTTGACATTTGCTCCTTCAGCCCCTCACTCCTCATTCTTCTTCTTCTTCCTCTTCTTCTTCTTCTTCTTCTTATTATTATTATTTGTATCCTTCTTCTTCTCTTTCTCCTCCTTTGTCTTCCTCTTCCTCCTCTTCTATTTATTTTCTTCTTCTTCTTCTTCTTCTTCTTATTTTTATGGTTATTTTTATTGTTATTATTATTATAATTTTATCTTTATTATTATTTCAATTCATTATGATGATGATGGTGATGATGATGATGATGATGTTTTACCCTGATGAACAGAAAGGGTGTCGGAAAGGTCCCAGAAGTACCAAGGAGCAACTACTGATTGATAAAGCATTTATGCTGAATGCAAGGAAAAGAAGAGAAATCTGAGTGTAACATGGATTAATTACAGAAAGTATTATGACATTCATTCATGGATACGTGAAAGACTATTCATGATGAAGGTTGCTGAGAATGTGGTAGGGCTTTTAGAGACAACTAAGGCTCAATGGAAAACGCTGCTGACAGAACACAGAGGTGATGGGGCAGGTTGATATTAAACGTGGAATATTCCAAGGAGATTAGTTTTCTCCACTTATTTTTGTAATGGTAATGATGCCACTGAGCATCCTCTTGAAAGGAGAAAAACTTTGGATCTGGTGGCCGACATCTCAACCATCTACTGTTTATAGATGATTTGAAGATGTTCGGTAGAAATGAAAAGGAAATCTATAGACTGGTAGACCTTGTTTGGACATACTCAGAAGACATTGGGATAGAGTTTGGTATTAGCAAATGTACGGTGCTGGTGATGAATAGAAGAGTAAAAGTTCATTCGAATGGAATAGTGCTGCCAAATGAAGAAATCATGAAAGAAATAGAAAATACACGGTATAAGTATTTGGGAGTTTTGGAGAGTGTAAACATCATGAACAGAGAAACGAAAGAGAAAGTCAGGAAGGAGTATCTTAGAAGAGAGAAACTAATTGCAAGTCGAAACTGTATGGAGGAAATCTAATGAAACGGTGAATACATGGGCAGTTAGTGTTTGGAGATACAGTGCGGGAATTTAGAATGCTCTGACAAGGATTTGCACGCCATGGATATAAAGCAAGAACATTTTTAGCAATCTTTGGTATATTTCACTTTGTAGTAGCACAGAAAGGTTGTATCAAAAGAAGAAAGACAGTGGGAGAGGATTGGAAAGTGTAAGAGATTTTGTTAGAACCGAGGAGAAGTCGTTGAAGGAGCATGTGGTTAGAAGTGAGGAGTGGATGCTTAAGATTGTGGCCAATGAAGTGGAGGTATGTGAGACAAGGCTTATTATGTGAAACGTATTTATATATGAAGGGCAGAGGAACTGGCTTGGAAGAAAATACATGGAAGGTCCTTCCAAGATATAGCAGAAGTGGCTGATGAGAGAAGATGGCACTGGCTAAGAGCTGGGTATCTGGCTAAGAGTACCGAAGCCTATGTTTGTGCAGTACAATAGCATGCATTAGGAACACGATTGTTCAAAAAAGTTGTTCTAGGAGAGGAAGTTGCTGCAGAATGCCGGATTTGTGGTAAGACCACAGAGTCAATTGCGCACCTTGCAGCAGGGTGTAATGGACTGGCCTAGAGAAAGAGTACGGCAAAAGAGACGATCGTATGGGACTCTGGATATATTAGGAGGTGTGTAAGAGTATTGGAGTGATGTGTGCGGGAAAGTTGTTTGAGGAGGAGCCTGATGATGGGAGAACAAGTGAGGATGGCAAGGTAGAGGTATGTTGGGATAAATGTGTCATAACGCCCAGCAATTGGAACATAATCGTCTGGATTTGGCCGTCATTGACAGTCTAAAAAAACTTGGCAGATTGTAGAATTTTCAGTACCCTGGGACAGGAATGTGAGAGAGAAAGTGAACGAGAAGTGGTGCAATTATGCTCCATTGGCCTTGGAGATAAGGTGTATACACAGAGTTAAAACACAAATAATATCGGTCGTAGTTAGTACACTGGGAGTAGTATCACATCGTCTGGAAGGACAATTGAAAAAAACTACAAATCCCCGATGTTTTAGGTGGCCTTCAGATCACTGCAATTGTAGGTACCACAAGTACGCTTAGGAAACCCCTTGATCTTTGAAGCTACTAGTTTGGAGCCTGGATTGAGGGGAAACCACTGGAAATGAACCTAGCCCTTTCCAGAGAGACGTTGATAAACGAAATCAAAATTATTATTATTATTATTATTATTATTATTATTTTTATTATTATTATTATTATTATTATTATTATTATTATTATTATTATTATTATTATTATTATTATTATTACGGTGAAATTTCCATTTTCAGAAAGTTTGGTCTGTTCCCCGTCACATTTAAAAAAAAATATTTATTTACAACGTTTTAAAAAGTTCATTAAACGAGCCGCGCAATTGTTTCTTTAAATAGTACTTTTCTGCCCGTTGACCCTTAAGTGTAAGATAAAATATGTTCAAAATAAAAAGTGATTTTGAGAATATACTGTTCTTTATTGTCTTGATAAAACATATGTTTAGTAATGATTGTAAAGGTAAAACTCAGATAGCCTCCAGAGCACTCCTGCACACATTAATTAATATTAATAAACTCCTACTAAAAGAACTACAAAAATAAGTGTTTAACTTTCCCCTCATTGCAGAGAAACTATCTTTTAAGTAAAAAAGCACTTCAAAATCCAAGGAAGCGCTACTAAAAGCAGTTAATTTGCTTATAAATATGAGCATGTTTATACATTGTGTATTCATATGTTAATTAATTTTTTTTTTTACTCAACAGGGTAAACTTAGATTTTTTTAAAGAAGAAACGTATAACACAGATTATTACAAAAATATATTGTTGACTTTGTGTTTTTTGTAGTTGTATTTAATACATGAAGAAAAGAGAGTCCTGAAATAGGTAAGAGGACACATTTTTAAAACCGGAAGTCAGAAACTGGATGGATGGTTTAACCGCCCAAGCAAGCAAGCTGATCGTATTTTTATAATTTATATATATATATATATATCTCTATATATATATATACATATATATATATATATATATATATGTGTGTGTGTGTGTGTGTGTGTGTTTCAAAAGAGACTTGCAAACATAGTATGTTATGTATTGTCTTTCAAGCTTAACTCACTTTCCTATCGACAAAATTTTTCATCCCCCTGCACATTTTACAAGTATTTTAATGGTGGATGCTCTGACGAATTACAATCCCTTTTACACCCAAGATGTAATACTCCCAACAAAATCGACAAGCAGCCAAGTACAACCCCTACACAGCAGAGGTCCTTAGGTGTAAGAAGACCTTCTACTCAAGTAGTCTCTTTCTCAGAACTGCTAGACCCCGGAACTTCCTTCCGGGTTCCTGTTTTCTCAACTGTACTTACTTACAGAAGTTCAAGTGTAATCTAAATAGATATCTTGCTGCTCGACGCCCTACATAGTATCCCTGTAACCTCTGTCCCAATTAATAGCCTCTTTCGTCAAAGTGGCATGGTGCCTTGTTTGGGGGGTGAAAATGAACGCATATATATATATATATATATATATATAATTTAAAGGAGATTAGAACAAGAGTCTAAAGAGCAAAGTGTATTTTAATGTAATAGTAAAATTACTAGTTTAATTAAAATACAGGGAAAGAAAAAGTGCTCGTGGTAATTTAGATATATAATAAGCTCGATAGGTAAACATCGTAGAGCTAATTTAATATTTATTGATTGATAATTTAAAAATCAAATTATAATTAAATTAAAAATCCGTGTCATGAGAAGGAACAACAACAAAATCAATTATTTGTACGATCGTTTCGGAAAACAATGTTTTTATTGTGGTAGACATCAAGTTACGGACAATAATTATTACATATAGTTTTTTATTAAACAACGTTTCCTCATCAGCAAATATTGGAGAGTGTTTTTATTAAATGTAAAATACACCATAAATAAACTAAGCATTAAAGTAAGTCAGATGTATCTGGAAAAAATAAAATAAAGTATGGATTTAAAACTTGATAAGAAAATTAATATGAGTTAACGATAGAAATAAAATAGAGTAAAATTATAAATATAAATTTGGTTTACGTACAATATTATGCATACATACGTATACAAATACATACATGCATATATATGAAGAAGTATACAACATATATATACATATACATAGATATACATATATATATACACAAAAACATACATACACATATGTACCTTTAAATTTTTCGCCTATTGAAATCAGGAACTATGGTTAAAATACTCATATAGGTGCTTACTATAACTTTTAAGCTTATGAAATGATACATTTTCAAAAAGAACGCGTTTGTAATATATTATTTCCGTTAAC
Source organism: Euprymna scolopes (assembly GCF_053919585.1). Taxonomy (NCBI): domain Eukaryota; kingdom Metazoa; phylum Mollusca; class Cephalopoda; order Sepiida; family Sepiolidae; genus Euprymna; species Euprymna scolopes. Next base: position 54,559,669 of record NC_136491.1, read on the forward strand.
GTACTTTTGATTAACAGACGCTAAGGTTTAGAATTCTAAAGAAATTGGAGGATAATGTTATTTGTATAATTAAATAATGTAAGGGGGATAATTAGGCATATTTCTTTAATTAAAGAATGTAAGGGAGATAATTTTTCTAACTTTATTTATTACAGAATAATAAAAAAATGGTAATCTATTTTTACTAATAAGTAGTTTTTAATGATTTAAGGTGGTTTATATTTATTAAATTTAAACCAACGTTTATGACTGCATGTGAATATTAGTTCCTCTTTTGTATTTAATAGGGTGGTTGTATTTTTTACATCTTCATATTTCAAAATTTTTTAGGGTCACTTTTGTACATAGTTCACAGAATTTATCTCCTAGTTCATATTGTTTGCAAGATTCAATTACTTGCCATTTCAACCTGAAAGGAATATCCAAAACATAACGCAAATTTACCTTTATCGTTATAAGTTATCTTTTAATAAGTATATACAACTATACTTATATATTTTAATTTGAATTGATGTGGTCACTTTCCAAAACACAAGTATACAACCTAAAAAAAGAATTATCTTTCTGTTTTTGTTTCATTTTACTAGTGTTAACCCTTTCATATAATCCGCTTTATCAGAACCTTTCGATTTTTCTGAAGCCAGGTAACGAAGAATGCATCAATTACATATTGTTTTTTATCAGTATTAGTTGGTTCAGCATTGTATGGGTTGTATTTTATTTGGACTCTACCTCGTTTACGGCTTGGGTGTTGGGATAATACGAGGGAAGTGGAAAATATATGCAGTGTAATTAAATGAGATGATTATTATAGTGGTCCTAATAGCAGTAACAATATTAATAGTAGCCAACCGAACGGAATTAGGAGTAACGTTATATAACGTAAATAGGAATAGAAAATACTAAAAAAACAGAATTAGATAAACAAATATATAATGAAATCCAAGAGAAAAAATGTAAGAATATATCAAAAATATAATACAAAGTTCAAACCTGAGAGCAAGATAACAAAAAGGATGCTTTAAATATTTTATAAATCTAACCGTTCTTTTATATAAATTATTTGCAAACATATCATGTAAACTTAAGAGCAACCAGCAACATTTATTTTTTTCCTTTTATTTCAGTTACCTTTAAAGTATCAATAGTTCAGTTTCTATGCTAACAGTTTATTTCCATGGAGAATTTTCTGAGTTTAAATTAAAATTATTCACTCCATCTACAGGTAAGAATAATAATCTTAAATTTTAACTTTGGCAATTTTATAATGTAATCAATTTTATAATGTAATCAATTTTATAATGTAATCAATTTTATAATGTAATTAATTTTAATATGTCATCAATTTTATTGTGCTATCAATGTGATTATGTTCTTCTCTACTATAGTATTTTCCTTGTGTTGCCGTATTGGCAATAAGTATTTGACCTGCAATACATTTTAATTTAGCTACATCACCAAGAGAATGCCCACCCCCCTTCATATGAGTCAGTGCATTATCGGCTCGGGAGAATAGTATTATTATTTAGGCTTTTAATAATATGTTATTTTGCATAGAATGTATTCATAGGATGGTGTATCAATATCAGGCTGTCACACTGTACAAAGAGATCGCAGACAACCGATCATAGTTTTTAGTAAATCTCGACGCTTACGTAGATAAGCTTAGAAGAATTACAGTGGCCAGCTAAACAATCTATTTTAGTTGCCAGTATAATTGAAGATTTGCAATCACACTGAAACTTCCATCCTCAGCTAACTTTTAATTTTACAATCTCACATGTTAATTCTGATATATTCATTCATTAAGTGTGTGCGCAGCTAAACAGCGTTGTCAGAATAATACGGTCACTATTTATTTTTCTCATTGGCGAACAATTTCCCGTATTGGCTGTTTGCCTTTGAGTACTTGGGTCCCAGTTCCTGGTGGCGGTCGGGGAGCACGCTGTATGCATGCATGTGAGGACAGTTGTATGTGAGAAAGCTATGTTTGAAGAGGTTTAATCTCATTTCATTATTGTTTCATGGTAAACACAGGAGAATTTACTCTTGGCAGCATTATTTCAAGAATGGCTTTTATTTATTATTGTCATGCAGTCTGGAGAATGGAAACAAATATTCTTTTTAACTAGTATTATCTGCGCATATTTACTTTGCAAGAGAGTTAGTTATATAATAACCTGTGTTAATTTTGTTCATATATATATATATACATGTGTGTGTATGTGTGCGTGTGTGCGCATACGTATATAAGATATATCACTACTGATGCAATTCTCTATCTATATAAAGGCCAAGTACTCCAAGGATGGAATACTGCTGCCATATCTGGGCAGGAGCTGTTAAAAAGAGCCTATCCTGCCTTGACGGAGTATAAAATAGACTTCGTGGCTTAGTGGGGGATGCCCTTTTCTCTTCCCTGCAACCTGTCTCCCACAGAAGAGACGTTGCGAGCCTATCCTTGTATTATCGTTATTTCCATTGCAGGTGCTCGTCTGAACTCCAATATCTGGTTCCCCCCTCGCTAATCTTTCACGATGAACACTCGTCTAGCTGAATCCACTGTTAAAAATTGTCCCCACTCTTTGTCTGTGTCTAAATAAAAACTTTCTTAGAACTGCACGCCTGTGGAACTCTGTTCCGTCTGCCTGCTTTCCACCTGAATAAAACCTGGATGTCTTCAAGTTCAACGTAAATAAATTCCTGATGAACCGCCACCTCAGGTAAACATTTCAATAAATCTCCACATTAATAAAAATAGTCTCGTTTTATTAAGTCTTTGAGATTTTCTGTTTGCAAGCAAAATGAAAACATTCTAGGACTTAATTTTGTCTCTATGCAATATTTCCCCCATTTATTTAGTTTTTTTTTTTCCTACCCGCCCAATATTCATGAACTTTTTTAAAATTTGTTTTAATCGTATATTCCTCGATTTAGCTTTGATAGGTGTGGAATGAAACATGGTTTGCTAACCTTTATTTTCATTTTTTATTTTTTAAATTCATCTGTATTTAGCCGTTATATATATATATATATATATATATAAAAGTGAACGTGTCTGTCTGTCTGTCTGTGTACATTTCCCTACGCAATAACTCTTCCAATCGCAAAGCCAGAATTCGATAAAGAATACACTCGAAAACAAATTTTAAAAACGGCTGTTAGTCGGATGCCCTAGAAAATAAAGGTCATTGGCGGCTGTGGGCCAACTGAGATAATCCAGTTTCCACTGTCTTGCATTGCTTGTCATCGTCTGGAAGTCCGAGTGGTAGTTAGCAGAAACCACTGTCTGTGATTGGTATCGCTGCTGGTTATTAGCAATTACTGCTCTTTTGTGGTGATTAATATTTTTATTGGCATCTTCTGTTAGCTTTTTAAATAAAAATTTATAATTCCACTATAACCTCCTTGTAAACCTAATAACACTTTTACTATCATCATCCTTGTCTGTCTTTCAACTATCAATGCCGTTCCCCGGCGTACAGTGCCGTTAATGGCGGTCATGAGCAGTATCGGTCTCCGAAATAAATTTTAAGTGGATATTGGCAGACACTAGGTTCCTCTGCATTTATCGATTATGACCAGTGGCAGGCACCAGCGAACTGTACTGAAATAGAATCGAAGGGGATTTATTTGCACTGCATCAAAAGGGAGTCACTGACGGGTACTGGCAATCAAATTACTAAGCTTCAAATGTCGGACATTCTAATCCAGCGGCGAGTTCCTTAATTCAGGGGCAGACACTGTCTTCTGTGGTCACTGTCATTTCATGCAAAGAGCGGTCAGTGATGAGAACTGGTAATAGTAGTAGTAGTAGTAGTAGTAATAATAATAATAATAATAATAATAATAATAATAATAATAATAATAATAGAAGTAGAAGGCAATGCACGGATTTTGTACAGTATTTAATGTGGCTAATAAATTATATAAAAACAATACCTGTTTAGACAAGTGTTAGGTGAATACATAGAAATCGGAATGAGGTATCCATGCAAAATTAATCTAAAAAATGATTTTTTTTTTCATTATGTTCTATGGAAAAAATCATATGAAGATAAAGTATTATTTATAATGTTACGTGAAAGTAGCGAACAGTTAAGAACATTAGCGTCGGCCTTCCCCTTTTTATGAGCTGTATAAATAAGAATACATATAAAAACAAAATGACACTGACATCATCATAAATCATAGACTTTTATTAAATCATTATTGCAGAATGTTTTATTTTGATTTCAAATAGGGTGTTATTAGATAATATTCTATAATATATATATATATATATATATATATATATATATATATATATATATATATATATATATATATATATATATATATACAGGGTGTTTAAAAAGTCTTGGGAACATTACAAATTATTAAAAATCGTTATGTTCCCAAGACTTTTGAAACACCCTGTATATATATATATATATATATATATATATATATATATATGTATATATATATATATATATATATATATACTATTAAATGGGTATATTTGCTCTATCTGATCATTTAAATTACATTTGTTTTAAAGGAATTGCGTCTTCATTTCAGAACCTTCAATACAAACATAAAAAAAACAAAAAAAGTGCACTCATTTCAATGCAAGCACCAGCGGAAAGCTGCGGAAACAAGTCGTGATATCAGCGAAGTATTTGATCTAGGAATCACTAATGAACCCACAGCATAATGGTGGTTTAAGAAATTTCTTGAGTGTAGAGGAAGCCAATCCACGCACAACTGTTACAAATTTTACTTCTAAATTAAACGTAACATATCCGCCAATTACCGAAGCCAAAGTTCCACTCAAAGAAGATAATGTTTCACTTTTGGTTGTGTGCGACTGATCTTAACCATTACGGTTTTTTAAATGAAGGTGAAGCTATTACAGCGGAGAAGTAATGCCAGCCAATGGATGAAATGCGTCAGAAACTTCGACAACAAGACCCAGCATCATTCAACAAAAAAGGTATAATTCCCTTGCATGACAATGCCCGATCGAACGTTGCTAAATCGACCCTGTAGAAGTTGAAGGTATTGGATTACGGAATCTACCCCACCCGCCATACTTTCGCCTACCGACTCCCACCTTTTCAAGCACCTAGACAATTTCTGCGTAAGAAATTCTTCAAAAGCTTAAGCGATATCAAAAACGCATCTAGCGAATTCATCGCCACCAGAACGCTATATATTTACGTCTCTGGCATAAAAAAAAACGTTTGTTCGAACAGAGATAAGATAGTTTGTATTTAAAAGTAAAAAACTCCAAATACTTTCTTCTCAACCGGATATTAGTGTATATAAAGTTTTTTACGGTATTGTATGTTTGTAAAAACATGTACAAGGGACCAAACTTGTTTATAAAAGTCCAAGGTGAATTTACTAGAGACGCATAGAAATCAGAATAAGGTTAATGTATTTCAAGGAATGTAACTTTTATTGAGTTTTATAGAAAAATGAAAAAAGATATGATATTGTTTATAATGTTAGGTGAAAGTACATAACCAGTAAGAAAGTTAATATCGGTGTTTCCCTGATTATAAGCTGTAAAATAGGAAACCTAATGAAAATAAGAATACTGATAGCATGATAAATAATGCATGTAATAATAGTAGCCTTTAAATCAATGAGGGAGATGAAGTATTGAATCCAATAAGTTCGTTCTTCCTATAATATATGATTCAAAATTAAAATACTGCTAAGAATAATAATCAAGAGAAGTATAATTGGTAATAATTAAACAGTAACACTACCATGGAACGTATAAACCACAATAAGAACAATAGACAATGTAAGTTTTGTGTTTGTACCGAGGGCAATAAGCCATAAAGAAATATATTTTAATGGTCAGTTTGATAAAAAAAAAACTGTTTGAGAAGAAACGTATATTATAATGTATATTATAATGCTCTCTGGTTCCGTATGCGTGCATTTCTCGTTGAAATTATGCTAAGTATGACTTTTAATAGACCGGATGATTTCGTGTTTTGTGGGAGAAAAACATCATGGATAGTGGGGATTTTCTACTACGCATGTTTGCACTACGTGGTCTGAATTCTGAGTACGAAAATGTGCATAGGAACGCTCTCTTTAGTTTTCTATTGTTTCGAAATTTACTGGGAATTTTATTTTTCTTATTATATATAGATAAAAGAATAAAGGAGAGAAGAAAAATGGATACAGAGAAGAGGAAGATAGAAGAAGAAGAAGAAGAAGAAGAAGAAGAAGAAGAAGAAGAAGAAAATATAAGAAAGAAGAGATGAAAATTATTATGTTTATAGTCACAAACGCAGATATTTCTTGCTTTCGAAATTATCAGTGCAGGAAGTGAAAATTCCCACTGAAGAAATAATTCCTAATACAGCTCATATTGTCTTTTTTACATGGGGGTCACCACTTATCAAGACCCGAAGGTCACTCAGGGATAAGGGTTACTGCATGTACAGTAATCAATGAGATAGTATTGTAGTAATCATTAGTATTAGGGGTTTTGATAGAGTGTCTTACTTAAGGGGGCGGTGTGTCAGGAGTTTGCGTATGTTGGACTTAATGACGTCCAAGTTGTAGTCAGGTGGGAAACAGGCAAGCGGCAGAGAGTTCACCTGGCGTGTAGTTCTAAGAAAGAAGCTTTGCTCATGGAATCTACATTTGTATTTAGGCACAGATAAAGAGTGGGGAAAATTATTAACAGTAGTTTCAGCCAGACGGGTGTTTCTCATGAAAGATTGGCGAGGGAGGACGAGGGATTGGAGCTCAGACGAGCACCTGCCATGGAAATAACGATAAAACAAAGACAGGCTCGCAACGTCTCTTATGTGGGAGAGAGGTTACAGGGAAGAGAAAAGGGCACCCCCCCACTTAACCACGAAATCTGTCATCCTATTGAAATGACTGAAGCATGTATTAAGACCTCCACCATCTTAGGATTGTCTGAAACAAGCAAAGGGTACTATTGAACAAAAAAGTGGATTAGAAAATCCATTGTAGCAGAAACTTAAAGGGTTAACAGTAAAGTAACAACATTCAAAGTGAAGAGATAAAGCCTGGAAGTATGTATCTCCTATAACTGGTCACAATCCTTCTTCAGCTACACAGAAACATGGCCACTGCAGTCGCAACCAATAACACTCTGTCGGACTGATTATTGAGGATGTATATAACATCGGTAAGCGTGGAATCTAAAACGATACTATATTCCATCAATTGGGCATCGAAAGCTTTAATTCAGAAATGATGATCTACGTACTTGCAATGTATATTTATTGTTGTGCGATTTATGGATTTAGCTTGAAACAATAATTTCCAGCAAACCTATTTCAGCTGCAACGTTATAAGCAATAGATCTGTCAGAAACATTTTCTCATTTTCCAACACGTTGACATTCATTGCTATTAAAGGAAATTTATCCGTTAATAATCGAAATAACTCTTCGCTAATATTCATATGTGCCATGGTTATATATAGGATTATTGTATTCTAAATAATATTTTATTTGTTTCTTAAATATACACCATCATTTCCTGGATTTTTTGAAACGATTGTTCGTTATTGTTATTAATTATTAGGCTCCTCTATATAATTTAATTTAAGGATAGGATTTATCTTGAAAGGGTGTATGTATGTAAAATTTGATAATAAATAGAACGACTCCATTTTGTCTGTATGCATTGCTAGTAAGTTTTACACCCTATGGAATTCGAAATAGTCCAGTCAACTTATCTCTAATGATTCCCGCCTAAAACATGATGCCTTCACCTCCTTGTTTGCGATGAACTCTGTAAGGGGTTCGGGTTCCTTTCGAGTTTCAAACTTTGGCCCATCTATCCGGACCGTCAAGAGTAGCACGGGTTTCATCTGTAAATAGGACACATTGAAAATGCAATTTCATGTCATTCTGTCCAAACCATTCGATTTCACTATATTGTTTGCTCAATGGAGGCATTGGAATAGTTTTGATGTGCCTTACCATCACATTCAACATATTACAGATGTCTGGATCGTGGAGCGATTTCTACTCTTGCAAAAATGGAAACACTGCTGTTGTTTGGTTTTTGTTGACTTCCCTACGAATTTTCCGAATATCACGACGTGAAAGGTTTCTCCTTGTGCCTTTATCCTTTTTGGATTTGGTGGTGGGGCCGTTCATAAATGAACCCAAAGTTCTTGGAGTTCTTTCCAGCTCTGTAGCATAATCCTTCATGAACAATCCTTTTCGAGTCCAGTACCAATCTATTCTTTTTCGATAACCGTTAATCGCCCCTTTTTTTGCATTTTAAAAAACACGCAATAAAGCGATTGACAGTATAAATTACTTGATAAGAAATAAAATGTCATAACTTCGTGAATATCGCATGATTCGAATAAAATGTTGATAAATAACTTACCGTGAAACGGTCATTTGATGATAGCATTTTAATTTTTTGTAACGTTATTAGGCGAAATATTGATATTTTGCTAATCTGCAATAAATCGATTGGCGCAGTTTATATACATCCTGTGCCAAAATTATATGTAAATCGATATTTTTGTTCTAACTCCGATGGTTTTCAATGAAAATTCGTGAAACTTCTCACGTTATACGACAACACTCACGCATGCGCTGATATAAAATTTTAAGCTGATCTGCGCAATAGCGAGCAAACGGCAACCATTCTGGTTACCTGCATTTTTTTCAGCGTGCCAACTTTATATGCAACATGGGGCGTAAAGGTGCTTTAAGTCAGGCTGAGAAGTCTGAAATTCTTTAAAGGCTTCATAATAAGATTTCCACCTTAGAAATTGCCAAAGAATTACACTGTGATCATCGTAGAATAAAAAATATTGTGCTAACCCTCAACTTTGAAACGGACATTCTGACAAATGGAAAATTCGTAAGAAATCATATCTGTCACGTCGAAAAATGAGCAACATCAAGAGAGAAGTTCGCTGTAACCCACTTAAAACAAGCAAACAAGTTAAGCTGGCATTCCTGATGTGCCGAAATCAACTCGATGCCGTATCCTGAGGGAGATTGCAAAATTGTGAAGCCAGAGGTCAGCCCTCAATTGAAGGATATTCACAAGAAAAATATGATGGATAAGCAAGAGCTCACATGAATTTTAAAACTGTTTTGTTCAGCGATGAGTGTCAAGCGACCCTTGATTGACCCTATTAGTGGTGGGGAGGATGGTACCATAATGAGAGTCTACATCTCTAAAGAATCAGGCGTCAACAAGGAGATGGGGGTGTGATGTTCTGGGCTGCAATAATTGGCAATGAGCTTGTAGGACCAATCAGAGTCGCAGATGGAGTAAAAATTACCGCCAAACGCTACATTGATTTCATTAAGCAACACTTGGAACCCTGGCGCAACGGAAAAACGATAATGCACCGTCTGATTCTGCAAGGATAACCACTGAATATTTTGAGAGATTTTTGCGAGACATGGGAAAATAATGCGATGGCCAGCCTGTTCTCCAGATTTTAATCCCATCTGTGGAGCATCTTGGAAACAAAATATTTACTCCGGAGGAAGACAGTGCAACTCCAAAGATGACCTCTGGAATGCCATTCTGACTGCTGATAAAGACATTTCATCAAATGAAGTCGAAAGTTTGACATCTTCCTTGAACCAAAAACTTTTTGTTCTTGTCAATAAAATTAGCAATTATATAAGATATTGATTGTACTAGTAATCCAAATTGGAGTTGTTTGTCCTTTATTATTGTTGTTCTCAATTTAAAAATTCCTAGAATAGTCGATGTTTCGATGATCTTTTAGCAATTAACTATATTTTAGCATTGGTTTGCATATAAAGTTTGCACGCTGAAAACAAATGCAAATCACCAGCATGGCTGCCAATTATTTATTACTGTGCAGATTAGGTCAAAATTTTAGATGTGTTCTTGTGTTATTGTTGCCATATAACGTGATAAATTTCACAAATTTTCATTGAAACCCATCCGAGTTAGAAACAAAATATCGATTTGTATATAATTCTGGCACGGGGTGTATAAGTAAAAAGTAGGTATAATTTGATACTATAATATATTAGATGTAATTTGCAATGTTCACAACGGTGCATATAAATGTCGGTCCGCTACTCAGATCATAAACTTATTAATCATATGGCGTCTTCTTTATTTCATTACACGCTTACGTATTTTTTGTCCGATCTGTCAAATAAAAACGGTTTGCGATTTTCCTCAGCTGTAATTCTCGTCCAATCAATAAAAAGTACAAATTTAGACTTTATACACCTAAACGAACTTATTCTTACGTAACGCAAAATTAATAAAGAAACAGTAATATTTTAATTATCAATTATGGTTAAATAAGAAAAAAATATATATTAGAGTATATAATTATAATCGCAATTGCATGTAGTCATATCGTATTCATACATTTCATCCGATTCAAACCCTATAGTCGATTTGAGTGTTATTTTTTTGAGAATTTCTTTTGTTATACAATATTCGGGGACATGCAAAAATCGAAACCCTGATAAGTGTTAAGTTATTAGTTAATTTAATTACTGTATAAAAATTATACATCCATATACATAATTTACATTTGTGGTTAATCTTACAAATAAGTAATATTCTCATAAACGATTATCTGATAGTATGTACATACAGTACAAAGTATGTATAAGGCGTTTTATTTGATCGAATCTTGTTTATAAAGTTTTATATTAACAGACACACGCACATATATGTGTGTGTGTATGTGTGTATGCACAGATGTGCGTGTTTGTATATGTTTTAGATTATTTAATAAAAATATTGTTATTAAGCGATTCAGGAATTTCATACTTCATTTCTGGAATAAATCATAATTATAATTAAATTATTATAATATTTACTATTGCTGCGTTCAAGTCTAATGGCTGTTAATCGTAGTTTTATTACTTCTTCATAGCTTATGTATATCTAGATTATCCGTTTAAAACTGATTTTCCTGTTCTCTTTTGTCAGTGTGTTACGTAAACCTAATCATACTCTTGTCGTATAAGAAATACAATTCACCGGCCATGTGTTTCTCTTATGTTGCCACGTTTATCCTTACTTTTAACTCATCATTTTACCAATATAAAGACCTTTGTCTTTTTAATTGATTTCTTTTCTTGTTTTATTTTTGTTCATTATTTTGATTTTAAAAAGTAATGTTTAGATGATTTATTGTACATTTTTAGTTCTTAGTTTTAATGTAAGTTTAACTTCTGCATTCCCAGATAAATGTTATACTTGTCCAAGTAGCAGTTTATATATTTTTAATATTAGTATTTTTTGCACACATTAGCATTTCGGATTTCAAATTTTCATATGCAAACATTTTGTCTCAATATTGTCAGGCATTCGCTCATATCCATATGGACGGCAGCCCATTTATTAAGATCTCTATAGTTTTGTAATGCTATGTTATAGCAGTGTTTTAGTTGATGGGTGTGGCCTTCTGTTTATTTATTAATGTTATTGCAGTTCTGTCTCGATAATATTTTTGTTCTTGAATGCTTACAAGTATTTTTTTCAAAGACTGAGATGCCAACTTTTTCAGTAACGTATTTCAGCAATTACTAAATTTTTTATTGGACAATTACCATTATTGCCTGAATCATAATAATAACACTAATCCAATTATACTATTATAATTAGAATGATATTTTAGTACTAGTCATCTAATGTTTTAGATGTTCATTATTCTTGTCTCATTTGTTTATTTCTTCGATATTTTATGGAGTTTTCTCGTTCGAACTGCATTTTGATAATGAGCGTTTTGATTATCGTTTTAAAATAGTTTTACATTTTTATATGGTTTAAATGATCTGTTATAACTGCCAATGCAATTTAGAATTTTATGCAGAATTTCTTGTTAAAAATAAATAGATAATATGGGTAGGTGTTTACATTGTTGATTTTATACGTGTATAACAGGATATTTTTTTTCTTTCTCCAACATTCTTGATCTTCAATAAGCAAAATGCATAGATTATAAAGAGGATGGATGATCTATTCGCCAGGTAATATGCTTAATATTTTAACGACGTATCCGTATGACTACCGTTCGGAAGTTGATTGACATCATTTCTGTTCGTTTTATTCTAAATAAACGTTGGATTCTTTAGTCAGCAACGCATCGTTATATTTTTGCTATTTTTATATACAAAGTTTTGTTCTTGATTATTATTCGAAAATAACAGATGTAATGTGCATAACTAATGCTACATACAAAATTCATTTCCGTATTATTTTAATACGGTTGCTATTTTTGACAAATGATTTTTTTTATTGATTCAAATATATGTAAGGTCTTCCTTGAATCGAATGGTAAATAGCTTAATCAGTAGTGCATTTGCATTCCATTATGTACCGAATACAAAAAGATTATTATTCAACTTAGTCGATCATTTAAATTCACAAGATGACCACATTAATTCATCTACATTAAATCAATTTATTTTCGCTTTTGTCAATTCGTTGCTAAGATAATTTCAGATTCTGCTCTCGAATGTATAACGTAAACCGTAGACTATGATGTTATTTCTTCAGTAAACAATTGCAAACGCCACATTCCATGCAACGCACCTTACCAAAACAAAACAAAATCAAATCTAGTTTTGAAGTTCTACTTGTTTGCTTCATTATTTTATTCAGATTTTATTTATTTATTTTGTTATTGTCCATATTTCCTGACTGCGTTGTATACTTCCTTTAATGTTCGAATAGTATTGACGATATCCATTTTTTACACCGTTTTTTCCGGTCATTTCAATAAATTCTACAACTTCCCTTTTTCGAAAGACGTTCATTGTTTTGAAATAAACCGCAAGAAACTATAAAAGTGTTTCAGAATAAAAAATATTTAAATTACCCATATTTTTAAATTAACAAAGCACAGATATATTAAGCTATAACAGAATCATAACTGGAAATTACAGAGCAGTAGCCATTAACTGAACAGAAGTATCATGTTTGTCTTAGATATGCAAATATTCAGGCAATGCGTTAAATTAAATTTTAGCGAACAACTTAAACATTTACAAACATACCGAAAATGACCATCTTGCATTTTACTATCGAATAAACAAATTTATATGCATTAGTATATATGTTTATATTGTCATTTTTTATTCTTCATATGCTAGATAAACTCAAATCAATTTGTTGTATTATCCTGATTAGTTTCCTCTTAAAGAATCGATCGATCTTATGCTTTTAACTCCCCAATATATATATACATACATATATATATATATATATATATATATATATATATATATATATATAGCCAGTAGAGTTTAGTTTCCTAGAAGTACATCAAATGAAACAACATGTGTCTACCAAAGAGTGCTCAATGAGTAAACGGAGCAGGTATGATTAATTTATTGATAAAAACATTGATGGCTACATATGTGCATACGTGTTCCTGTAATCACCCGCGTTGGGGGATTACGTCTTCAGGCCAAGAATTATCGTCGAGAACTCTTTCATATATATATATATATATATATATATATATATATATATATATATATATATTAGTCTATCTATCTATGTCTCTTTCTTTCTCTCTCTCGTATATATATATATATATATATATATATATATATATATATATATATATATATATATATATATAGGTTCGCTATCCTGTAAAATATAAAGTACAATTAAGATATTTTGGTGTTGCACTAATATGTTTATTTTTAGAGATGTTATATATATGTATAAACATTAACGCCTAATATATAGGTGAACTGTGCCCACTATTTAAAAGTAAATACGTTATTCAACAATCGCTAGATCACCAGAAAGAAATTGTTTTTCTATTTTATTAATGGTCTTATATTTACTAAATTCTTTCCGTCCCCCCCCCAAGTTAAGATCATTCTGGTACCATTGAATTTTTTCTCCATTCACTTTACGTATTCATGACGATCTTTTTCCATGTCGATTTGTTTCATGGTTTGCAGTACTAAAAGCAACACCACCTTAGTTTTCCATCGGTTGCAGAGAGTCCTTTTGTCGTTGTCTATTAAGACCGTCAACACAGCGACAAAAAATAACAGTAATCGATAATCGATTAATGGTCTGATCGATTTTCTATTCAGTAAATAACTGGAGAATGTCTCGAAAATTCAATATTCCATCGCCAAGTACAATTGACATATCCCTTCTTTTTTCGTCCTATAGCATTGCTTGGTTAATTTATTAAAATCGATACACATCAGATACTTAAGTGTTCTTTTATTCCGGTATCCGGCCTGACTATCTTTCTCCCGATCCGTATATACAGTTTGTATAACAAGTGTATCACTTTGTAACATTCGCACCAAATGTTAAACAGTCCTTCATTGTCCATTATTGTCCTGCGTAAAAATTATAAATAGTTATCTAAATATTGGTAGATTTCATGCAAACTGTCTCTAGAAATACGATGTGTATATTTTAACAGAAGTTACCGACGGAGAAGTTGCGTAAGAGGGTACAAAATGCCATGAATATAATGAAAAACGATGTCGCTCTGAAATAGCCTTGACAGAAGGTGGCACTACTAGAGATTAAGAAAGATGATAAGATAAAACAAAGGATGTTAAGGTCTTGAAAGTAAAATGATTAAAACCAGTTAAAAGATTGAAATGATGAAAAAACGAAATAAGATGCAAACAACGGAAAATAAAAGAAAAAGAATATGAGGCAGTAAGAAGAGAAATCACGTAGAAATCTTAGTATAAGAGGTAAATGTACAAAGCAACTAAAATAATTTTTAGGTGAAGAAAAAAGAAGGACTTATATAAACTTTGATGAAATAAACAAATAGAAAACAGCAATATATATATATATATACATATATACATATATATATATTTATATATATATACATATATATATATTTATATACATATATATATATATATATATATATATATATATATATATATATATATATATATATATATATATATATATATATATATATATATACCAATGCTAGTCTACACAGATTAATGATAATGAAGTTAATATTTTACTGGTGAGTCAAAATCCCAGATGCCACGGAAGGTTTATAAGTCCGTGTAGTAGTATACAGCAATGTGGAAATTGGATACACATCGATTATTTGCGAAGACGGCTAAACTAGAACGGCTCTAATACAGTGAAACATAATAAGTACAATGATTTCTCTATTATATCTATTGATAATGACGAAATAAATAATATTATATATGTAACTTATTTTACAATTAAAGCATTGAAATTTAATTCAATTATTCCCAGTAAACAGGGGAGATAAATATTGCAGTAGCTTAGTAAGAGATGAATTACTTGTAGAATTAAAATTTACAGTGACATACAATACCTAATAATGTGTCGCCCCACCACTATTAATTATTTTAGCATTTTCTCGTTAAATCATCTACGAAATAACCCTAGAAAACAAACGTTGACAATAGAACTAGTGCTGTAAAAAAAAAAAAAAACGCTAGTTCAATATTTGTAGTGGCTTCGCATTGGGCGTTTGTAATTGAAGTACGCGTTTGTTTTTATATAATGAGTTATATACGAAGAAAACGTTACGTATTTTTTATTGGTAAAAAAGTAATGTGTCGAATACAACAAGTAATCGAATGACCAGAATGCACATGCTTTCTCCATTATCAAGGTCGCATGAGGCATGCTTGGCACATTAAATATTGGTTTTCGCATAAAGTTATGTAGACATGTACGATGATACATTCGCACGTTTCTTTTAGTTTTGATTGCGAGACATATTATTTAAATAAAAGACGACTGCGCCGGCCGGGGAAACCAAGTGCTACTATTTAGTTATATTTTACCTGATATGTTGATCGAAGTCAATGATAAATGATTATAAAAATTAATATCACCAATAAATATTTGATGAACTTTATAGATTGTGTATCTATTTCATTAGATATAAAATAAAATACTAACTTTACAATACGTCTATCAAATGTTTTTTACTATTTTCCGTTATGTGTACTCTTACATAGAGTATAAAACAAACTCTTTGTTAACCGAAAATCTAAAATAAGCAAAGTCGAAAAATAAAGACGTCGTCAGATAAAAATTCATATCCTCTGAATTAGACATAGCCTGCAAAAAATGCATGTGGATTTCCAAAACAAAAAAGAATACATATAACACTTTTCTAATAGTAATGAATCGAGAGCAAAAGTACTAGTTGACTCATAGATTTTAAAGGCTATTTAAGCTAGATTAAGAAAAGATGGTGATAGTAATAAAATGCAGAATTAATTAGAAGTATTAATTTCATTTGACTGTGTTTTTGAAGGATAAGGAACCACATTAAGGATGATGTCCATTACATTGCGTGAGAGATCAGAATATACATTATAAAAAGCGCATAGTAAACAGACAAAATATATCCAATATTTACACTTTTACAAAGATTAAAATTATTGGTATAGGTTCTTGTACTTGTTCCAGTTTGTGTCTTGAAAGTTTGCAAAATGTTCGAAGCTATATCTATATCTATCTATCTATCTATCTATATATATATATATATATATATATATATATATATATATATATATGTAATTCTTGGTTCGTTCAAAGTGAATAAAACCATATTTCTACATTACCAATTTAATTGACATTTTCAGAAAATTTATCTGTATAGTCAAGAAATATTTGCATGTTATTAAAATAAATTAAGATCGCAAATTATAAAAAAAATATATTAAACAAATAAAAATATTTTTCGCAAGTGCGAGACTGCCCGCCATTTTATTTCCGGTAGAAATGAGCCTTTCACGTGCACCACACGTTGACGACTTTCGAATTACAACATGTAACTCTCTATTTAATTTCATGCCTACTTTTTTACGTGTAAAACAAAACAATTACGACTTTTTCCTCATTATGTTAAGAACGGCTTTCGGTATAGACACCACCAACCTCCCTATCTTAAGAACGGCGTTCGGCATAGACACTCTCAATATCCCTATTTAAAGAATGGATTTGGAATGGGCAATCCCTTTTTTATTGGGGGTTGAATTATTCCCCCAAATTTAACGGTGATAATCGTTGTCCGCATACCCACCCAAAAATGCTAAAAGAAATTGTGAAATCGCAATGTTAGTAGGAGAGAAGTAGTTTTGTTTATAGCGTATGCGTACAAATCTTGTATCCAATGAATTACAGTGCATAATATAGGTTTCTTTATTTCTATAAATACTTATCTCCGCAAAAGTTGAAATAGATATTTTTTATCAGCATAGTCGAAAACCTATAAAAGTAGTCATAATCAGAAATTGTGAAGGTGAGCCTAATGCACAAATCCCCCCAAATAACCTTTTTACAATCTCAAGAATAAGAGCGGAAAATAAATTTAAATAAAAAACAATAGAATTTGCTTTAAAACTGTAGCGTAGGTAATCGGTAATCGTGACTAAAGCCATACCTTAACCAAACAACGTGAAGTTTTCTCAATTGAGTAATGGAAGCGAAAAAAGGAAAATATCTAAACAGGCAATCTTTCAGAATTTGACTTAGATTCTCAGTATATCCCCTCAATCATGGATCAAGTGCGATCTGCAATCATCGGATTAAGCCGAGCACAATAACAGACACGGATTAATTTCAATACACACAAAAAATTGGAAAAAATAGAAATACACAAAATAAAAATAACAAAAATCTATCGTATAGTGATTGAATATAAATGTTTTGTTTATTTTTTCAAATAAGTTTTAGCAAATTATTAATCAATAATTATTGTCGAAAGGTAAGATGAATGATTTTTTAACCGTAAATTGCTAGATGTAAGTACAGTTTTAATTTTTTTAAAGTATTTCCATTATTGTTTTTTGGACGGGATCAAAAGAATTGTTGTTGTTATTTTAGAAAAGCCAAATAAATTGTTTATGAAAATTGTAAATTGTGAGGTAAGCGAGCGAGCCAGCGAGAGAAAGAGAGAGAGGGAGTGAGGGAAAGAGAAGAAATATTTGTATTCAAAGCGAGAAAAAGGGGAGAAAAAGAGGTTTGGAAAGAATTCATACACCTAAAAAACGTAACTATGTTTGTAAAAATTATAATAAATTACTGAAACAAAGGCATAAATCGAGCGAGCAATTTACACTGATGGCAAAAGTACGTATACTTGCGAGGTCATGTTTGAATGGTACATTGAAGTTCGTTCAACATACTAATAATGTTATTCCGTAATATAGGAATGGCTAGAAATTCAATCAGAAGGAGTGGAATTAATCTTGGGAGACTTTATTAGTTTTGTAACCGAAAAAAAAAGATTATGCTATGTCAATGAGGTTACAAAAGGTGAAAATCCATATCCGCTTAAAGTGCAGATTACCTCCCTGTGCTGATTGGAAGCGGTAGGAATACTTGGTATTGAGAGGGGAAAACAGAAACTACTTCCTCTAAATATGGTTGCGATTGTGACAAAGTTACTCCTATGATGTCGTGTTGAATTTGAATATAACGACGAAATGTGTGTAAAATGTCGTTATAAAGTTACAAAATATAGTGGCTAATAGTCTAGACATAATAAATTATATATGGAATACGTTATTTGGAAATCTATGCCACTGCAATCAAATATTATATATATATATATATATATATATATATATATATATATATATATATATATTACTAGCATGCCACCCATCAGTGCCCGGTCGTAAAAACCTCTTATATATGGTGTTTTGATCAATGCATATTTGGTATTTATTTTCATACGATCGAGGTACTCGGCGTGATCCGGATGTTTTGGGGGCTTGCGGGGGTGGTAAATAAAAACAAAATAAAAAATAAAGAATAAGCGACCGTAATAAACCTGTTTGAGTATTATTTAAAAAGCAGCAAAAAAATAAAAACTATAATGAGACATCTGAAAATATTAAAAAAAAAAGATAACGTGATGAAAGCAAACAAATAAAACATGAACGACGCAAACAATGTTAAAACTTCTTTAAAATAATTGGAAAACTACAAAAAGTTTTTATTCCCCACAAGCCGGAAGGCCCGATATATAAGATAATATAATATATATATATATATATATATATATATATATATATATATATATATATATATATATATATATATATATAATGTATTTGAACGACAGGGGCAGGTTCGAAATCGATGTTTCTGTTTAAACATTATTGCACCATGATAATTGAATTTTCATTTTAAACTTACAGTCAATCCATTATTACAGTACCAGCTGTCAGATCAAGCATATAAAATAAACAGTAAGTTAGTTGATGTGAGAGGTGCGCGTTGGAAAAGAAGATTTTTGTTGAAAGCACAATAGACACAGGATACTAGGAACAACGTTAAAAAAATAATAAGACGTTTTCATCTTTAATTTTAATTCAATTGATTATATAAAAAATGTGTTTAGAAAATCAATAGTAAGTTCTCTAAAGCATTGGGACTAAGTAATTCCAAAGAGGCATTTTAAACTTTCTGCTTGTGCACTGCGATGCGTCCCCTTACGAAAGCAGGCAATCTTATCGCTTGGAATCGATAATGGGAGATTTTACAGATTTAAATAATATTAAATATACGGGAGTGTGAAACAATCGGTGATCTAATGATACCGGGCAACTTCGGGTCCCCCTGCTCGTCTTTTATATATTCATTATTTTTTGAATTGTTGCACGAACATTCATTAATATTAAAACCGACTTTTTATTTAATATTTATGAAAACGAACTTTTTAATATACTCAGTCATATATACGCAAGAACTAAACAAAGGTTAAATAATTTGCAGGACAAGGGATAATTAATTAGTTAATTCATGTATTTTTATAGTTTCTTATTATTTAATAGGTTTCATTTTACTATTATGTTAAATATAATTAATGCGTAGTTTCTACATGCTGCATTATTGAGTAGAATCCAAGATGAAAACATTCTTACATAGAGACGAAACTATATATATATATATATATATATATATATATATATATATATATATATATATACATACGAGGTAGCTTCAATAAGTGTTTATACTATTTAGTATTTATTGGTTATGTACGTATGAAACTCTTTATTGGTAATATACGTATGCAACTCTAGTCTCTTTCGAAAGAAATTGCCACCAGCTGCAATACACAACTACTGGTAGGCCCCATGAAAGCCCGATTGTGTGAGCGAATTAATGAACATCGTCATAATTTCTTTGGTCTCATCAATTGTCTCATTACGACAGCCTTAAAGGTCTCGTTGAGCGTAGGAAATAACTAAAAGTCACAAGGAGCAAGTCAAGATTGAGGTAGCTGAAATGATGAGTTAAATCATCTGCCTGCTGCACTGAAAAGTCTTCCTTTGAACACCCTCTATACAAACTTCGTGTAAACCTTCCGCATCTTCAGTTACATGCCTATAGTGTGATGGTTTCCGCAACGACATCAAATTATGTACTTATTTTCTAGAACTTTCAATTTTAAATACGTACACAAAAGGTCCGAAAATTTATACACACACACAAATATATATATATATATATATATATATATATATATATATATATATATATATACTTGTAAACCTTGAGCATATATGGAAAAAGGCTCTACTTTACTTCTCTTAGATTAGTTTTGTCTATAGATTTGAAATTATATATATATATATATATATATATATATATATTTGTGTCAGGTCATGTCATATGCTGCTGGTACCATGTAAGTTAGTACTACCTGCATCATGGTCGAATCACCGATGACAAAACTAGTTCCCCCACCATGCTTGTTTGGTAAGGAGGGTGGCTAGTCTCCCTGAAGGATTAAAAACAAGACCTTCCAAAGGGCGAATAAACGCTTTTTCGGGGTCAACGGCCAACTAGCACCGTGCGTGTCTTTGTTTTTTTGTTTTTTTTTATAGAGGCATAACCACTCGAAGATAAGTGTTAAAAGTGTACAGTAGTCAATTGGACAATATAGTAATCGTTACTAATGGAAATTCGGTAAATTTGTTAATTTGAACGGCTCATCTTATTTACGTTAGGCTTGAAGACAACCATATTGTAGTCAGCTGGAAAGCAGGAAAAGGAAGACAATTCCACAGGCGTGATTTTCTAAGACAGAGGCTTTGCTCACTGAATCTACGTTTAGGTTAAGGCACAGATAAAGAGTGGCGGGGATTATTCACAGTGTTTTAAGCTAGACAGGTGTTTTTTGTGAAGGTCTGGCGAGGGGGCCATAGTCAGTCGAACACTTTCCATGAAAATAGGCATAAAGCAGAGACAACCTGGCAACACATCTTCTGTGTGAAAGAGGTGGCAGGGAAGAGAAATGACATCTCCCACGAGGCTACGGATTCTATTTTGAACTCTATCAATGGATAGATGTCCTTTCCAGCAGCTGCTGCCCAGATCTGGCAACAGTACTCCATTCTTGGACTTACCTGGCTCTTATAGAGATAGAACATTTCATCAGCAGTGAGATATCTACTGAATCGATAGAAGGATCCGACCATTTTCCAGCGGCCTTGGCAACAAATTTGATGTGCGTGTTCCATTTAATATCAGGAGTAATAGTCAAGCCCATGTGCTTGTTAACACTTGGTCCTCCCCAAGACGAGAGCCATTCATTTACATTGATTCCAGATAGGGATCATAACGTTGATGATGTGAAGATAGAAGCTTGATTTTAGATGCATTAAAAGTAACCAGCCACTCCTTTCCCAATTGTACCACGTTCTCAAGGTCAGAGGAGCGAGAATCGGAGAGAACTTGGTCGTTAACGGTCTTAGATTTGCTACTAAATATGGTAGTGTCATCAGCATTAATGTCTACGAATAGTGGAAGATCATTAATGCAGATCAGAAAAAATGTTGGGTCCGTGATGGACCCGTGAGGGACTCCAGCATTAATACTGTGAGCTTCTCATTTTTGCCCATCAACCACTATTCTAATGACCCTATCAGAGAGAAATGATTTAATAATTGAGAAGACATTTCCAGCTATACCATAGCTGGAGATCTTGTGTAGTAAACCTTTATTCCATATCCTATCAAAGGCCTTTCATATAAAAAGCAATTGCCCTAGAAAGGTAGCCTCCGTCGAGAGATTCGCTAATCCTATGCGATATAACTGTAAGCACATCTGCTGTAGATATGTGTGTGTTGGGGAGGAGAGTACTCTCGTAAGCAGTAGTGAAGACAACCTTTTTAGGAGAAGCAAATATCTGATTAAAAAAAAAAAGATAAATGGGAAACCAGTACCCGCATTTAGCTAGTATGCAGTTTAACTTCTTGCTGGCTATCTTGCTCTTGCTTGTTGCTGGATCTCAACATTTTTAACCGAGAAAGAGACTAAGCCGTCATGCAAAGCAAATATTCTGTAACATCATCTGTGTATAGATTATCCCTCAGGCCTTTGTCTATAAGAATGGTCCTGTGGCGATTGAAAAGTTGTAACGTGTGGAGGCTTAAACTGCTGGAAGCATGTAATAATTGATCTCAAAGACCGCTTTAAGTTTCATGCCTGCTTAAGCGTGTGAATTTCCGGTAGAACTAAAAAAGATTATAATTTTGGGGCTCATGGCTGAGGGTGTGCCACTCGTCTGACAAGACATTGCAATCATATATATATATATATATATATATATATATATAAATATATATATATATATATATATATATATATATATTTATGCTCTATTCACGAAGTTATATCAGTTTTTTTATTATCAAAGAAATGTTACTGTCCATCGCTTTATTGCAGATCTCTTACAATGCGAAAAGACCAGGCGAATAAAGCTTATCGAAAGGCAAAGGATTGTTGCTGGACTCGCAGAAGGATTGTCAAAATAAATTTGGCCACGGAGGTGGAATGGGGTCCAAATACCTTGGCTGCATTCTTGAACCACCTGATACCAAATAAGGGCATCAGGAGAAACATTTTAGATCGTAATATTCGGAAAATTTGTAGGGAAGTCAACCGAAACACAGACAGTACCAGTGTTTTCGTTTTTGTAAAAGCTGGAATCGCTTCAAGATTCCAGGCATTCCCAACACAATGTGTTGATTGATATTGCAAAGAACATCAAACCTCTTCCAATGCCTCCATTGAGAAAACAACATAGGGAAGAACGAATGGCTTAGACATAGAATTACATTAAAATGCATTTCGAGCAGGTGTTATTTAAGGATGAGGCGCATGCTACTCTTGATGGTCCGGATAGGTGCACCAAATTTTTAAACGTGAACGGAACTCCTACCTGTTACAGTATTCATCGCCAACATTGGGGGTGGGGGCATTATGTTTTGACCAGGAATCATTCGGGATACGTTGGTTGGACCATTCC